>NW_027675424.1:0-225000 GCF_965601325.2 Salmo salar
GTGAATATTCATTATTCTTTTTAAAATCCTTCCTGTTCTGTCAAGTTGGTTGTTGATCATTGCTAGAAAGCCGTTTTCAAGTCTTGCTATAGACTTTCAAGATGATTTAAGTCCAAACTGTAACTAGGCCACTCAGGAACATTCAATGTCATCTTGGTAAGCTCCTCCAGTGTAGATTTGGCCTTGTGGTTTAGGTTATTGTCCTGTTAGGACGGTTTTCTGTATTCAGATCTCTGAAATGCTCTCTAACTACGTAACATTTAGTGTCTCCTTATGTTACGCTGGAAAAACAGTTTTCATGGGCACAGAAATCCTAAATCATTTCAGAGTTTGCTAAATCCAATGGTTCTAACCGAGAGTCACCTTAACTTTATTGACAACACCCAAATGGATACTGTCATTAACGTCGTTCTTCAATAATTACACATAATTCTTAATACTGTAGCTGTTTAGTTACAGTCACATGTTCAACTATCATCAGCTGATCCAGGAAATCATTTTCTGAATGACAGTCACATGACAAACATCACGACATGCAACAACAACCAAAGTGCTTCTTCATTCATTACTCTGGTAAAGACAGTTATGCCGTGCTCCACGTTGGTTCCAACATCCCTAACAAATGGATGTTTATAATGTGTTATTGTCTGCTTGATTTACTGTAGGGTCTCATTAGTCTGTCTGGACACAGAGATACGCTCCACGTTGGATCCAACATCCCTACTTTGCTCAATGTGTAGAGAACTGTTCCTTGATGGATAGGCTATTGTACAACACACAGAGCTATTTTCCTATATTCAGGACATTTAGAATGACAACACATTACAGAGTAGCCTAGTGGGATTATTCACAATACTATCTGGTGATCAGGTTATGAAATGTCACGACAAAAACATTTTAGTTTCCATGTTTCACCTGAAATATTAAATGATTTATAGTCCTAGGTCTATGTTATTATTAGGTGAAGTTATGGGTCTTACAGTAGGTCTACGTTATTGTTAGGTGAAGTTATGGGTCCTACAGTAGGTCTACGTTATTGTTAGGTGAAGTTATGGGTCCTACAGTAGGTCTATGTTGTTGTTAGGTGAAGTTATGGGTCCTACAGTAGGTCTGTGTTGTTGTTAGGTGAAGTTATGGGTCCTACAGTAGGTCTATGTTGTTGTTAGGTGAAGTTATGGGTCTTACAGTTGGTCTATGTTATTGTTAGGTGAAGTTATGGGCCAATTTGTTAAACACTTAGTGTACAAACCCTCATTGTCAGGCTGATGGAAAAGCCAAAGAGCATTTTACTGGTTGAAGTGTTTTTTAAGTATAAATCAGTTGATATGCGACAATAACACAAACATATTAAGCAGGTGATTCAAGCGAGTCTTACAATTATAATCCATATTTAATGTGAAATGCACTCATAAGCAACCTGTAAATGGAGGCTATATTTGCTGTCAGCCTATGAGAACTCCCCTGAGTTTTCCCCCACGGTGGTGAATTAGTGAATAGACACAGAGCTTAATGTGAGTTTCCTTGAGTAGCACTCCTGATCTTGTGCTGTAATATTCAGAATACATTGTGAAAACTAAAATCTTTGCTCACTATTTTTTGCTCTAGGCATATATACTACATCCATAACTAGTGGTTTCCTCATTACCAGATATACTACATCCATAACTAGTGGTTTCCTCATTACCAGATATACTATATCCATAACTAGTGGTTTCCTCATTACCAGATATACTACATCCATAACTAGTGGTTTCCTCATTACCAGATATACTACATCCATAACTAGTGGTTTCCTCATTACCAGATATACTACATCCATAACTAGTGGTTTCCTCATTAGCAGATATACTACATCCATAACTAGTGGTTTCCTCATTACCAGATATACTACATCCATAACTAGTGGTTTCCTCATTACCAGATATACTACATCCATAACTAGTGGTTTCCTCATTACCAGATATACTATATCCATAACTAGTGGTTTCCTCATTACCAGATATACTACATCCATAACTAGTGGTTTCCTCATTACCAGATATACTACATCCATAACTAGTGGTTTCCTCATTACCAGATATACTACATCCATAACTAGTGGTTTCCTCATTAGCAGATATACTACATCCATAACTAGTGGTTTCCTCATTACCAGATATACTACATCCATAACTAGTGGTTTCCTCATTACCAGATATACTACATCCATAACTAGTGGTTTACTCATTACCAGATATACTACATCCATAACTAGTGGTTTCCTCATTACCAGATATACTACATCCATAACTAGTGGTTTCCTCATTACCAGATATACTACATACATAACTAGTGGTTTCCTCATTACCAGATATACTACATCCATAACTAGTGGTTTCCTCATTAGCAGATATACTACATCCATAACTAGTGGTTTCCTCATTACCAGATATACTACATCCATAACTTGTGGTTTCCTCATTACCAGATATACTACATCCATAACTAGTGGTTTCCTCATTACCAGATATACTACATCCATAACTAGTGGTTTCCTCATTAGCAGATATACTACATCCATAACTAGTGGTTTCCTCATTACCAGATATACTACATCCATAACTAGTGGTTTCCTCATTACCAGATATACTACATCCATAACTAGTGGTTTACTCATTACCAGATATACTACATCCATAACTAGTGGTTTCCTCATTACCAGATATACTACATCCATAACTAGTGGTTTCCTCATTACCAGATATACTACATCCATAACTAGTGGTTTCCTCATTACCAGATATACTACATCCATAACTAGTGGTTTCCTCATTAGCAGATATACTACATCCATAACTAGTGGTTTCCTCATTACCAGATATACTACATCCATAACTAGTGGTTTCCTCATTAGCAGATATACTACATCCATAACTAGTGGTTTCCTCATTACCAGATATAGTACATCCATAACTAGTGGTTTCCTCATTAGCAGGGAGGAGTTTCTACAACCAAATTGCATGCGCATCGCCCTCGTGCTGCAATTTTAGCAAACACAGAAAGGGGCCTATATTGGAGACCAAAAGTCGTCTGGCACACTGCTTAGAGTTTCAACAACTTGAATAACTTATTTCTAGCCTACAATCATCGATGTTACTACTAATGTGAAAACAAGACTAAATAAGACTATTGTTGCTATCTTGACTGTCTTAATTTTCAAATTTAACAGATGACAATTGTTGTACAGTTTCATGGGTACGCTCTGGACATCACCCTTTACCTCAAATAAATAGTGGATTTCTGCTGTTGTGGGCCTTTAATCATCTGTCTGACTTTGTTGTTCACACAGGAGAGAGACGGGACTATCGTGGATCCTCTGTGGAGCCTCAACAACCTCGTGATGCTGAAGAGGCAGAGAAGAGTCTCTCCAGATCAGAACTCCTCAAGAAACACCAGCAGACATCCACAGGGAAGAGAACTCACTGCTGCTCTGACTGTGGGAAGAGATTCAGCTCTTCATCAGACCTTAAAATACATCAAAGAATTCACACAGGAGAGAAACCTTATAGCTGTGATCAATGTGGGAAGAGTTTTACTACATCTAGCAATCTAACTAGACACCAGAGAACACACACAGGAGAGAAACCTTTCGGCTGTGATCAATGTGGGAAGAGATTTACTCAGCTAAGCAACCTGATAGTACACCAGCGGGGACACACAGGAGAGAAACCTTATAGCTGTGATCAATGTGGGAAGATATTTATTCGGCTACAAACCCTGAAATCACATCAGAGAATACACACAGGAGAGAAACCATGTAGCTGTAATCAATGTGGGAAGAGTTTTACTCAGCTAAACAGCCTGATAGTACACCAACGGACACACACAGGAGATAAACCTTATCGCTGTAGTCAATGTGGGAAGAGTTTTACTACATCTAGCTATCTAACTATACACCAGAGAACACACACAGGAGAGAAATCTTATCGCTGTGATCAATGTGGGAAGAGTTTTATTCGGCTACAAACCCTGAAATCACATCAGAGAATACACACAGGAGAGAAACCATATAGCTGTAATCAATGTGGGAAGAGTTTTACTCAGCTAAACAGCCTGATAGTACACCAACGGACACACACAGGAGATAAACCTTATCGCTGTAGTCAATGTGGGAAGAGTTTTACTACATCTAGCTATCTAACTATACACCAGAGAACACACACAGGAGAGAAATCTTATAGCTGTGATCAATGTGGGAAGAGTTTTACTACATCTAGCCAGCTGACTTTGCACCAGAGAAGACAAACAGGACATAATCCTTATAGCTGTACTCAATGTGGGAAGACATACTCTGATAAAAGTTATCTGATCAAACATCAGAAAATACATACATGAAGGAGTTGTTTCATGATATCAATGAATTAATGTCACAATGTAGAATGTTTTAACATTGTAGAAGGAGTATTTTAATGATGTCACAATGTAGAATGTTTAAACATTTTAGTAGGAGTATTTTAATGATGTCACAATGTAGAACCCTAAACGTTTGTCCCCTGTTCTATTGATTTCAACATGATATGGATATTAGCCTCAGGGGGGAAAATCCAGGCTCTGAAATGGAAGAGTTACTATTTATGTGATTTAACAAAAAAGTGACTAACACAAAAATAACGGACAAAAAAAGAGCTGTGTTACACTTACCACGTTATTGACCCACTTGAATCAAATTGCAACACTTCAAAATGTATCTGGCTGTTTTCTACAAGTTGTCCTCTAACCAGTGATGTACACATTATTCCCAGATTCTGTGTGGTTTTTGAGCTATTAGTTTTAACAGGACATGCAACCTCATCTCCCTCCTCTCACGCAATTGATTTCAACATGATATCAATGAGTGATGACAAATAAGTGTTGTGTTCCTTTGTTTAGTGACCCCTAAATTTAAATGCATCACTCCAAAATGTAGCTGACTGTCTTCTGCAGGTTGTCCTCTAACCAGTGAGGTAAAATATATCTCCCATTTCCATGTGTTTTTTTAGTTGTGTTAGTTTCAACAACACGTACAACCTGATTTCCCCCCTAAATGATATCAGTGATTTATTGCTACTTGTCAAAACAACAGCGTTTCTGGTGCTTGTGTCCATGATGAGGACAATTTGGTTTGTAACTGTCTCAAGGGTGGGCAGTCAAAAAGTTTTGTGTTTAGCGTTTAGCCAGTGAGTTGCCATGGATCTTATTTTGACTGCACGTTTTTCCGTATTAAAGATGAGTTTTGTTCGGGCTCGTTCCAAGGGGACGAGAGTTCTAGAAGTTCTAGAAGCTAGTGGGGGAAAAATACGTTTTTTTCTTGTTTTTAATTGTTGACAGCCAGTAGACACCATGTTTATATTGGTGAAGGTGAAGCATTGTAGTTGATTATAATGTGAAATAGAAGTTATTTTCTATTGGTAGTGAGCAAACTTTTAAGGTGTTAGTCTTTGGTTCTCTTACGGTGTTACAGTCTTTGATTTTTCCATTTGTTTTGAGGTTTGGATTTTTGCACGTCTAGCTCGTTAGCACGTCTAGCTCGTTAGCACGTCTAGCTCGTTAGCCCGTCTAGCTCGTTAGCACGTCTAGCTCGTTAGCCCGTCTAGCTCGTTAGCCCGTCTAGCTCGTTAGCACGTAGGACGCACTGATTGGTGTCACCTCGTTAGTCAGTATGTGTTACACCTGTGCTGGCTTGTCCATCTCGTTAGTGGGAAGGTGTTTCACCTGAGCTGGTCCAGGTTCTATTTAAGAGTGTCTGGCCCAGTGCTCCAGTTGTCTTGATACATGTGGAGAGTCAACACCTTTAGTTGCGCCACCATTTTGGTTTGCTTCCTGTCTTTAAGTTTGGTGTGGGTTTTTCTTTTGTTTTCCTCTTCTTGGGCAGATTTAGTGGGTCTCATGGTGGGTGTCTTTTAGGTCCCAGTTGTTGTTACTAGTCAACTTTCAGTGGACACAGAGAGCAAAACTGCAACTTTGTTATAATACTTTTATTGCATCAAATGGTTGTTTTATGCAACAGAATAGAGGGTTTTTATAACTATTGTGTCTGTGTTCTACTGAGGATGGGCCTCTGGGAGAAAACACTGACAGGAGATTTACAATGTCTTTTGGGTGATAAAACCTAAAGAGACCGCATTCCAGAACATGAGTTAATGTTTCTGTTCTATATGGTACCAGGGAGAGATGACCCCAGGGCCAGACCCTGGTCTCTACACAAAGAGTACTGTTTTTACAGCAGATACTGTCTGCTGAGAATTAGAAGCATCTTTCATACAAATCTTAAGCTTGTGACCCATTCTATTCATCGGTTGTTTGTCATGTAGGTTGAAAGGGGTGTATCTTGGCTTTAAAATACCTTTGTACTTTTGTATCGTGGTTCTCAACGAGTCATCTGGGGGTGATTCGTCGACCAGCCATCATTATCGTAGAGCACTCAATTGATTCACCCTATATTTGCGTGTTGTATTGACCTGCTCCCTTATTAATAAGTTAATAAAGATTTAGTTTAAGTATAACTCTGACTTGTGTGATAAGTTTGTCTCATTTGATGTTAAAGAAATTAATCACCACATTTGGGGATGTGAATCTTCACTTGGTGACCGCTCCTGGTGACCTGGGTAAATGGTGCACCAGGGATCCCTCTAACTTGGGATCTCAGGGAGACCACACTTCAGGAACGGAGCAGATGGTCCCACCTTTGATCTGAGAGGCAGTGAGCTGAGTGGATACCACATCTCGAACGTAGTTAAAAAAAAAAAAAGAGGTGAGCGAAGTAAAGTGGAGTTTTTAGAAAAGCCTCGTAGGCTCTGAGTGTGTATTCCTGTGTGGAGGTGTAAACAGGGCCCAGTCAGGAGGCTCTGAGTGTGTATTCCTGTGTGGAGGTGTAAACAGGGCCCAGTCAGGAGGCTCTGAGTGTGTATTCCTGTGTGGAGGTGTAAACAGGGCCCAGTCAGGAGGCTCTGAGTGTGTATTCCTGTGTGGAGGTGTAAACAGGGCCCAGTCAGTAGGCTCTGAGTGTGTATTCCTGTGTGGAGGTGTAAACAGGGCCCAGTCAGTAGGCTCTGAGTGTGTGTTCCTGTGTGGAGGTGTAAACAGGGCCCAGTCAGGAGGCTCTGAGTGTGTATTCCTGGGTGGAGGTGTAAACAGGGCCCAGTCAGGAGGCTCTGAGTGTGTATTCCTGTGTGGGGGTGTAAACAGGGCCCAGTCAGTAGGCTCTGAGTATTCTCAGTATTCCTGGGTGGGGGGGGGGGGCGCCGCCGCCTTGGAGGTGTAAAGCCCAGCCAGCCATCTGTGAACTGAATGAAAACTAGAATCTGTGTTTACTAGTTAAGACCATTTATGATATAGTATAAGCTAGT
The DNA here is from genome assembly GCF_965601325.2 of Salmo salar. Classification (NCBI taxonomy): domain Eukaryota; kingdom Metazoa; phylum Chordata; class Actinopteri; order Salmoniformes; family Salmonidae; genus Salmo; species Salmo salar. The sequence continues at coordinate 7,365 of NW_027675424.1, forward strand.
AAGGTGCACCTGTAATTATTTTAAACATATACTTGATTTAAACCTGTAATAGTTAGTTAACGTTAGCTAGTTCATTATCACAAAAGTGAGAACTGCTCTAGATTGGAAACTTACGTTAATGAGAGTAAAGCCATGTTGGCTTTATGGAAACTTGTTTTAAACCTGTACTTATTCTAAACCTGTAATTATTTTAAACCTGTACCCCATTTTACAAGTAATGAAAAATGTATGAGTTGCATTATCCTAGGAACTAACCATGAGATAGAAATGTGAAAATATTCCTGCAGGTTAAAATATTGTTGAAAAACAACTAATTGATTAGTTATGTTTGAGAATAGCATTGTGTGACAGGCTGACTTGAAAGATTATACTCAACATTTTGCTGCGTGGCAATACTGTGTTTGGATTCTGAAGGGCATTTATACAAATGAGGTAGTCTAGACACTGTATTAATACCATTATGCATTTGAATCCCATCTACAGCTACCATCAAGATATTAATTTCCCTCCACAAGGGGGCGGACATGTAACGTTTCCCAAATGGGATAGTATTGTACATGTAACGTTTCCAAAATGGGTTAGTATTGTACATGTAACGTTTCCTAAATGGGATAGTATTGTACATGTAATGTTTCCAAAATGGGATAGTATTGTACATGTAACGTTTCCAAAATGGGATAGTATTGTACATGTAACGTTTCCAAAATGGGATAGTATTGTCCATGTCACGTTATGCCCCCTTGTGAGTTAATAGTATTGCATGCTGTAGCAGGCTATATAAAGAGGAAGACCTCCATTGACGATTCAGTTCGTTGTAACATCTCATCTGGACAGGTCACCGTCCTTAGTTAGTTAATGAACTAGCTAACGTTAGCTTCGTTATCACAAAAGTGAAAACTGCTCTAGATTGGAAACTTACATTAATGAGTGTAAAGCCGTGTTGGCAGTATGGAAACGATATACAATATATGGGAATGAATAAAGTTGAGGAAATAATCCAAACCTAGTTGTGCCTAGTTAGGACATAACGTTAGCTAGCTAGCTAACGGTACTGTACTGTAGCTCATACAACGCCGACGGTCAAACCCTGCTTTCTAATATTTACGTTCATTAACTATCGTAACGTTATGGAAGATATTCACAGAAAACCATCATTGTCATTCATTATTAGTATGTTATATTATTATAATACATTATTTCGAGACATATTCAGAGCCAAACATCAACCCAACGTAACCTTTTTAACTGTTGTCGCATCCAAACTTGTCACCATCGTTTTCAGTTGTAATTGCGAAGTTCCCGGAAGAAGTCCAGCAACAACGGAGGTTCCTCGATGAACCCACCTTCTAACAAGTTCTTTGAAGAACCTTTTGGGGCTGTTTTTCATTGACCAAGAACCCTACGGTTCTTAGGGGATCTGAGAACAACTCCAGTTGAACCCTTCATTTTTAGAGTGTAGTCGGCTCTATTTACTCTCAGATTCAAACATGATGATTAGTATCAACGATCAAGTCAGCTGCTGCTGCTCCAATACAGTATGAGGTGAGACGGTGAACTGATGTTGAACTGGGCAGTCAGCTGCTGCTGCTCCAATACAGTATGAGGTGAGACGGTGAACTGATGTTGAACTGGGCAGTCAGCTGCTGCTGCTCCAATACAGTATGAGGTGAGACTGTGAACTGATGTTGAACCGGGCAGTCAGCTGCTGCTGCTCCAATACAGTATGAGGTGAGACGGTGAACTGATGTTGAACCGGGCAGTCAGCTGCTGCTGCTCCAATACAGTATGAGGTGAGACGGTGAACTGATGTTGAACCGGGCAGTCAGCTGCTCCAATACAGTATGAGGTGAGACGGTGAACTGATGTTGAACTGGGCAGTCAGCTGCTGCTGCTCCAATACAGTATGAGGTGAGACGGTGAACTGATGTTGAACCGGGCAGTCAGCTGCTGCTGCTCCAATACAGTATGAGGTGAGACGGTGAACTGATGTTGAACCGGGCAGTCAGCTGCTGCTGCTCCAATACAGTATGAGGTGAGACGGTGAACTGATGTTGAACTGGGCAGTCAGCTGCTGCTGCTCCAATACAGTATGAGGTGAGACGGTGAACTGATGTTGAACTGGGCAGTCAGCTGCTGCTGCTCCAATACAGTATGAGGTGAGACGGTGAACTGATGTTGAACTGGGCAGTCAGCTGCTGCTGCTCCAATACAGTATGAGGTGAGACGGTGAACTGATGTTGAACCGGGCAGTCAGCTGCTGCTGCTCCAATACAGTATGAGGTGAGACGGTGAATATGTACATGTAGGTAGAGTTATTAAAGTGACTATGCATAGATGATAACAGAGAGTGGGGGGGGGGGGGGGCTTCCTCTGACACCGCCTGGTAAAGAGGTCTTGGATGGCAGGGAGCTTGGCCCCAGTGATGTACTGGGCTGTACGCACTACCCTCTGTAGTGCCTTGCGGTCGGAGGCAGAGCAGTTGCCATACCAGGCAGAGATGCAACCAGTCAGGATGCTCTCGATGGTGCAGCTGTAGAAGCTTTTGAGGATCTGAGGACCCATGCTAAATCTTTTCAGTCTCTTGAGGAGGAATAGGTTTTGTCGTGCCCTCTTCACGATTATCTTGGTGTGCTTGGACCATGATAGTTTGTTAGTGATGTGGACACCAAGGAACTTGAAGCTCTCAACCTGCTCCACTACAGCCCCGTCGATGAGAATGGGGGCGTGCGCGGTCGTCCTTTTCCTGTAGTCCACAATCATCTCCTTTGTCTTGATCACGTTGAGGGAGAGGTTGTTGTCCTGGCACCACCCGGCCAGGTCTCTGACCTCCTCCCTATAGGCTGTCTCATCGTTGTTGGTGATCAGGCCTACCACTGTTGTGGCATCGGCAAACTTAATAATGGTGTTGGAGTCGTGCCTGGTCGTGCAGTCATGAGTGAACAGGGACTACAGGAGGGGGCTGAGCACGCACCCCTGAGGGGCCCCTGTGTTGAAGATCAGCATGGCGGATGTGTTGTTACCTACCCTTAAAAACATGAGCTGGCGCACACCCAGAAAAATAGTTTGCGAGGAGGTCCTGACTAACGGCGAATAAACTATCAAAATAAAGAGAATCCCACACTCCATATATAAACTCCCAGTAATTTATTGGGTATTTACCAACGTTTCAGCATCACTGTGTCTTCTTCAGGGTGATGTCATCAATACTTGAACCAGGTTATGTAGACAAACAGTGCAATTAGTGCAACCAATGACAATAGAGAGGGGTGTGTCATAATGATTAAGTTAATTCAGATGAATTAGTGAAACTGTTAAAAAAGAGTATATGTCATATTAAATATTTGACTCTATTGTTATCATATAGAAACATCATAGAATATTGTACATCATATTAAATATTTGACTCTATTGTTATCATATAGAAACATCATGGAATATTGTACATCATATTAAATATATTACTCTATTGTTATCATATAGAAACATGATGGAATATTGTACATCATATTAAATATATTACTCTATTGTTATCATATAGAAACATCATGGAATATTGTACATCATATTAAATATATTACTCTATTGTTATCATATAGAAACATCATGGAATATTGTACATCATATTAAATATATTAGGCTATTGTTATCAGATAGAAACATGATGGAATATATTAAATATATTACTCTATTGTTATCATATAGAAACATCATGGAATATTGTACATCATATTAAATATATTACTCTATTGTTATCATATAGAAACATCATGGAATATTGTACATTATATGACCATCAACATACATTATTGTTTCATTCAATTTCACATAATAAGGATATTTAATATTTTCAAGTTCAGAAGTCAGAACCCATCACCTGCTATGTAAAATAGACAGAAGAATGCACAATGGTCAATGCTATCTGGGATCCTTGGGACATCCCTACCCTAAACCCTAACCTTAACCTCTACCTTAACCATTTAAAATGTCAACTTCAACGGGCTATGGACGTCCCAAGGATGTATCTCTACCTGAAAATACATGATCTAAGTGATTGATAGTTGGTATTCAGCAGTCATAAAGCCTTATTTACTTTAACGAACTACTAAAATTGTGATTTTGTCAGACAGCATAGACAGCAGCTCTACACTTTATTGACTGACTGATCCATTCATCCTTCCATCCCTCCTCAGCCTTCCTCTCCTCTGAAGACCCAGTGAGGGTGGAGCTCAGTCAGAGTGCTGTTGAGGGACTGGTTAGGAAGAACACTTCTACAGCCAGAGAGGTGAGAGGTCACACATGGTTTAGATGGTAAATATTTATGTCCCCTTAGCGGTTCATCACATCAGCAAAAGGGAATATGTTCCATCATCTATATTTATTTACATTAGTGCAAATTGTCCACTGATATCGGTGTAATTTCTCACCCCTTTTGGCTGTATGAAAGTGAATTTCCCCTCAGGCATACATACATGTTTTTTGTTATTACCCGAGCCACCTGAGCCACTGCCTGTTCACCCTGCTATCATTCAGAAGGCGATATCAGTACAGATGCATCAAAGCTGGGACCGAAAGACTGAAAAACAGCTTCTATCTCAAGGCCATCAGACTGTTAAATAGCACAGAGAGGCTGCAGCCTACATATAGACTTGACATCATTGGCCACTTTAATAAATGGAACACTAGTCACTTTAATTATGTCCCTTTAATAATGTTTACATATCTTCCATTTCTCATCTCTATGTATAAACTGTATCTCAGTCTATGCTGCTCTGACATTGTTTATCCATATATTTATATATTCCTAATTCCATTCCTTTACTTAGATTTGTGTGTATTAGGTATTTGTTGTGGACAAGCATTTCGCTACACCCGCAATAACATCTGCTGAACACCTGTATGTGACCAACAACATTTGATTTATGAAGGTCATTTGTGTAAAATGTACTTTTCCCCTCATTCACCCCATCTCTTTACATTGCTTATGCATATTCAATGGCCGGACTGCATCCAGACTATGTCAAAAGCCCATCCTGGTAGATCTGAACCTAATGCAGCTTGGAGTGATCAGAAGTCACATTTAGGTGCCAGGTGTAACTGAGGCCCTAGATGCTCCATATCCATTACTTTGAGTGTTTTATATAATATGACTAAATGTGTTTCTGTGTTGCAGGGGCAGTCAAGAAATGGAACAGCAAGTCCACAGAACATGACATAAGCAGAGCTGTGGGAGACCACCTCAAGCCCCTGGTAGAGCCGGGGGTGGTGTTTACCACTCCACCACGCCTTCAGCAGGCTGGAAAAGAGTGATTGATACGGTTTTTCATACTAAGGTGGACCAATAGTTTGTTGATTGGTCAGTCATTGGGTAAATTTGTTTTACAATGTGTTCAAATCAAATCAAGCTTTATTTATACAGCACATGTCAGACATGGATGCAACACAATGGCTTCACAGGAAAAAACTATGAAAATAAACATTTAGTACACAAATATGAGGATAAAAAACAGAAGACTAACAACTGAAAGACTAATGAGCATTGTAAGGAAATGCCATTGATTAAAATATCAACAATATGATGCAACATCCAACCCAAAATATAACTTGTTTTTTAGGAGGGGCTCTGAAAGACACTATGGGGGTGTCCACTGAAAGTTGACTAGTAACAACAACTGGGACCTAAAAGACACCCACCATGAGACCCACTAAATCTGCCCAAGAAGAGGAAAACAAAAGAAAATCCCACACCAAACTTAAAGACAGGAAGCAAACCAAAAAGGTGGAGCAACTAAAGGTGTTGACTCTCCACATGTATCAAGACAACTGGAGCACTGGGCCAGACACTCTTAAATAGAACCTGGACCAGCTCAGGTGAAACACCTTCCCACTAACGAGATGGACAAGCCAGCACAGGTGTAACACATACTGACTAACGAGGTGACACCAATCAGTGCGTCCTACGTGCTAACGAGCTAGACGGGCTAACGAGCTAGACGAGCTAACGAGCTAGACGTGCTAAAGTCCAACCTCAAAACATAAATGGAAAAACCAAAGCCTGTAACACCTTCCCCTTTAAGACAACAAATATATCCTATATTTTTGTTGGAAAAGTTTGCTCACCACCAACAGAAAACAACTTCCATTTCACATTATAATCAACTACAATGCTTCACCTTCACCAATATAAACATGGTGTCTACTGGCTGTCAACAATTAAAAACAAGAAAAAAAACTTATTTCTAAATAATAATATACAATAGGATTATTTGTTTCTCCTTTTTCTTTCTATAGAATCCTAAAACTCACTAGCTTCTAGAACACTCATCTTCCTAAAACTCACTAGATTCTAGAACTCTCGTCTTCCTAAATCCCACTAGCTTCTAGAACTCTCCTCTTCCTAAAACTCACTAGCTTCTAGAACTCTCCTCTTCCTAAAACTCACTAGCTTCTAGAACTCTCCTCTTCCTAAAACTCACTAGCTTCTAGAACTCTCGTCTTCCTAAAACTCACTAGCTTCTAGAACTCTCGTCTTCCTAAAACTCACTAGCTTCTAGAACACTCGTCTTCCTAAATCCCACTAGATTCTAGAACTCTCGTCTTCCTAAAACTCACTAGCTTCTAGAACTCTTGTCCCCTTGGAACGAGCCCAAACAAAATGTATCTCCAATACGGAAAAACGTGCAGTCAAAATAAATAAAGATCCATAGCAACGCACTAGCTAAACACAAATCTAATATCCATTTGGGGGGAAATCAGGTTGAATCTGCTCCTGAAACTAACACAACAAAAAAAAAAACACTTGGAAATGGAGATATCTTTCACCTCACTGGTTAGAGGACAACCTGCAGAAGACAGTCAGCTACATTTTGAAGTGATGCAGTTAAATTTAGGGGTCGGTAAACAAAGGAACACAACACTTATGTCATAACTCATCGATATCATGTTGAAATCAATTGTACGACAGGAGGGAGATGAGGTTGCATGTCCTGTTAAAACGAACAGCTCAAAAACCACACAGAATCTGGGAATAATGTGTACATCACTGGTTAGAGGACAATTTGTAGAAAACAGCCAGATACATTTTGATTCCAGTGGGTCACCAACATGGTAAGTGTAACACAACTCTTTTTTTGTTAGTCACTTTTTATTAAATCTCATAAATAGTAACTCTTCCATTTCAGAGCCTGGATTTCCCCCCTGAGGCTAATATCCATATCATGTTGAAATCAATAGAACAGGGGACAAACGTTTAGGGTTCTACATTGTGACATTATTAAAATACTCCTTCTACAATGTTAAACATTCTACATTGTGAGATTTCATTGATATCATGAAACAACTCCTTCATGTATTTTCTGATGTTTGATCAGATGTCTTATCGGAGAATCTCTTGTCACACTGATCACAGCTATGATTTCTCTCCTGTGTGTGTTCTCTGGTGTAGAGTCAGAGAGCCAGATGTAGTAAAACTCTTCCCACATTGATCACAGCTATAAGGTTTCTCTCCTGTGTGTGTTCTCTGGTGTAATATCAGGTTGTCTGACCGAGTAAAACTCTTCCCACATTGATTACAGCTATAAGGTTTCTCTCCTGTGTGTATTCGCTGGTGTCTAGTCAGATGGCAAGACGAAATATAAGTCTTCCCACATTGATCACAGCTATAAGGTTTCTCTCCTGTGTGTGTTCTCTGGTGTACAGTCAGATAACTAGATGAAATAAAACTTTTCACACATTGATTACAACTAAAAGATTTCTCTCCTGTGTGTATCCTCTGGTGTGATAACAGGTTGCTTGACTGAGTAAAACTCTTCCCACATTCAGTACAGCTGTACGGTTTCTCTCCTGTATGTGTTCTCTGGTGTATAGTCAGATAGCTAAATGTAGTAAAACTCTTCCCACATTGATCACAGCTGTAAGGTTTCTCTCCAGTGTGAATTCTCAGGTGTACTTTTAGTGCTTTTAATCTTAAGTAACTCTTCCCACAATCAAAACAGTGGTGAGATTTCTCTCCTGTGTGTGTTCGCTGGTGTATTTTAAGTTCTGATGAAGATTTGCAATGTTTTCCACAATCAGAGCACCAGATAGATTTCTTCCCTGTCGGTCTCTGCTGGTGTTTCTTGAGGTGACAGAATCTGGACAGGCTCTTCTCTGACTCGTTAGCATCATGATGTTGAGACTCCCCAGAGGATCCATGATAGTCACGTCTCTCTCCTGTGTGAACAAGTCAGACAGATAGTTAAAGGCTCACAACAGCAGAACTCCACTGAAAAAGGTGATGCCAACAGCGTAGCCATGATACTGTACAACAATTGACATCTGTAATGAATGTTAAAATTACTTGACAATTGTCTTAAGACAGTCAAGTGAGCAACAATAGTCATATTTAGTCTTGTTTTCACATTAGTAGTAACTAGAAATAAGTAAAAGGTGTTGAACTCCTAAGCAGTGTGCCAGGCGACTTTTGTTCTCAAATATAGGCACCTTTCTGTGTTTGCTAAAATTGCGACAAGGGCGATGTGCACACAATTTGATTGCAGAAACACCTCCCTGCTAATGCAGAAACCGCTAGTTATGGATGTAGTATATCTGCCTGGAGAAAAAATGGTGAGCAAGTGGCCTAAGCTGTGCCATTAGAGATTCTGTGTTCGAGTCCAAGCTCTGTTGCAGCCGGCCACGACCGGGAGGCCCATGGGGTGACGCACAATTGGCCCACCGTCGTCCGGGTTAGGGGAGGGTTTGGCCGGCAGGGATATCCTTGTCTCATCGCGCACTAGCAACTCATGTGGCGGGCCGGGCGCAGTGCACACTGACCAGGTCGCCAGGTGTACGGTGTTTCCTCCGACACATTGGTGCTGCTGGCTTCCGGGTTGGATGGGCATTGTGTCAAGAAGCAGCGCGGCTAGGTTGGGTTGTGTTTCGGAGGACGCATGGCTCTCGACCTTCGCCTCTCCAGAGTCCGTATGGGAGTTGCAGCGATGAGACAAGACTGTAAGTACCAATTTGGGAGAAAAAAGGGGTGAAAAAAATATATCTATTTAAAAAATGGTGAGCAAAGATTAGTTTTCACAATGTATTCTGAATATTACAGCACTAGATCAGGAGTGCTACTCAAGGAAACTCACATTAAGCTCTGTGTCTATTCACTACTTCACCACCGTGGGGAAAACTCAGGGGAGTTCTCATAGGCTGACAGCAAATAAAGCCTCCGTTTCCAGGTTGATTATGATTATTATTATTATCATTTGACACTACTTTGGATTATAATTGTAAGGCTCGTTTGAATGTCCTGATTTAATATAATGTTTGTGTTATTGTCGAAAATGTACTACTTTATATTTAAAAACGACTTCAACCAGTAAAATGCTCATTGGCTAGTTTTCCATCAGCCTGACATCAGCCTGACAATGAGGTTTTGTCCACTAAGTGTATGCCAAAATGGTCTATAATCTCACCTAACAATAACATAGACCTACTGTAGGACCCATAACTTCACCTAACAACAACATAGACCTAGGACTATAAATCATTTAATATTTTAGGTGAAACAAGGAGACTAAAATGTCTTTGTCATGACAATTCATAACCTGATCACCAGATAATTTTGTGAATAATCCCACTAGGCTACTCTGTAATGTGTTGTCATTCTAAATGTCCTGAATAAAGGAAAATAGCTCTGTGTGTTGTACAATAGCCTATCCATCAAGGAACAGTTCTCTACACATTATGAGCTAAGTATCTCCGTTTCCAAACGGACTAACGAGACCCTACTGTAAATCAAGTAGACAATAACACATTATAAATATCGATTTGTTTGGGATGTTGGATCCAACGTGGAGCACGGCATAACTGTCTTTACCGGTGTAATGAATGAAGAACTACGTTTGACTGGCATGCAGAAAATGATTTCCTGGATCAGCTGATGATAGTTGAACATGTGACTGTAACTAAACAGCTACAGTATTAAGTATTATGTGTAATTATTGAAGAACCGCATTAATGACAGTATCCATTTGGGAGTTGTCAATAAAGTTAAGGTGACTCTCGGTTAGAACCATTGGATTTAGTAAACTGAAATGATTTAGGATTTCTGTGCCCATGAAAACTGTTTTCCCAGCGTAACATAAGGAGACACTAAATGTTACGTAGTTAGAGAGCATTTCGGAGATCTGAATATACAAAACAACTGTCCGACAGCAAGATCCAGTATTTAAGTTAAAGTTCATCATATGACAAGCATAACGTTATGACTATAACTACTGTTCCCTGAAGGAGGGAAACTAGGTACAACATACTATTAAATCCACACGTTATGACTATAACTACTGTTCCCTGAAGGAGGGAAACTAGGTACAACATACTATTAAATCCACTGGCTTACTGGTGTTCTTCCATGCCGTCCATGGGAGGGGTGCGTCACTTGAGTGGGTTGAGTCACTGACGTTGTCTTCCTGTCTGGGTTGGCGCCCCCCCTTGGGCTGTGCCGTGGCGGAGATCTTTGTGGGCTATACTCGGCCTTGTCCCGGGATGGTATGTTGGTGGTTGGAGATATCCCTCCAGTGGTGTGGAGGCTGCGCTTTGGCAAAGTGGGTGGGGTAATATCCTACCTGTTTGGCCCTGTCCGGGGGTTTCATCAGATGGGGCCACAGTGTCTCCTGACCCCTCCTGTCTCAGCCTCCAGTATTTATGCTGCAGTAGTTTATGTGTCGGGGGGCTAGGGTCAGTCTGTCACATCTGGAGTATTTCTCTTGTCTTTTCCGGTGTCCTGTGTGAATTTAAATATGCTCTCTCTAATTCTCAGAGGACCTGAGCCCTAGGACCATGCCTCAGGACTACCTGGCTTGATGACTCCTTGCTGTCCCCAGTTCACCTGGCCGTGCTGCTGCTCCAGTTCAAACTATTCTGCCTGCAGCTATGGAACCCTGACCTGTTCACCGGAGGTGCTACCTGTCAAAGACCTGTTGTTTTCAACACTCTAGAGAGCAGGAGCGGTAGAGATACTCTCAAAGATCGGCTATGAAAAAGCCAACTGACACTTACTCTTGTGTTACTGACTTGTTGCACCCTCGACAACTACTATGATTATTATTATTTGACCATGCTGGTCATTTATGAACATTTGAACATCTTGGCCATGTGCTGTTATAATCTCCACCCGGCACAGCCAGAAGAGGACTGGCCACCCCTCATAGCCTGGTTCCTCTCTAGGTTTCTTCCTAGGTTTTGGCCTTTCTCTGGAGTTTTTGCTAGCCACCGTGCTTCTACACCTGCATTGCTTGCTGTTTGAGGTTTTAGGCTGGGTTTCTGTACAGCACTTTGTGATATCAGCTGATGTAAGAAATACATTTGATTTGATTTGTGACTATAATTACTGTTCCCTGAAGGAGGGAAACTAGGTACAACATACTATTAAATCCACACCTCGCTGGAAGCCCCGCATTCCACAGGTGATGAGCGTGAGACTCGGATATATTCCTTAACCTGTTAGGGCTAGGGGGCAGTATTGACACGGCTGGATAAAAAACATACCCGATTTAATCTGGTTACCACTCCTACCCAGTAACTAGAATATGCATATACTTATTACATATGGATAGAAAACACCCTAAATTTTCTAAAACTGTTTGAATGGTGTCTGTGAGTATAACAGAACTCAAATGGCAGGTCAAAACCTGAGAGATTCCTTTACAGGAAGTGGCCTGTCTGACCATTTCTTGAACTTCTTTTCCATCTCTATCATTTACTAAGGATCTCTGCTCTAACGTGACACTTCCCACGTCGTCCATAGGCGCTCAGAGCCCGGGAAAAAACAGAATGTCGTCATTCCAGCCCCAGGCTGAAACACATTATCGCCTTTCTCAAGTGGCCGATCAAGGGACACTGGGCTTATGCGCGTGACCCGACCGCCCCCGCCTTTGGGATTTTTTCCTCTGTTTGCCGAAAAGGAGATTCCCTGTCGGAATATTATCGCTTTTCTACGAGAAAAATGGCGTAAAAATTGATTTTAAACAGCGGTTGACATGCTTCGAAGTACGGTAATGGAATATTTAGAATTTTATTGTCACGAATTGCGCCATGCGCGCGACACTTCTTTACTATTTCGGATAGTGTCTGGAACGCACGAACAAAACGCCGCTATTCGGATATAACGATGGATTATTTTGGACCAAACCAACATTTGTTATTGAAGTAGCAGTCCTGGGTGTGCATTCTGACGAAGACAACAAAAGGTAATCAAACTTTTATAATAGTAAATATGATTATGGTGAGTGCTAAACTTGCCGGGTGTCTAAATAGCGAGCCCGTGATGCCTGGGCTATGTACTTAGAATATTGCAAAATGTGCTTTCACCAAAAAGCTATTTTAAAATCGGACATTTCGCGTGCATAGAGGAGGTCTGTATCTATAATTATTAAAATAATTGTTATGCTTTTTGTGAACGTTTATCGTGAGTAATTTAGTAAAATGTTAGCGAATTCCCCGGAAGTTTGCGGGGGGTATGCTAGTTCTGAACGTCACATGCTAATGTAAAAAGCTGGTTTTTGATATAAATATGAACTTGATTGAACAAAACATGCATGTATTGTATAACATAATGTCCTAGGGTTGTCATCTGATGACGATCATCAAAGGTGAGTGCTGCATTTAGCTGTCTTCTGGGTTTTGGTGACATTATATGCTGGCTTGAAAAATGGGTGTCTGATTATTTCTGGCTTGGTACTCTGCTGACATAATCTAATGTTTTGCTTTCGTTGTAAAGCCTTTTTGAAATCGGACAGTGTGGTTAGATTAACGAGAGTCTTGTCTTTAAATAGCTGTAAAATAGTCATTTGTTTGAGAAATTGAAGTAATAGGATTTTTAAGGTTTTGAAAATCGCGCCACAGGCTGCCAGTGGCTGTTACGTAGCGTCCCACCTAGCCCATAGAGGTTAAATGATTTAATCCTTAAATGTAATACCTCACTTCACCGACCCAGGAAGTGGAGGAGCCAAACAGGTGTTGTAACTCGTTCATAACTGGCACGCAGATCGGTAGAAATGGTAAGATAAATTGGCACTTCAAACGGAAATGGAAAAAGTTTGCCTATTTTACCGGAAACTTCAGGAGCATAACGTCAGAATTAACGAAGGCCAGCAGCAGGTGGGGAATTGGTTATTTTCTTCTGGTTATATTGACCTCTGGCTTCCTCAAGTAATTTGTTTGTGTTAATTATTTAATCAAATGCTTGAAGCATCAGTTCAATTCAAGTTCTGCACATACAGTTGATTTTATTAAACACATGGGGTGTGTCTATATGAACAAATACACGTCATAAAATTTCAACCAATCAATTGGTAGAAAGAATACAGTAGGTTGTATCTCTCTAGGTCATGCCAGTAGGTTACAGTAGGTTGTATCTCTCTAGGTCATGCCAGTAGGTTACAGTAGGTTGTAACTCTCTAGGTCATGCCAGTAGGCTACAGTAGGTTGTATCTCTCTAGGTCATGCCAGTAGGTTACAGTAGGTTGAACCTCTCTAGGTCATGCCAGTAGGTTACAGTAGGTTGTATCTCTCTAGGTCATGCCAGTAGGTTACAGTAGGTTGTAACTCTCTAGGTCATGCCAGTAGGTTACAGTAGGTTGAACCTCTCTAGGTCATGCCAGTAGGTTACAGTAGGTTGTATCTCTCTAGGTCATGCCAGTAGGTTACAGTAGGTTGTATCTCTCTAGGTCATGCCAGTAGGTTACAGTAGGTTGTACCTCTCTAGGTCATGCCAGTAGGTTACAGTAGGTTGTACCTCTCTAGGTCATGCCAGTAGGTTACAGTAGGTTGTACCTCTCTAGATCATGCCAGTAGGTTACAGTAGGTTGTACCTCTCTAGATCATGCCAGTAGGTTACAGTAGGTTGTAACTGTCTAGGTCATGCCAGTAGGTTGTATCTCTCTAGGTCATGCCAGTAGGTTGTATCTCTCTAGGTCATGCCAGTAGGTTACAGTAGGTTGTAACTCTCTAGGTCATGCCAATAGGCTACAGTAGGTTGTATCTCTGTAGGTCATGCCAGTAGGTTGTATCTCTCTAGGTCATGTCAGTAGGTTGTATCTCTCTAGGTCATGCCAGTAGGTTACAGTAGGTTGTATCTCTCTAGATCATGCCAGTAGGCTACAGTAGGTTGTATCTCTCTAGGTCATGCCAGTAGGCTACAGTAGGTTGTATCTCTCTAGGTCATGCCAGTAGGCTACAGTAAGTTGTAACTCTCTAGGTCATGCCAGTAGGTTACAGTAGGTTGTAACTCTCTAGGTCATGCCAGTAGGTTACAGTAGGTTGTAACTCTCTAGGTCATGCCAGTAGGTTGTATCTCTCTAGGTCATGCCAGTAGGTTACAGTAGGTTGTATCTCTGTAGGTCATGCCAGTAGGCTACAGTAGGTTGTATCTCTCTAGGTCATGCCAGTAGGCTACAGTAGGTTGTATCTCTCTAGGTCATGCCAGTAGGTTACAGTAGGTTGTATCTCTCTAGGTCATGCCAGTAGGTTGTATCTCTCTAGGTCATGCCAGTAGGATACAGTAGGTTGTAACTCTCTAGGTCATGCCAGTAGGTTACAGTAGGTTGTATCTCTCTAGGTCATGCCAGTAGGTTACAGTAGGTTGTAACTCTCTAGGTCATGCCAGTAGGTTGTATCTCTCTAGGTCATGCCAGTAGGTTACAGTAGGTTGTAACTCTCTAGGTCATGCCAGTAGGTTACAGTAGGTTGTATCTCTCTAGGTCATGCCAGTAGGTTGTAACTCTCTAGGTCATGCCAGTAGGCTCCAGTAGGTTGTATCTCTCTAGGTCATGCCAGTAGGTTACAGTAGGTTGTATCTCTCTAGGTCATGCCAGTAGGTTGTATCTCTCTAGGTCATGCCAGTAGGTTACAGTAGGTTGTATCTCTCTAGGTCATGCCAGTAGGTTACAGTAGGTTGTATCTCTCTAGGTCATGCCAGTAGGTTACAGTAGGTTGTACCTCTCTAGGTCATGCCAGTAGGTTGTAACTCTCTAGGTCATGCCAGTAGGCTCCAGTAGGTTGGGTCTCTCTAGGTCATGCCAGTAGGCTACAGTATGTTGTAACTCTCTAGGTCATGCCAGTAGGTTACAGTAGGTTGTACCTCTCTAGGTCATGCCAGTAGGCTACAGTAGGTTGTATCCAAGTGGAAACAATTATCAACCCAATGTGGAAAGTGTTGAATTTGGTCAACAACAAAATGAATGGCTTATTTGCTACGTGAGGTTTACTTGATCTAACAGAAGTTTCGTAATGATTAAGTTGTTACGTGGACACGTGACATACCGACAACTTTGATAAAAACACTATAGGAGTTCTCCAGATCTCTATGCATATTCATGCTAGTAGCTTAGCATCTCTCTCCATTGAATACAAGCGGTTGACGACAACAACCCTCATAGAATATAAACAATAGATTACAATAATAAGATGTATCCACCAATCCAAAGACAGGATAGGTGGGAGATAGACAACCCACAGTGCAGCTTTGTGGACAACGACTCCCCTTGTCAGGACGGAGAGACATCTTGTCAGTATATCCATAATGTTTGGTGTAGCCAACCCAACTCTCACATGGCTCTATTGGGGGTCACGGTGTGTAGTAAAACATCACTACATTAAAAACACTACATGCCGTGGCCCCCCAGTCTGCGGTCAGCAGATAGACCCTCCTCAAATATATATGTTAAGTCACTTTTTGGAAACGGAACGGAGAAAACAAGGGGTAGCTTGTCTCTACGTCGTCTGATTCTAGACATATCAGTCATCATCCCAGGGCCCTCCGTTGAAGAGGTATTGACGAGCCAACTCCGAATATCCAAAGTTAAAAACTAATTGAAGGCGGTACTTACTGGTGTTAATCAGATCTCCTATCTCCTCCTCTTCATCTTCATCTTTCAATGTGACAGTAATCTCTCCTTCCTTCTTCACTCCAAAAACTGCATCTTCCTCCTCCTTCACTCTTAACACGTCTTCCTCTTCTTTCTCTGTAACGTCTTTCTCTTCTTCTTTCACGGTAACAGCCTCACCCTCTACTTGGTTTTGTATTGTAACAGCCTCCTCTTCCTCCTCCTCTTTGACGAGAGCTTCTTTCTCCGTCCAGCAGACCTCATCTTCTTTAGCAGGAGGAGAGTAGCTTAGTGAACGCATGGTCGGAGATGTTAGCTAGCTAGGCTAATGCTAACTTAACCAGCCCGCTAGCTGACTAATAACAACAACACCGTAAATATGAAATTAAATCGGATAACTAACTAGACGACAGAAGTGGGTTTAAAACACAGTGGCTAATATACACTAAAGCATCTAAAGAGCTTTATTGTTCGGCTATTTTGTCTAGCAAGCTACCGTGGTGTCTGACTAACTGTTGTTGCTGTTGAAAGAAGCGTTCCGTCCACTACATTATACGTCACACCAACAGCATTACCTTAAATTCCCACACCGCCATCTGCTGACTGGAGTGGGTAACGCAGTTGAGTAAAATGATTATTTTATTGTCAGACAAAAAGTTAAAGTGTAGGAAGCATGAGTTTTTACTCGCCAGTGTAACAACACAGTGTGGTTAAAGACTTAGTAGCCTAGTTGTAGTCACGATATGGTTACCTATAAGTACAAACAGTTATGTTTTTGCATTATTACAAATTGATTAACTTATTTCGGGAAATCTTCTAAACTACCCACAATGCACTATTTCCCAACGTCATATGTATTATCAACTCTATGCTACCGAGTTTGTATGCCAGTGTAACGGTGTAATGAAGTTACATTTAAAAAAAAATGTATTTAACCTTTATTTAAACAGGCAAGCCAGCTAAGGACAAATTCTTATTTACAATGACGGCCAAACCCCTGCCAAACCCTAACCCATGTTTCCTGAAGCACCTCCCACAAATTGGATTGGATTGATGGGCACTTCTTACGTATCATACGGTCAAGCTGCCCCCACAACAGCTCAATAGGGTTGAGATCCGGTGACTGTGCTGACCACTCCATTATAGACAGAATACCAGCTGAATGCTTCTTCCCTAAATGGAGCTGTGCTTTGGGTCATTGTCCTGGTGTAGGAGGAAGTTGGCTCCAATTAAGCGCCGTCCACAGGGTATGGCATGGCTTTGCAAAATGGAGTGATAGCCTTCCTTCTTCAAGATCCCTTTTACCCTGTATAAATCTCCCACTTTACCACCACCAAAGCACCCCAGACCATCACATTGCCTCCACCATGCTTGACAGAAGGCGTCAAGCACTCCTCCAGCATCTTTTCATTTTTTCTGGAACTCACGAATGTTCTTGTTTGTGATCCGAACACCTCAAACTTAGATTCGTCTGTCCATAACACTTTTTTCCAATCTTCCTCTGCCCAATGTCTGTGTTAGTTTGCCCATCTTAATCTTTTCTTTTTTTAAACGGTCTTTACTGTTGACGTTTAGACTGGTGTTTTGCAGGTACTATTTGATAAAGCTTCCAGTTGAAAACTTGTAAGGCGTCTGTTTCTCAAATTAGACACTAATGTACTTGTCCTCTTGCTCAGTTGTGCACTGGGGCCTCCTATTCTGGTTAGAGCCAGTTTGCACTGTTCTGTGAAGGGAGTAGTACACAACATTGTACGAGATCTTCAGTTTCTTGGCAATTTCTCACATGGAATAGCCTTCATTTCTCAGAAAAAATAATAGACTAATGATTTTCAGAAGAAAGTTATTTGTTTCTGGCCATTTTGAGCCTGTAATCGAACCCACAAATGCTGATGCTCCAGATACTCAACTAGCTTAAATAAGGACAGTTTTATTGCTTCTTTAATCAGCACAACAGTTTTCAGCTGTGCTAACATAATTGCAAAAGGGTTTTCTAATGATCAATTAGCCTTTTAAAATGATAAACTTGGATTAGCTAACACAACGTGCCATTGGAACACAGGAGTGATGGTTGCTGATAATGGGCCTCTGTTCGCCTATGTAGATATTCCATAAACAATCAGCTGTTTCCAGCTACAATAGTCATTTACAACATTAACAATGTCTACACTGTATTTCTGATCAATTTGATGTTATTTTAATGGACAAAAAAAGTGTTTTTCTTTCAAAAACAAGAACATTTCTAAGTGACTCCAACCTTTTGTTACACCATGTAGGAGCAGTATAGACCTAGTCTGTTCATTATATACATCTACATGATGTATTGTTACACCCTGT
This sequence comes from Salmo salar, assembly GCF_965601325.2. NCBI lineage: Eukaryota > Metazoa > Chordata > Actinopteri > Salmoniformes > Salmonidae > Salmo > Salmo salar. Next base: position 25,559 of record NW_027675424.1, read on the forward strand.
AGGAGCAGTATAGACCTAGTCCGTTCATTATATATATCTACATGATGTATTGTTACACCATGTAGGAGCAGTATAGACCTAGTCTGTTCATTATATACATCTACATGATGTATTGTTACACCATGTAGGAGCAGTATAGACCTAGTCTGTTCATTATATACATCTACATGATGTATTGTTACACCATGTAGGAGCAGTATAGACCTAGTCTGTTCATTATATATATCTACATGATGTATTGTTACACCGTGTAGGAGCAGTATAGACCTAGTCTGTTCATTATTATACATCTACATGATGTATTATTACACCATGTAGGAGCAGTATAGACCTAGTCTGTTCATTATATACATCTACATGATGTATTGTTACACCATGTAGGAGCAGTATAGACCTAGTCTGTTCATTATATACATCTACATGATGTATTGTTACACCATGTAGGAGCAGTATAGACCTAATCTGTTCATTATATACATCTACATGATGTATTGTTACACCATGTAGGAGCAGTATAGACCTAGTCTGTTCATTATATATATCTACATGATGTATTGTTACACCGTGTAGGAGCAGTATAGACCTAGTCTGTTCATTATATACATCTACATGATGTATTGTTACACCATGTAGGAGCAGTATAGACCTAGGCGGTTCATTATATACATCTACATGATGTATTGTTACACCATGTAGGAGCAGTATAGACCTAATCTGTTCATTATATACATCTACATGATGTATTGTTACACCATGTAGGAGCAGTATAGACCTAGTCTGTTCATTATATACATCTACATGATGTATTGTTACACCATGTAGGAGCAGTATAGACCTAGTCTGTTCATTATATACATCTACATGATGTATTGTTACACCATGTAGGAGCAGTATAGACCTAATCTGTTCATTATATACATCTACATGATGTATTGTTACACCATGTAGGAGCAGTATAGACCTAGTCTGTTCATTATATACATCTACATGATGTATTGTTACACCATGCAGGAGCAGTATAGACCTAGTCTGTTCATTATATACATCTACATGATGTATTGTTACACCATGTAGGAGCAGTATAGACCTAGTCTGTTCATTATATACATCTACATGATGTATTGTTACACCATGTAGGAGCAGTATAGACCTAATCTGTTCATTATATACATGTACATGATGTATTGTTACACCATGTAGCAGCAGTATAGACCTAGTCTGTTCATTATATACATCTACATGATGTATTGTTACACCATGTAGGAGCAGTATAGACCTAGTCTGTTCATTATATACATCTACATGATGTATTGTTACACCATGTAGGAGCAGTATAGACCTAGTCTGTTAATTATATACATCTACATGATGTATTGTTACACCATGTAGGAGCAGTATAGACCTAGTCTGTTCATTATATACATCTACATGATGTATTGTTACACCATGTAGGAGCAGTATAGACCTAGTCTGTTCATTATATACATCTACATGATGTATTGTTACACCATGTAGCAGCAGTATAGACCTAGTCTGTTCATTATATACATCTACATGATGTATTGTTACACCATGTAGGAGCAGTATAGACCTAGTCTGTTCATTGTATACATCTACATGATGTATTGTTACACCATGTAGGAGCAGTATAGACCTAGTCTGTTCATTATATACATCTACATGATGTATTGTTACACCATGTAGGAGCAGTATAGACCTAGTCTGTTCATTATATACATCTACATGATGTATTGTTACACCATGTAGGAGCAGTATAGACCTAGTCTGTTCATTGTATACATCTACATGATGTATTGTTACACCATGTAGGAGCAGTATAGACCTAATCTGTTCATTATATACATCTACATGATGTATTGTTACACCGTGTAGGAGCAGTATAGACCTAGTCTGTTGATTATATACATCTACATGATGTATTGTTACACCGTGTAGGAGCAGTATAGACCTAGTCTGTTCATTATATACATCTACATGATGTATTGTTACACCATGTAGGAGCAGTATAGACCTAATCTGTTCATTATATACATCTACATGATGTATTGTTACACCATGTAGGACCAGTATAGACCTAGTCTGTTCATTATATACATCTACATGATGTATTGTTACACCATGTAGGAGCAGTATAGACCTAGTCTGTTCATTATATACATCTGCATGATGTATTGTTACACCATGTAGCAGCAGTATGGAGGTACAGTGGGGGACAAAATTGTTGACACCCTTGATAAAGATGAGCAAAAACAACTCTATAAAATAAAGAATTCAAATACTTCTATGTAAAAAAAAGGGTGAATTATATTATTGTATGCTGAAACAATTGCTCAGAGAAAGAGATTTAGTTGAACATGTAATTCTCAAAAGGTAGGGGTCTGAATTACTGCCACCCATGTTTTCAATACTCCAGCACCCTCCCCTTGGGAGGATAACGACACTGAAATGTTTAATGAGATTAGAGAACACATTGGGTGGGATCTTAGACCCTTCCTCCATACAGAATCTCTCCATGTCCTTGATTTATTTAGTCTGCGCTTATGGACTGCCCTGTTCAATTCAAACCACAGGTTTTCAATGGAGTTCAAGTCCGAAGACTGAGATGGCCATTGAAAATGTTGATTTTTGTGCCCAATTAACCATTTCTTTGTGGATGTTGATGTGTCTTGCTGGAAGATCCACTTATGGCCAAGTTTCAGCCTCCTAGCAGAGAGGTAACCAGGTTTTGGACTAAAATATCCTGGTAGTGGGTAAAGTTAATTTATTTATTTCATACAGTCATTTTAGCTCATCTTTATCAAGGGTATCAATAACTAGGTGCTTATTTTGATATCTAGTTATTTGACTGAATCAGAAATACAGATGTGGAGTAGATGTAGAGTTTGTTTTAAATTCTCATTAAAATCTGAACTAATCAAACAACACTTGTTGCTCTTTATACGTGTTGATATAATATTCATATTTAATGGAGAGAAAAAAACGTTTCCCTGAACTGCTTTATAATATTATAATTCAATGAAGAATAAAAATAGTTTTCCCTCCTCAACTGCGTTTCCTCCCTCCAGACAGCAGATGGCGATATGTGTCTTTCAGGCGATGTTTCTAGTGTGACGTATAATCTAGTGGACGGAACGCTTCTTCAACAACTGCAGCCACCTCGGTAGCTCGCTAGCCGACAAAGTCGGAACATTCAAGTTCTTTAGACAATTTCGTGTTGTATTTGCCATTTTGCTTTAAACATACTTATGTGTAAACAACTAGCTACCCCATTTAATTTCATATTTACGTTGTAAGTCAACTAGCTGGCTGGTTAAGTTAGCACTAGTCTAGTCGCTAATGCTAACTCGCTATTATCCCCGACCATGAGTTCACTAAGCTACTCTCCTCCTGTTAAAGAAGAAGTCTGCTGGACGGAGAAAGAGGGAGTGTGGCAGAACGTTGTCGTGAAAGAGGAGAAGGAAGAGGAGGATGTCACAGTAAAACAAGAAGTAGAGGGTGAGGCTGTTACAGTGAAAGAAGAAGAGAAAGACGTTACAGAGAAAGACACCTTCAGAGTGAAAGATGAGGGGGATGTTACTGTGAAAGAAAAGGAGGAAGATGCCGTTTTTGGAGTGGAGGATGAAGTGAAAGAAGATGAAGACGTTTTTGGAACGAAGGATGAAGAGGGGGAGATTACTGTCACATTAGAGGAGGACGAAGAAGAGAAGACTGGAGAACTGATTAACACCAGTAAATACAGTGAGTACTATCTAATAAAACAGGGACATTGATCTGGTTAACACCAGTAAATACAGTGAGTACTATCTAATAAAACAGGGACATTGATCTGGTTAACACCAGTAAATACAGTGAGTACTATCTTATAAAACAGGGACATTGATCTGATTAACACCAGTAAATACAGTGAGTACTATCTAATAAAACAGGGACATTGATCTGATTAACACCAGTAAATACAGTGAGTACTATCTAATAAAACAGGGACATTGATCTGATTAACACCAGTAAATACAGTGAGTACTATCTAATAAAACAGGGACATTGATCTGATTAACACCAGTAAATACAGTGAGTGCTATCTAATAAAACAGGGACATTGATCTGATTAACACCAGTAAATACAGTGAGTACTATCTAATAAAACAGGGACATTGATCTGATTAACACCAGTAAATACAGTGAGTACTATCTAATAAAACAGGGACATTGATCTGATTAACACCAGTAAATACAGTGAGTACTATCTAATAAAACAGGGACATTGATCTGATTAACACCAGTAAATACAGTGAGTGCTATCTAATAAAACAGGGACATTGATCTGATTAACACCAGTAAATACAGTGAGTGCTATCTAATAAAACAGGGACATTGATCTGATTAACACCAGTAAATACAGTGAGTACTATCTAATAAAACAGGGACATTGATCTGATTAACACCAGTAAATACAGTGAGTACTATCTAATAAAACAGGGACATTGATCTGATTAACACCAGTAAATACAGTGAGTACTATCTAATAAAACAGGGACACAAACTCTGCAGTTGTTGAACTAATGTGTGATTTTTAAAAGTGCATTCTACACTCAAATATGTTTTTGTACTGTCGGAATTGTCCATGAAGTCCTACAGTGATTTTTTTTAAACTTTTCCTGTTGAAAAGTGATAAATACAGTGAAGTATAAACACACTAAAAGGAAACAAATACATGTTTTGAGCAAAATATATAACTGCAAACTAGAAGGAGTGAGTGATGTCATAGTAAGGCCTCCAAGGAGTTGGCTTGATGGGAAGTCGTGATGTCATCCAATAGGAGGCTGATCTTCATGTGAATATTCATTATTCTTTTTAAAATCCTTCCTGTTCTGTCAAGTTGGTTGTTGATCATTGCTAGAAAGCCATTTTCAAGTCTTGCCATAGACTTTCAAGATGATTTAAGTCCAAACTGTAACTAGGCCACTCAGGAACATTCAATGTCATCTTGGTAAGCTCCTCCAGTGTAGATTTGGCCTTGTGGTTTAGGTTATTGATCTGAATCTGAATCCTACAGTAGGTCTATGTTGTTGTTAGGTGAAGTTATGGGTCCTACAGTAGGTCTATGTTGTTGTTAGGTGAAGTTATGTTTCCTACAGTAGGTCTATGTTGTTGTTAGGTGAAGTTATGGGTCCTACAGTAGGTCTATGTTATTGTTAGGTGAAGTTATGGGTCCTACAGTAGGTCTATGTTGTTGTTAGGTGAAGTTATGGGTCCTACAGTAGGTCTATGTTATTGTTAGGTGAAGTTATGGGTCCTACAGTAGGTCTATGTTATTGTTAGGTGAAGTTATGGGTCCTACAGTAGGTCTATGTTGTTGTTAGAAGTTATGGGTCCTACAGTAGGTCTATGTTGTTGTTAGGTGAAGTTATGGGTCCTACAGTAGGTCTATGTTGTTGTTAGGTGAAGTTATGGGTCCTACAGTAGGTCTATGTTATTGTTAGGTGAAGTTATGGGTCCTACAGTAGGTCTATGTTGTTGTTAGGTGAAGTTATGGTTCCTACAGTAGGTCTATGTTGTTGTTAGGTGAAGTTATGGGTCCTACAGTAGGTCTATGTTGTTGTTAGGTGAAGTTATGGGTCCTACAGTAGGTCTATGTTATTGTTAGGTGAAGTTATGGATCCTACAGTAGGTCTATGTTATTGTTAGGCGAAGTTATGGGTCCTACAGTAGGTCTATGTTATTGTTAGGTGAAGTTATGGGTCCTACAGTAGGTCTATGTTGTTAGGTGAAGTTATGGGTCCTACAGTAGGTCTATGTTGTTGTTAGAAGTTATGGGTCCTACATTAGGTCTATGTTGTTGTTAGGTGAAGTTATGGGTCCTACAGTAGGTCTATATTGTTAGGTGAAGTTATGGGTCCTACAGTAGGTCTATGTTATTGTTAGGTGAAGTTATGGATCCTACAGTAGGTCTATGTTATTGTTAGGCGAAGTTATGGATCCTACAGTAGGTCTATGTTATTGTTAGGTGAAGTTATGGGTCCTACAGTAGGACTATGTTATTGTTGTGTGAAGTTATGGGTCCTACAGTAGGTCTATGTTGTTGTTAGAAGTTATGGGTCCTACAGTAGGTCTATGTTGTTGTTAGGTGAAGTTATGGGTCCTACAGTAGGTCTATGTTATTGTTAGGTGAAGTTATGGATCCTACAGTAGGTCTATGTTATTGTTAGGCGAAGTTATGGGCTCTACAGTAGGTCTATGTTATTGTTAGGTGAAGTTATGGGTCCTACAGTAGGTCTATGTTATTGTTAGGTGAAGTTATGGGTCCTACAGTAGGACTATGTTATTGTTGTGTGAAGTTATGGGTCCTACAGTAGGTCTATGTTGTTGTTAGAAGTTATGGGTCCTACAGTAGGTCTATGTTGTTATTAGGTGAAGTTATGGGTCCTACAGTAGGTCTATGTTATTGTTAGGTGAAGTTATGGGTCCTACAGTAGGTCTATGTTATTGTTAGGTGAAGTTATGGGTCCTACAGTAGGTCTATGTTATTGTTAGGTGAAGTTATGTTAAACACTTAGTGGACAAACCCTCATTGTCAGGCTGATGGCAAAGCTAGCCAAATAGCATTTGAAGTGTTAAGTATAAAGCAGTTGATTTGCAACAATAACACAAACATTATTTTTTTACATTTTAGTCATTTAGCAGACGCTCTTATCTAGAGCGACTTAAAGTAGTGAATGCATACATTTCATACATTTTTTTATTTTTGTACTGGCCTTCAGTGGGAATCGAACCCACAACCCTGGCGTTGCAAACACCATGCTCTACCAACTGAGCCACAGGGAAGACTATTATATTATATTAAACAGGACATTCAAACGAGCCTTACAGTTATAATCCAAAGTAGTGTGAAATGCACTCATAATCAACCTGTAAATGGAGGCTATTTTTGCTGTCAGCCTATGAGAACTCCCCTGAGTTTCCCCCACGGTGGTGAATTAGTGAATAGACACAGAGCTTAATGTGAGTTTCCTTGAGTAGCACTCCTGATCTAGTGCTGTAATATTCAGAATACATTGTGAAAACGAAAATCTTTGCTCACCATTTTTTGCTCCAGGCAGATATACTACATCCATAACTAGTGGTTTCCTCATTAGCAGATATACTACATCCATAACTAGTGGTTTCCTCATTACCAGATATACTACATCCATAACTAATGGTTTCCTCATTACCAGATATACTACATCCATAACTAGTGGTTTCCTCATTACCAGATATACTACATCCATAACTAATGGTTTCCTCATTACCAGATATACTACATCCATAACTAGTGGTTTCCTCATGACCAGATATACTACATCCATAACTAGTGGTTTCCTCATTAGCAGATATACTACATCCATAACTAGTGGTTTCCTCATTAGCAGATATACTACATCCATAACTAGTGGTTTCCTCATTACCAGATATACTACATCCATAACTAGTGGTTTCCTCATTAGCAGATATACTACATCCATAACTAGTGGTTTCCTCATTACCAGATATACTACATCCATAACTAGTGGTTTCCTCATTACCAGATATACTACATCCATAACTAGTGATTTCCTCATTACCAGATATACTACATCCATAACTAGTAGTTTCCTCATTACCAGATATACTACATCCATAACTAGTGGTTTCCTCATTACCAGATATACTACATCCATAACTAGTGGTTTCCTCATTAGCAGATATACTACATCCATAACTAGTGGTTTCCTCATTACCAGATATAGTACATCCATAACTAGTGGTTTCCTCATTACCAGATATACTACATCCATAACTAGTGGTTTCCTCATTACCAGATATAGTACATCCATAACTAGTGGTTTCCTCATTACCAGATATACTACATCCATAACTAGTGGGTTCCTCATTACCAGATATACTACATCCATAACTAGTGGTTTCCTCATTACCAGATATACTACATCCATAACTAGTGGTTTCCTCATTACCAGATATACTACATCCATAACTAGTGGTTTCCTCATTACCAGATATACTACATCCATAACTAGTGGGTTCCTCATTACCAGATATACTACATCCATAACTATCGGTTTCCTCATTAGCAGGGAGGAGTTTCTGCAATCAAATTGCCCTCGTGCCGCAATTTTAGCAAACACAGAAAGGGGCCTATATTGGAGACCAAAAGTCGTCTGGCACACTGCTTCGAGTTTCAACAACATGAATAACTTATTTCTAGCCTAGAATCATCGATTTCACTACTAATGTGAAAACAAGACAAAATATGACTATTCTTGCTCATTTTAAGACATTTGTCCAACAATTTTAACATTCATTACAGACGTCAATTGTTGTACAACATCATGGCTCCACTGTTGGCATCACCTTTTACAGTGGATTTCTACTGTTGTGGGCCTTTAATCATCTGTCTGACTTTGTTGTTCACACAGGAGAGATACTTAACTATCGTGGATCCTTTGGGGAGCCTCAACAACATCATGATGCTGACGAGGCAGAGAAGAGTCTCTCCAGATCAGAACACCTCAATAAACACCTGCAGACATCCACAGGGAAGAGAACTCACTGCTGCTCTGACTGTGGGAAGAGATTCACCTCATCAGGCATTAAAATTCATCAGAGAACACACACAGGAGAGAAACCTTATAGCTGTGATCAATGTGGGAAGAGTTTTGGTCGATCTGACTCTCTGACTCAACACCAGAGAACACACACAGGAGAGAAACCTTATAGGTGTGATCAATGTGGGAAGTGTTTTGGTCAATCTGGCCATCTGGTATCACACCAGAGAATACACACAGGAGAGAAATCTTATATCTGTGGTCAATGTGGGAAGAGTTTTGCTGCATCTCGCAGTCTGACTCTACACCAGAGAACACACACAGGAGAGAAATCTTATAGCTGTGATCAATGTGGGAAGAGTTTTAGTCAATCTGGCTCTCTGACTCTACACCAGAGAATACACACAGGAGAGAAATCTTATAGCTGTGATCAATGTGGGAAGAGTTTTAGTCAATCTGGCTCTCTGACTCTACACCAGAGAATACACACAGGAGAGAAACCTTATAGGTGTGATCAATGTGGGAAGAGTTTTGGTCGATCTGGCTCTCTGACTCTACACCAGAGAATACACACAGGAGAGAAACCTTATAGGTGTGATCAATGTGGGAAGAGTTTTGGTCAATCTGGACATCTGACTCAACACAAGAGAACACACACAGGAGAGAAACCTTAACTGTGGTCAATGTGACAAGAGATACTCTGATAAAAGATCTCTGATCAAACATCAGAAAATACATGAAGGAGTTGTTTCATGATATCAATGAATTAATGTCACAATGTAGAATGTTTAACATTGTAGTAGGAGTATTTTAATGATGTCACAATGTAGAATCCTAAACGTTTGTCCCCTGTTCTATTGATTTCAACATGATATGGATATTAGCCTCAGGGGGAAAATCCAGTCTCTGAAATGGAAGAGTACTATTTATGAGATTTAACTAAAAGTGACTAACACAAAAAGAGCTGTGTTACACTTACCATGTTGCTGACCCACTGGAATCAAAATGCATCACTTCAAAATGTAGCTAGCTGTTTTCTACAAGTTGTCCTCTAACCAGGGATGTACACATTATTCCCAGATTCTGTGTGGTTTTTGAGCTGTTAGTTTTAACAGGAGGTGCAACCTCATCTCGGCACAATTGATTTCAACATGATATCTATGAGTTATGACAAATAAGTGTTGTGTTCCTTTGTTTAGCGACCCCTAAATTTAAATGCATCACTCCAAAATGTAGCTGACTGTCTTCTGCAGGTTGTCCTCTAACCAGTGAGGTAAAATATATCTCCATTTCCATGTGTTTTTTGTTTTGTTGTGTTAGTTTGAAGAGCAGATTCAACCTGATTTCACCCCTAATGGATATCAGTGATTTATTGTTACTTGTCAAAACAACAGCGTTTCTGGTGCTTGTGCAGTTTATAAGCTGCTTGTTTTAAATAATACAAGTAATATGATTATTGTGGCAGATGTTTGTGTATATAGCACATTTTATGTTTAGATTTGGACATGTTAAAATTGTGTTTTGACATTGGGGATATCCCACCTAGCAACATGTAATTGAAAAGCTGTTGAAAATAAGACTATGCAACCAAATATTTCATATTTACATTTCATGTAACATTTAGTAATAATTATTTATGTAACCAACTGACTATTATATTGACATTGTTACCCTGCTTTTATAATATCAGGGTTCATTCTCAGATGTGCCAACCCAAATGTACTAGAGCATGACATTGGGGACTGGGCCCCGATCCAACAACATGCCTATGTAGTGAACCCTGAGAAGAGAGAGAAGCTCTGCAGTGAGGTGGAAAGTTACTATGGATATTGCAGGAGTTTCCTCTTGAAATCAGACATGTCCGTGGTAAGGACAACTTGGTTGCTGATTGTCTCAAGGGTGGGCAGTCAAAAAGATTTGTGTTTTGTGTTTAGCCAGTGTGTTGCCATGGATCACAATTTATTATGACTGCATGTTTTTCCGTATTGGAGATGAGTTTTGTTTGGACTCGTTCCAAGGGGACGAGAGTTCTAGAAGCTAGTGAGTTTTAGGAAGACGAGAGTTCTAGAAGCTAGTGAGTTTTAGGAAGACTAGAGTTCTAGAAGCTAGTGAGTTTTAGGAAGACTAGAGTTCTAGAAGTGTATATATATTGTCTTGAATTGTTGACAGCCAGTGGACACCATGTTTATATTGGTGAAGCATTGTAGTTGATTATAATGTGAATTGGAAGTTTTTTTCTGTTGTTGGTAAGCATTCTCTTAAGTTGTTACCGTCTTTGGTTTTTCCATTTATGTTTTGAGGTTTGGAATGTAGCACGTAGGACGCACTGATTGGTGTCACCTCGTTAGTCAGTATGTGTTACACCTGTGCTGGCTTGTCCATCTCGTTAGTGGGAAGGTGTTTCACCTGAGCTGGTCCAGGTTCTATTTAAGAGTGTCTGGCCCAGTGCTCCAGTTGTCTTGATACATGTGGAGAGTCAACACCTTTAGTTGCGCCACCTTTTTTGGTTTGCTTCCTGTCTTTAAGTTTGGTGTGGGTTTTTCTTTTGTTTTCCTCTTCTTGGGCAGATTTAGTGGGTCTCATGGTGGGTGTCTTTTAGGTCCCAGTTGTTGTTACTAGTCAACTTCCAGTGGACACCCCCATAGTGTCTTTCAGAGCCCCTCCTAAAAAACAAGTTATATTTTGGGTTGGATATTGTATCATATTGTTGATATTTTAATCAATGGCATTTCCTTACAATGCTCATTAGTCTTTCAGTTGTTATTATTGTTTTTTATCCTCATATTTGTGTACAAAATATTTCTGATTATTTTCATAGTTTTTTCCTGTGAAGCCATTGTGTTGCATCCATGTCTGACATGTGCTGTATAAATAAAGCTTGATTTGATTTGAACATATTGTAAAACAAATTAACCCAATGACCGACCAATCAACAAACTATTGGTCCACCTTAGTATGAAAAACTGTATCAATCCCACTTTTCCAGCCTGCTGAAGGCGTGGTGGAGTGGTAAACACCACCCCCGGCTCTACCAGGGGCTTGAGGTGGTCTCCCACAGCTCTGCTTATGTCATGTTCTGTGGCCTTGCTGTTCCATTTCTGACTGCCCCTGCAACACAGAAACACATTTAGTTATATTATATAAAACACTCAATGTAATGTATATGGAGCATCTATGGCCTCAGTTACACCTGGCACCTAAATGTGACTTCTGTCATCTGATCACTCCAAGCTGCATTAGGTTCAGATCTACCGGGATGGAACTTTGACACAGTCAGACCACTGAATATGCATAAGCAATGTAAAGAGGTGGGGTGAATGAGGGGAAAAGTAAATTTGACACAAATGACCTTCATAATAAATCAAATGTTGTTGGTCACATACAGGTGTTCAGCAGATGTTATTGCAGGTGTAGTGAAATGCTTGTCCTTCTAGTTCCCACAGTGCAGTAATATCTAACAATTAATATCTAACAATTTCACAACAAATACCTAATACACACAAATCTTGCTGCAATTTTAGCAAACACAAAAATTTGACATAGTCTGGATGCAGTCAGGCCACTGAATATGCATAAGCAATGTAAAGAGATGGGGTGAATGAGGGGAAAAGTACAGTTGACACAAATGACCTTCATAATATCAAAGAACAAATGTGTGTCTGAGGGGAAATGAACTTTCATACAGCCAAAAGGGGTGAGAAATTACACCAATATCAGTGGACAATTTGCACTAATGTAAATAAACATAGACGATGGAACATATTCCCTTTAGCTGACGTGATGAACCGCTAAGGGGACATAAATATTTACCATCTAAACCATGTGTGACCTCTCACCTCTCTGGCTGTAGAAGTGTTCTTCCTAACCAGTCCCTCAACAGCTCTCTGACTGAGCTCCACCCTCACTGGGTCTTCAGAGGAGAGGAGGGCTGAGGAGGGATGGAAGGATGAATGGATCAGTCAGTCAATAAAGTGTAGAGCTGCTGTCTATGCTGTCTGACAAAATCACTATTTTAGTAGTTCATTAAAGTAAATAAGGCTTTATGACTGCTGAATACCAACTATCAATCACTTAGATCATGTATTTTCAGGTAGAGATACATCCTTGGGACGTCCCTAGCCCGTTGAAGTTGACATTTAAAATGGTTAAGGTAGGGGTTAAGGTTAGGGGTTAGGGTAGGGATGTCCCAAGGATCCCAGATAGCATTGACCATTGTGCATTCTTCTGTCTCTTTTACATAGCAGGTGATGAGTTCTGACTTCTGAACTTGAAAATATTAAATATCCTTATTATGTGAAATTGAATGAAACAATAATGTATGTTGATGCTAATATGATGTACAATATTCCATCATGTTTCTATATGATAACAATAGCGTAAAATATTGAATATACAATTTTTTTAACAGTTTCACAAATTCATTTTAATTAACTTAATCATTATGATTCAACATCAGTTCACCGTCTCACCTCATACTGTATTGGAGCAGCAGCAGCTGACTGCCCAGTTCAACATCAGTTCACCGTCTCACCTCATACTGTATTGGAGCAGCAGCAGCTGACTGCCCAGTTCACCGTCTCACCTCATACTGTATTGGAGCAGCAGCAGCTGACTGCCCGGTTCAACATCAGTTCACCGTCTCACCTCATACTGTATTGGAGCAGCAGCAGCTGACTGCCCGGTTCAACATCAGTTCACCGTCTCACCTCATACTGTATTGGAGCAGCAGCGGCTGACTGCCCGGTTCAACATCAGTTCACCGTCTCACCTCATACTGTATTGGAGCAGCAGCAGCTGACTGCCCGGTTCAACATCAGTTCACCGTCTCACCTCATACTGTATTGGAGCAGCAGCAGCTGACTGCCCAGTTCAACATCAGTTCACCGTCTCACCTCATACTGTATTGGAGCAGCAGCAGCTGACTGCCCAGTTCACCGTCTCACCTCATACTGTTTTGGAGCAGCAGCAGCTGACTTGATCGTTGATACTAATCATCATGTTTGAATCTGAGAGTAAATAGAGCCGACTACACTCTAAAAATGAAGGGTTCAACTGGAGTTGTTCTCAGATCCCCTAAGAACCGTAGGGTTCTTGGTCAATGAAAAACAGCCCCAAAAGGTTCTTCAAAGAACTTGTTAGAAGGTGGGTTCATCGAGGAACCTCCGTTGTTGCTGGACTTCTTCCGGGAACTTCGCAATTACAACTGAAAACGATGGTGACAAGTTTGGATGCGACAACAGTTAAAAAGTTTAAGTTGGGTTGATGTTTGGCTCTGAATATGTCTCGAAATCATTTATTATAATAATATAACATACTAATAATGAATAACGAAGACAATGATGGTTTTCTGTGAATATCTTCCATAACGTTACGATAGTTAATGAACGTAAATATTAGAAAGCCGGGTTTGACCGTCGGCGTTGTATGAGCTACAGTACAGTACCGTTAGCTAGCTAGCTAACGTTATGTCCTAACTATGCACAACTAGGTTTGGATTATTTCCTCAACTATATTCTTTCCCATATATTCTATATCGTTTCCATAAAGCCAACATGGCTTTACACTCATTAACGTAAGTTTCCAATCAAGAGCAGTTCTCACTTTTGTGATAATGAACTAGCTAACGTTAGCTTTGTTAACTAACTAACTAACTAACTAACTTAGGACGGTGACCTGTCCAGACGAGATGTTACAACGAACTGAATCGTCAATGGAGGTCTTCCTCTTTATATAGGCTGCTACAGCATGCAATTCTATACTCACAAGGGGGCATAACGTTATATGGACAATACTATCCCATTTTGGAAACGTTACATGTACAATACTATCCCATTTTGGAAACATTACATGGACAATACTATCCCATTTTGGAAACGTTACATGGACAATACTATCCCATTTTGGAAACGTTACTTGTACAATACTATCCCATTTTGGAAAAGTTACATGTACAATACTATCCCATTTTGGAAACGTTACATGTACAATACTGTCCCATTTTGGAAACGTTACATGGACAATACTATCCCATTTTGGAAACGTTACATGTACAACAATATCCCATTTTGGAAACGTTACATGTCCGCCCCCTTGTGGAGGGAAATGAATATCTTAGATGGTAGCTGTAGATGGGATTCAAATGCATAATGGTATTAATACAGTGTCTAGACTACCTCATTTGTATAAATGCCCTTCAGAATCCAAACACAGTATTGCCAAGCAGTAAAATGTTGAGTAAAATCTTTCAAGTCAGCCTGTCACACAATGCTATTCTCAAACATAACTAATATTAATAATCAATTAATATTTTAACCTACAGGAATATTTTCATTTTTCACATTTCTATGTCAAGGTTAGTTCCTAGGATTTTGCAACTCATACATTTATATCTTTCAATACTTCTAAAATGGGGTACAGGTGTAAAATAATTACAGGTTTAAAACAATTACAGGTTTAAAATAATTACAGGTGCACCTTACTAGCTTATACTATATCATAAACAGTCTTAAATAGTAAACAAAGATTCTAGTTTTCATCCAGTTCACACAGATAGCTGACTCAGCCCTGTTTACACCTCCAAGGTGCCCCCCACTTAGGAATACACACTCAGAGGCTTTTCTAAAAACTCCACTTTACGTGCTCACCACCAACAGAAAACAACTTCCATCCACTACAATGCTTCACCTTCACCAATATAAACATGGTGTCCACTGGCTGTCAACAATTAAAAACAATTAAAAAAATAATAATTACCACGAGCTTCTAGAACTCTCGTCCCCTTGGAATGAACCCAAACAAAACTCATATCCAATACGGAAAACTAACTTCTTAATAATTTGTAGAAAACAGCTAGCTACATTTTGATTCCAGTGGGTCACCAACGTGGTAAGTGTAACACAACTCTTTTTTTGTTAGTCACTTTTTGTTAAATCTCATAAATAGTAACTCTTTCAATTCAGAGCCTGGATTTTCCCCCTGAGGCTAATATCCATATCATGTTGAAATCAATAGAACAGGGGACAAACATTTAGGGTTCTACATTGTGACATCATTTCATTGATTGAGGTATTTTATCAGATTATCTCTGGTCACACTGATCACAGCTGAGGTTTCTGTGTTATATGTGTTATACGGTGTGAAGTCCGCTTGTTAGACATAGTAAAACTCTTCCCACATTGAGCACAGCTATAAGATTTCTCTCCTGTGTGTGTTTTCTCTGGTGTGACATCAGGCTGGTTGACTGAGTAAAACTCTTCCCACATTGATTACAGCTAAAAGGCTTCTCTCCTGTGTGTGTTCTCTGGTGTTTAGTCAGACAGCTTTTCTCATTAAAGCTCTTCCCACATTGAGCACAGCTATAAGATTTCTCTCCTGTGTGTGTTCTCCGGTGTTTAGTCAGACAGCTAGATGTAACATAACTCTTCCCACATTCATCACATCTATAAGATTTCTCTCCTGTGTGTGTTCTCTGGTGTTTAGTCAGACTGTTAGATGTAACAAAACTCTTCCCACATTCATCACAGCTATAAGATGTCTCTCCTGTGTGTGTTCTCTGGTGTTTAGTCAGACTGCTAGATTTAACATAACTCTTCCCACATTCATCACATCTATAAGGTTTCTCTCCTGTGTGTGTTCTCTGGTGTTTAGTCAGACTGTTAGATGTAACAAAACTCTTCCCACATTCATCACAGCTATAAGGTTTCTCTCCTGTGTGTGTTCTCTGGTGTGATATCAGGCCAGTTGACCTAGTAAAACTCTTCCCACATTGAGCACAGTTATAAGGTTTCTCTCCTGTGTGTGTTCTCTGGTGTGATATCAGGCCAGTTGACCTAGTAAAACTCTTCCCACATTGAGCACAGTTATAAGGTTTCTCTCCTGTGTGTGTTCTCTGGTGTGATATCAGGCTGGTTGATTGAGTAAAACTCTTCCCACATTGAGTACAGCTAAAAGATTTCTCTCCTGTGTGGATTCTCTGATGAATTTTAATGCCTGATGGGGAGGTGAATCTCTTCCCACAGTCAGAGCAGCAGTGAGTTCTCTTCCCTGTGGATGTCTGCAGGTGTTTATTGAGGTGTCCTAATGTGGAGAGACTCTTCTCTGCCTCTTCAGCATCAAGAGGTTGTTGAGGCTCCCCAGAGGATCCACGATAGTCACGTCTCTCTCCTGCGTGAACAACAAAGTCAGACAGATGATTAAAGGCCCACAAAATGAGCAAGAATAGTCATATTTTGTATTGTTTTCACATTAGTAGTAACATCGATGATTGAGGGCGATGCACACACAATCTGATTGTAGAAACTCCTCCCTGCTAATTAGGAAGCCACTAGTTATGGATGTAGTATATCTGGTAATGACGAAACCACTAGTTATGGATGTAGTATATCTGCTAATGAGGAAACCACTAGTTATGGATGTAGTATATCTGCTAATGAGGAAACCACTAGTTATGGATGTAGTATATCTGGTAATGAGGAAACCACTAGTTATGGATGTAGTATATCTGGTAATGAGGAACCCACTAGTTATGGATGTAGTATATCTGGTCATGAGGAAACCACTAGTTATGGATGTAGTATATCTGGTAATGTGGAAACCACTAGTTATGGATGTAGTATATCTGGTAATGAGGAAACCACTAGTTATGGATGTAGTATATCTGCTAATGAGGAAACCACTAGTTATGGATGTAGTATATCTGCTAATGAGGAAACCACTAGTTATGGATGTAGTATATCTGCTAATGAGGAAAACACTAGTTATGGATGTAATATATCTGGTAATGAGGAAACCACTAGTTATGGATGTAGTATATCTGGTAATGAGGAAACCACTAGTTATGGATGTAGTATATCTGCTAATGAGGAAACCACTAGTTATGGATGTAGTATATCTGCTAATGAGGAAACCATTAGTTATGGATGTAGTATATCTGCTAATGAGGAAACCACTAGTTATGGATGTAGTATATCTGGTAATGAGGAAACCACTAGTTATGGATGTAGTATATCTGGTAATGAGGAAACCACTAGTTATGGATATAGTATATCTGCTAATGAGGAAACCACTAGTTATGGATGTAGTATATCTGCTAATGAGGAAACCACTAGTTATGGATGTAGTATATCTGGTAATGAGGAAACCACTAGTTATGGATGTAGTATATCTGGTCATGAGGAAACCACTAGTTATGGATGTAGTATATCTGGTAATGAGGAAACCACTAGTTATGGATGTAGTATATCTGGTAATGATGAAACCACTAGTTATGGATGTAGTATATCTGCTAATGAGGAAACCGCTAGTTATGGATGTAGTATATCTGGTAATGATGAAACCACTAGTTATGGATGTAGTATATCTGCTAATGAGGAAACCACTAGTTATGGATGTAGTATATCTGCTAATGAGGAAACCACTAGTTATGGATGTAGTATATCTGCCTGGAGCAAAAAATAGTGCGCAAAGATTTTAGTTTTTCACAATGTATTCTGAATATTACAGCGCATATCAGGACAAGATCAGGAGTGCTACTCAAGGAAACTCACATTAAGCTCTGTGTCTATTCACTAATTCACCACCGTGGGGGAAAACCCAGGGGAGTTCTCAGAGGCTGACAGCAAAAATAGCCTCCATTTACAGGTTGCTTATGAGTGCATTTCACATTACTTTTGGATTAGAATTGTAAGGCTCGTTTGAATCTCCTGCTTAATATGTTTGTGTTATTGTCGCAAATCAACTGCTTTATACTTAAAAAACACTTCAACCAGTAAAATGCTCCTTGGCTAGCTTTAACATCAGCCTGACAATGAGGGTTTGTACACTAAGTGTTTAACAAACAATAACATAGTAGAGGTCGACCGATTATGATTTTTCAACGCCGATACCAATTATTGGATGACCCCCCCCAAAAAACATACCGATTAAATCGGCAGATTTTAAATATATATTTGTAATAATGACAATTACAACAATACTGAATGAACACATTTATTTGAACTTAATATAATACATCAATAAAATCAATTTAGTCTCAAATAAATAATGAAACATGTTCCATTTGGTTTAAATAAATAATGAAACATGTTCAATTTGGTTTAAATAATGCAAAAACACAGTGTTGGAGAAGAAAGTAAAAGTGCAATATGTGCCATGTAAAAAAGCTAACGTTTAAGTTCCTTGCTCAGAACATGAGAACATATGAAAACTGGTGGTTCCTTTTAACATGAGTCTTCAATATTCCCAGGTAAGAAGTTTTAGGTTGTAGTTATTATAGGAATTATAGGACTATTTCTCTCCATACCATTTGTATTTCATATACCTTTGACTATTGGATGTTCTTATAGGCACTTTAGTATTGCCAGCCTAATCTTGGGAGTTGACAGGCTTGAAGTCATAAACAGAGCTGTGCTTCAAGCATTGCTAAGAGCTGCTGGCAAACGCAGTAAAGTTTGAATGAATGTTTAAATGAATGCTTACGAGCCTGCTGCTGCCTACCACCACTCAGTCAGACTGCTCTATCAAAGATCAAATCATAGACTTAATTATAATATAATAACACACAGAAATACGAGCCTTAGGTCATATTCAATTTAATATCGCTCTTCACCGAGCCAGGAACAGGTGGGGCTAAACAGGTGTTGTACCTCGTTTCCCTCCTTCAGGGAACAGTAATTATAGTCATAAAGTTACACTCCCTTTCAGTTGGTCAACATCGGTACAACATACTATGGGGAAATACAATCATTCCTCAACTGACCCAAACAGATACTAAATGAAACGCCCCCTGGCAGACCACCCAGACCTGACCCCGCAAGATGCTTCAGTTGTCAATTTATTAATTGTCTTTTGTTTGAAACACTCCTGTCAATGTTGAGTAAGGACGCACACCTGATTACACATATAGAAGTAGGACTAGTCTACCTGGTTACACATATAGAAGTAGGACTAGTCTACCTGGTTACACATATAGAAGTAGGACTAGTCTACCTGGTTACACATATAGAAGTAGGACTAGTCTACCTGGTTACACATATAGAAGTAGGACTAGTCTACCTGGTTACCCATATAGAAGTAGGACTAGTCTACCTGGTTACACATATAGAAGTAGGACTAGTCTACCTGGTTACACATATAGAAGTAGGACTAGTCTACCTGGTTACACATATAGAAGTAGGACTAGTCTACCTGGTTACACATATAGAAGTAGGACTAGTCTACCTGGTTACACATATAGAAGTAGGACTAGTCTACCTGGTTACCCATATAGAAGTAGGACTAGTCTACCTGGTTACACATATAGAAGTAGGACTAGTCTACCTGGTTACACATATAGAAGTAGGACTAGTCTACCTGGTTACACATATAGAAGTAGGACTAGTCTACCTGGTTACCCATATAGAAGTAGAAGTAGGACTAGTCTACCTGGTTACACATATAGAAGTAGGACTAGTCTACCTGGTTACACATATAGAAGTAGGACTAGTCTACCTGGTTACCCATATAGAAGTAGGACTAGTCTACCTGGTTACACATATAGAAGTAGGACTAGTCTACCTGGTTACACATATAGAAGTAGGACTAGTCTACCTGGTTACACATATAGAAGTAGGACTAGTCTACCTGGTTACACATATAGAAGTAGGACTAGTCTACCTGGTTACCCATATAGAAGTAGGACTAGTCTACCTGGTTACACATATAGAAGTAGGACTAGTCTACCTGGTTACACATATAGAAGTAGGACTAGTCTACCTGGTTACCCATCTAGAAGTAGGACTAGTCTACCTGGTTACACATATAGAAGTAGGACTAGTCTACCTGGTTACACATATAGAAGTAGGACTAGTCTACCTGGTTACACATATAGAAGTAGGACTAGTCTACCTGGTTACACATATAGAAGTAGGACTAGTCTACCTGGTTACACATATAGAAGTAGGACTAGTCTACCTGGTTACACATATAGAAGTAGGACTAGTCTACCTGGTTACCCATATAGAAGTAGGACTAGTCTACCTGGTTACCCATATAGAAGTAGGACTAGTCTACCTGGTTACACATATAGAAGTAGGACTAGTCTACCTGGTTACCCATCTAGAAGTAGGACTAGTCTACCTGGTTACACATATAGAAGTAGGACTAGTCTACCTGGTTACACATATAGAAGTAGGACTAGTCTACCTGGTTACACATATAGAAGTAGGACTAGTCTACCTGGTTACACATATAGAAGTAGGACTAGTCTACCTGGTTACACATATAGAAGTAGGACTAGTCTACCTGGTTACACATATAGAAGTAGGACTAGTCTACCTAATTACCCATATAGAAGTAGGATTAGTCTACCTGGTTACACATATAGAAGTAGGACTAGTCTACCTGGTTACACATATAGAAGTAGGACTAGTCTACCTGGTTACACATATAGAAGTAGGACTAGTCTACCTGGTTACCCATATAGAAGTAGGACTAGTCTACCTGGTTACACATATAGAAGTAGGACTAGTCTACCTGGTTACCCATATAGAAGTAGGACTAGTCTACCTGATTACACATATAGAAGTAGGACTAGTCTACCTGGTTACCCATATAGAAGTAGGATTAGTCTAATAGCCTACAGCTGTGTCTGTCCCAAACTCACTGGTGCAGGAAACTCTGTGGGCCCAGAATATTTTATACAATGTTGCAAGCTTGCCTTCTTCAGTTTCAGGCTACCCAGTTGATAGTAGATACAATGTTTCAAAATCATTGTAGACAGGCCATGTGCAGCCAATGTGATTTATAAGGTATTTATTTTGATCAGGATATTTTCTACCTGCAGTCTGCAATGTTTTTATTTGTTGGCTATTTTTACATAGTTGGCAATAAAAGTTACTTTTAGATTTGTATAATTTATATTTAGATTTAGATAGAATGTAGATTAATCACAGACAATGATTTTGAGATACTATTAGGAATTAAAATGAAACTGTTCCACGAAAATGAAAATATGAAAATCATAACTGGCACCAGATCAGTAGAAATGGTCAGATAAATTGGCACCAAATGGAAAAGGTTGCTGACTGCTGGTGTAGCCTATTACCAGAAACTATAGGAGCATAACGACTGCTGGTGTAGTCTATTACCAGAAACTATAGGAGCATAACGACTGCTGGTGTAGCCTATTACCAGAAACTATTGGAGCACAACGACTGCTGGTGTAGTCTATTACCAGAAACTATAGGAGCATAACGACTGCTGGTGTAGCCTATTACCAGAAACTATAGGAGCATAACGACTGCTGGTGTAGTCTATTACCAGAAACTATAGGAGCATAACGACTGTAGTCTATTACCAGAAACTATAGGAGCATAACGACTGCTGGTGTAGCCTATTACCAGAAACTATAGGAGCATAACGACTGCTGGTGTAGTCTATTACCAGAAACTATAGGAGCATAACGACTGCTGGTGTAGCCTATTACCAGAAACTATAGGAGCATAACGACTGCTGGTGTAGCCTATTACCAGAAACTATAGGAGCATAACGACTGCTGGTGTAGTCTATTACCAGAAACTATAGGAGCATAACGACTGTAGTCTATTACCAGAAACTATAGGAGCATAACGACTGCTGGTGTAGCCTATTACCAGAAACTATAGGAGCATAACGACTGCTGGTGTAGTCTATTACCAGAAACTATAGGAGCATAACGACTGCTGGTGTAGCCTATTACCAGAAACTATAGGAGCATAACGACTGCTGGTGTAGCCTATTACCAGAAACTATTGGAGCACAACGACTGCTGGTGTAGTCTATTACCAGAAACTATAGGAGCATAACGACTGCTGGTGTAGTCTATTACCAGAAACTATTGGAGCATAACAACTGCTGGTGTAGTCTATTACCAGAAACTATAGGAGCATAATGACTGTAGTCTATTACCAGAAACTATAGGAGCATAACGACTGCTGGTGTAGCCTATTACCAGAAACTATAGGAGCATAACGACTGCTGGTGTAGTCTATTACCAGAAACTATAGGAGCATAACGACTGCTGGTGTAGCCTATTACCAGAAACTATAGGAGCATAACGACTGCTGGTGTAGTCTATTACCAGAAACTATAGGAGCATAACGACTGTAGTCTATTACCAGAAACTATAGGAGCATAACGACTGCTGGTGTAGCCTATTACCAGAAACTATAGGAGCATAACGACTGCTGGTGTAGCCTATTACCAGAAACTATAGGAGCATAACGACTGCTGGTGTAGTATATTACCAGAAACTATAGGAGCATAACGACTGCTGGTGTAGTCTATTACCAGAAACTATAGGAGCATAACAACTGCTGGTGTAGTCTATTACCAGAAACTATAGGAGCATAACGACTGTAGTCTATTACCAGAAACTATAGGAGCATAACGACTGCTGGTGTAGCCTATTACCAGAAACTATAGGAGCATAACGACTGCTGGTGTAGTCTATTACCAGAAACTATAGGAGCATAACAACTGCTGGTGTAGCCTATTACCAGAAACTATAGGAGCTTTGTGGGCTATACTCGGCCTTGTCTTCGGACGGTAAGTTGGTGGTTGTAGACATCCCTCTAGTGGTGTGGGGGCTGTGCTTTGGCAAAGTGGGTGGGGTTATATCCTGCCTGTTTGGCCCTGTCCGGGGGTATCATCGGATGGGGCCACAGTGTCTTCTGATCCCTCCTGTCTCAGCCTCCAGTACTTATGCTGCAGTAGTTTATGTGTCGGGGGGCTAGGGTCAGTCTGTTACATCTGGAGTATTCTCTTGTCTTATCCGGTGTCCTGTGTGAATGTAAATATGCTCTCTCTAATTCTCTCTTTCTCTCTTTCTTTCTTTCTCTCGGAGGACCTGAGCCCTAGGACCATGCCTCAGGACTACCTGGCATGATGACTCCTTGCTGTCCCCAGTCCACCTGGCCATGCTGCTGCTCCAGTTTCAACTGTTCTGCCTGCGGCTATGGAACCCTGACCTGTTCACCGGACGTGCTTGTTGCACCCTCGACAACTACTATGATTATTATTATTTGACCATGCTGGTCATTTATGAACATTTTAACATCTTGACCATGTTCTGTTATAATATCCACCCGGCACAGCCAGAAGAGGACTGGCCACCCCTCATAGCCTGGTTCCTCTCTAGGTTTCTTCCTAGGTTTTTGGCCTTTCTAGGGAGTTTTTCCTAGGGAGTTTTTCCTAGCCACCGTGCTTCTTTCACATGCATTGCTTGCTGTTTGGGGTTTTAGGCTGGGTTTCTGTACAGCACTTTGAGATTTCAGCTGATGTACAAAGGGCTATATAAATAAATTTGATTTGATGATAACGACTGCTGGTGTAGCCTATTACCAGAAACTATAGGAGCATAACGACTGCTGGTGTAGCCTATTACCAGAAACTATAGGAGCATAACGACTGCTGGTGTAGACTATTACCAGAAACTATAGGAGCATAACGACTGCTGGTGTAGACTATTACCAGAAACTATAGCTTAACGACTGCTGGTGTAGCCTATTACCAGAAACTATAGGAGCATAACGACTGCTGGTGTAGCCTATTACCAGAAACTTTAGGAGCAGAACATCAGAATGTACGAAGGCCAGCAGCAGCGGGAGGAGTAGGCTAAGGAAGAGGTTTTTCTGATGGTTAGGCTATCTTGTTTCAGAGGGGTGTCATCAATAGCCCATAATGACAAAGTGAAAACAGGTAAAAAACAGAAATACCTTATTTACTGAAGTATTCAGACCCTTTGCTATGAGACTCGAAATTGCTTTCAGGTGCATCTTGTTTCCATTAATCATCCTTGAGATGTATCTACAAGTTGTTCGGAGTCCACCTGTGGTAAATTCAATTGATTGGATATGATTTGGAAGGCACACACCTGTCTATATAACGTCCCAGAGTTGACAGTGCATGTCAGAGCAAAAACCAAGCCATGAGGTCGAAGGAACTGTCCGTAGAGCTCCAGGACAAGCTTGTGTCGAGGCACAGATCTGGGGAAGGGTACCAAAAACAAATTCTGCAGCATTGAAGGTCCCCAAGAACACAGTGACCTCCATCATTCTTAAATGGAATACTCTTCCTAGAGCTGGTCACCAGGCCAAACTGAGCAATTGGGGGAGAAGGGCCTCGGTCAGGGAGGTGACCACAAACCTGATGGTCACTCTGACAGAGCTCCAGAGTTCCTCTGTGGAGATGGGAGAACCTTCCAGAAGGACAACAATCTCTGCAGCACTCCACCAATCAGACCTTTATGGTAGAGTGGCCAGACAGAAGCCACTCCTCAGTATAAAGCATATGACAGCCCTCTTGGAGTTTGACAAAAGGCACCTTAAGACTCTAAGACCATGAGAAACAAGATTCTCTGACTTGATGAAACCAAGATTGAACTCATTGGCCTGACTGCCAAGAGTCACATCTGGAGGAAACCTGGCACCATCCCTACGGTGAAGCATGGTGGTGGCAGCATCATGCTGTGGGGATGTTTTTCAGCAGCAGGGACTGGGAGACTAGTCCGGAAAGTATTATGTGAAATTATTTTGATGTGATATTTAAGTATTGTGTGAAATTATTTTGATGTGATATGAAACTACAGCAATTTATGTTTCTAGAAACGTATCGCAATTGAGAATCGATTCACATTTAGATGGAATATTTGACTATTTTAGCTGCCAGAGCCAGTCTACCTCTGAAAATAACATACAGTCCTTGGACCTTGAGGAGTAACGGGGGCAGCAATCAGCAGCAGAAACAATAACAAAGCGTCCTCCCTGCCCGTTTCAGTAAAAAGCTGAGGGATGGGGCTGGAGAAATGTAACCATCCATGATATCAACATTCTAGTTTTAACCATGTTTTGAGGATATACAGTGTTTGTTTATATTTACTGACAAACATTGGAGTAAAAGAAGCTTATATTTTGGGTTCTGATGGGGGTTCGACAGTTGAACTAAGCTCATGAGGCATTTATAAGTGATTTATTCAAGAAACAGATGGGTACATATCATTAATGTATAAGTCCCAAAATGGATGTAACAACTGCTGATTGCCCCTTTAAGAGAACATATTGGGCTAATCTAATAGGAGATATTGAGGACTACAGTATTTCAGGCATTGTCATTGGATGCATTTGATCAATTGTTAACGTTTTGTTGATGGTCCAGTCTTGATGTTTTACACGTTACAGTGAAGCTTCAGCCATTCCTACAGAACAACATTAAAGTGTAGAACCCCTTTACTGCATATTGGTTCGACTGCAGAGACGGTACTTACTGGTGTTAAACAGATCTCCAACCTCCTCTTCTTCCTCCAATGTGACAGTCATCTCCCCCTCCTCCTCTTTCACTCCATAAACTGAATCCTCCTCTTCCTCTTCCTCCTCTTCTTTTACAGTAACATCCTCCTCCTCTTTCACTCTGAACGCGTCTTCCTCTTCTTTCACTGTAACGTCTTTCTCTTCTTCTTTCACTGTAACAGCCTCATCCTCTACTTCTTGTTTTACTGTAGGAGGAGAGTAGCTTAGTGAACTCATGGTCGGGGATGTTCACTAGCTAGCATTAGCGACTAGCTTAGTTCTAAGCTAACTTAGCAAACCAGCTAGCTGACAAACAACGTAAATATATCATTAAATGGACCAACAAGTACATACGACAGAAGTGTGTTTAATACACAGCGACTAATATACACCAAAACAGTGTAAAGAGCGTGAATGTTGTAGCTATGTTTGCTAGAAAGCTACCGAGGTGTCTGACTAGCTGTTGTTGTTGAAGGAGCGTCCCGTCCACTAGATTATACGTCACACTGGCAGCATCGCCTGAACCTAAAAGACGCACATCGCCATCTGCTGACTGGACTGGGCAACGCAGTTGAGGAACCAAACGTTTATTTTTCATTTATTTCAGAAAAGTTTAAGATTATATTAACCTCTCTAGATATTTACAACACATGGACACTTACCGAGGCTGAATCAAAGGTACTGAAAACATACTACGATCGTTTTGAAGCATATGTTGTGCCGAAGACTAATACAATTTTCGCTAGGTACAAATTCCATGAGAAAGTACAGGGAGCTAGCGAGTCTTTTGAACAGTTTGTGACTGAGCTGCGTCTGCTTGTGAAAGACTGTGATTATGCAAACAAGGATGAGATGGTCAGGGACCGTATTGTATTTGGAATACACTCACCGCGAGTGAGAGAGAAACTTTTGAATGTTGGGTCTGAGCTAACGCTGGACAAAGCTATCGACATAGCCAGATCTCATCGCACAGGCTCAGATGAAAAGCATTTCGCGCCGCAGCACGAGCGCATCACGTGAACAAGCTGTGCACGCAGTCAGGCAGACATCAAAGCACACCTCCGGTGCCCAGAGAGAGCGTTTCAGAACGGAGAGAGACATGACTCCAAAACAGAGCGACACAGACTCAAAACATGTGGATATTGTGGATACAAAGTGCATGGCGAACAAGGAAATTGCCCAGCTAAAGGCAAACAGTGTACTAAATGTGGTAAATGGAATCACTTTGCAAAAGTGTGCAGAGCTTACCGTGGAAAAACAGTACACACAGTGAGTGAAGATGAAATGTCAATCAAAGAGTCAAACGCTGATGAACTGTTTATTGATTCAGTGACACAAAAAAGTCACATATCAGAGACAGAGCAAGCCTTTGCTGACATTGAGATTGGAACACAAGGCACAAAGCTAAAGTTCAAACTAGACACTGGTGCACAAGTAAACATTCCTCTGAATAAGTACCGCAGCTTGACATCTGAGTGCAAGCTACAGCCCACCATGCTCAGACTGACTGGTTATGGTGGTGAACAGCTCCCAGTAAAAGGCACATGCACTTTCAAATGCAAATACAAGGAAAGTGACATGATGTTGGACTTTTACGTTGTTGACACTAGAGCACCTGCAGTGCTAGGTCTTAAAGCATGTTTAGACATGGACCTCATCAAGCTAGTTTTATCAGTAACAGCACCAGTAGAGACAGGAAATGTACTGGAGGAGTTTGCTGATGTCTTTACAGGAATAGGATTATTCCCAGGAGAATGTACCATTCACCTTGACCCAGACGCAACCCCTGTGGTCTACCCACCGAGAAAGATTCCCCTTGCTCTCCGTGCCCGTCTGAAGAAAGAGTTGGAGAGCATGGAGCAATCTGACATAGTCACCAAGGTTACAGAACCGACTGACTGGGTAAACGCGTTAGTGGTGGTGGAGAAACCACGCACAGGCAAGCTCCGAGTATGCCTCGACCCAAGAGACTTGAACAAGGCTATCAAACGGCCCCATTACCCTTTACCGACGCTAGATGGTATCACGCACAAGCTAGCGGGAGCACACTACTTCAGTGTCATGGACGCTAGATCAGGCTACTGGGCTATCAAGCTCACAGAAGAGTCATCTAAGCTCACAACATTCAACACACCGTTTGGACGCTACAGGTTCCGTCGCCTGCCTTTTGGGATTATCTCAGCCCAAGACGAGTTTCAGCGAAAGATCGACGAAGTGTATGAAGGCCTCGACGGAGTTGTGGCAATTGTGGACGACATCCTTGTTTATGGTCGAACCAAAGAGGAGCACGACCGAAACCTCCGCGCGATGCTGCAAAGGTCCCGTGAGAGAGGAGTCCGGCTCAACCCAGAGAAGAGCACAGTCAGCGCTACAGAGGTCAGCTACTTCGGACATCTTCTCACAGCGAATGGAACCAAGCCAGATCCACAGAAGATCTCAGCCATAAAAGAAATGGAGCCACCAAAGAACCGTGCAGAGCTGGAAACAATGCTTGGCATGGTCAACTTCTTAGCCAAGTTCGCACCCAGCCTCTCCAATGCTAATGCACCCCTTCGTCAACTGCTAAAGCAGTCCAGTGAGTTTCTCTGGGACAAGCAACACGACATTGCTTTCCAGAATTTGAAAGACTTGATCACGAGAGAACCAGGACCAATCCTTGCCTACTACGACCCCAACAAAGAGCTCAGACTCCAAGTGGACGCGTCGAAGTATGGACTAGGTGCAGTGCTACTGCAAGAAGGAAAGCCCATCGGCTACGCTTCCAAATCTCTCACAGACTGTGAAATCAACTACGCTCAAATCGAAAAGGAGCTCTATGCCATTCTGTTCGGATGTAAACGTTTCCATCAGTACGTATATGGACGACAAGTCATTGTGGAATCCGACCACAAGCCCCTTGAGTCAATCATGAGGAAACCACTAGCTGCAGCCCCGCCAAGGCTACAGAGAATGATCCTACAACTACAAAAATACGACTTCACAATCACTCACCGTCCAGGCAAAGACATCCCTGTCGCAGACACACTCTCCAGGAAGTTTCTGACCTACAAGGACAGCAGCCTCAGTGAGGGCATGGACATGCAAGTGCACACTGTGTACAGCAACTTACCAGTTAGTGACACAAAACTGAAGGAGATCCAAGCAGAAACAGACAAGGACTCACAACTCACACAGCTGAGGAAAGTCATACAGGATGGATGGCCTGAGGAGAGGAGAAAATGCCCTCAGAGCGTCTCAGAATTCTGGAACCATCGTGATGAACTATCACAGATCAACGGAATCATTTTCAAAGGAGAGAAAATCATTATTCCTACCAGTCTCAGAGAAGAGATTTTGACAAAGATCCATGCTGGACACATGGGCATGGAAAAGTGCAAACAGAGAGCACGGGACATTTTGTTTTGGCCTGGAATGTGCAAACAAATAGAGGACATTGTTGGTAGATGCACCATCTGTCTTGAAAGACGCCCCTCAAACACCAAAGAGCCAATGTTACCTCACTGTATCCCAGACCGACCCTGGCAGGTCGTGGCAACCGATCTGTTCACCTGGAACAACGAGGACTACATCGTAACAGTGGACTACTACAGCAGATACTTCGAACTCGACAAGCTTCACAGCACCACATCTGCAGCTGTGATACACAAGCTGAAAGCAGCCTTTGCCAGGCATGGCATTGTAGAGACTTTAATATCTGACAATGGGCCCTGTTACAAATCAAATGAGTTTGAATCCTTCACAAAAGCATGGGAGTTTACACATGTCACCACAAGCCCACATTACCCTCAAAGTAATGGCCTTGCTGAAAAATCTGTGCAGATTTCTAAATCACTCATGGACAAAGCAAAAGCAGACAAGAGAGACCCCTACCTCAGTCTCCTTGAATACCGCAACACTCCAGTTGACAACTTCAAATCACCAGCCCAGCTGTTGATGAGCCGCAGACTTCGCTCAACCCTTCCCAGCACCAACCAGCAGCTGCAACCTGAGGTCGTCAGCTACAAGGAAATGCATGAAAAACATGCACAGAGACAACAACAACAAAAGCGATACTACGACAGGTCAGCTAGACCACTGCCACCACTGATCGACGGAGAGTCAGTTAGAATCCAGGAGCATGGCCTCTGGAAACCAGCAGTCGTCATCCAGCCAGCTGACACTGAACGTTCATATCACGTCCGCACAGCAGAAGGAGCGGTGTACCGCCGCAATCGTCGTCACTTACTGAACACAAAAGAACAACACACTGATGAGATGAACTGTTCCCCTGAAAGAGAACGTGATGGACTAAACACACACACAGCACAACATACACCACACTTACCTGCAACACCACAAGAGCTGTTGACTGACCCAGAAGCATGCTCAACATCATATCGCACAAGGTCAGGAAGAGAGGTCAAGCCCAGAGCTGTCCTCGACCTGTGAAATGTCAAAGGGTGTAGGTGGATCGCTGCCCTAAAAGAGTTCCAGACTGTAAACTTGTTATTGAAAGTTCACTTGACATGCTTTGGTATTGTATTTGTTTGAAATGTTAAGATGTCATTTCTACAGTGAAAGCTGAGTTGCTGAGAATCCCTTGTTTGAAAAGTTGGATCATTGTTTCAGAGTCTATGTTGATTCAGTTGGTGTATTATGCAATATAAATGGTTACTTACCTTGAGTTCAAACTACAGAGCATGTATCCAAAAGAAAAGCTTAGAATATGTAAAACATTTGTATTTTGTTTAAAAGAAGGGGGATGTAATATTCATATGTGAATACATACTGAATTATAATTGGATGCATTTTACCGCCGTATCATACTGTGCGGTGATTGGTTAAGTCGTTCAAAGAGAAGCATGTGTTGATTGATTCGTGTTTAATGAGTGAGAAATTGAAACAAACTTTACACCCACTACATATTTGCATTGAACCATACTTCTGACATGGATCATTTTGACCCCAGAGGCATATCTTTTATCATAGCCAAAATGTGGTTTATTCAATTCTTCATGACTTTGTCAATCAACTTGTTCTTAATAAATCTAAATCATGGTTTAGTGTTTCTGTATCAAAATGGACTTTTAACAAATTCAAATCCTTTGAAGTCATTTTGACACCAGCCAAAAGCACCTTTGATAAATAGGACATTTATTTCAAATCAAAATCACATTTTATTGGTCACATACACGTGTTTAGCTGATATTATTGCAGGTGTAGTGAAATGCTTGTGTTTCTATCTCAGACGGTGCAGTAATATCTAACAAGTAATATTTAACTATTTCACAACATATACCCAATACACACACATCTAAGTATTTGAATCTAGGTTTCTCTGTAGACATGATCCATCCCACCAGAGGGTGGAGGGGCTCCTGTATCAGTGGTTTTGACCAGATAGACACCTGCAGATATAGTGCCTCCCATGTACTCTCCTAAGATTGGACTTTTCTATACCACGTATCACATGACTGTGTACAAAACTGCCAATGGTAGAAAACTCTGCCAGCGGTTTACAATGCATTCGTTAAGTATTCAGACCCCTTCACTTTGGAGGAGAGAGCAGCTGTAACACAGTACCTGGTCTAGTTCATGACATTGAGGAGGAGAGAGCAGCTGTAACACAGTACCTGGTCTAGTTCATGGCATTGAGAGAGCAGCTGTAACACAGTACCTGGTCTAGTTCATGTCATTGAGGAGGAGAGAGCAGTTGTAACACAGTACCTGGTCTAGTTCATGACATTGAGAGAGCAGCTGTAACACAGTACCTGGTCTAGTTCATGACATTGAGGAGGAGAGAGCAGCTGTAACACAGTACCTGGTCTAGTTCATGGCATTGAGAGAGCAGCTGTAACACAGTACCTGGTCTAGTTCATGACATTGAGGAGGAGAGAGCAGCTGTAACACAGTACCTGGTCTAGTTCATGACATTGAGGAGGAGAGAGCAGCTGTAACAGTACCTGGTCTAGTTCATGGCATTGAGGAGGAGAGACCAGCTGTAACAGTACCTGGTCTAGTTCATGACATTGGGAAAGGGACAAGGGGGATACTAAGAGGGACCAAGAGTCTGTTGATTGGTCGGTCATTGGGTTCATTTGTTTCGCAATATGTTCAAATCAAATCAAGCTTTATTTATACAGCACATTTCAGACATGGATGCAACACAATGGCTTCACAGGAAAAAACTATGAAAATAATCAGAAATATTTAGTACACAAATATGAGGATAAAAAACAATAATAACAACTGAAAGACTAATGAGCATTGTAAGGAAATGCCATTGATTAAAATATCAACAATATGATGCAATATCCAACCCAAAATATAACTTGTTTTTTAGGAGGGGCTCTGAAAGACACTATGGGGGTGTCCACTGGAAGTTGACTAGTAACAACAACTGGGACCTAAAAGACACCCACCATGAGACCACCTAAATCTGCCCAAGAAGAGGAAAACAAAAGAAAAACCCACACCAAACTTAAAGACAGGAAGTAAACCAAAAAGGTGGAGCAACTAAAGGTGTTGACTCTCCACATGTATCAAGACAACTGGAGCACTGGGCCAGACACTCTTAAATAGAACCTGGACCAGCTCAGGTGAAACACCTTCCCACTAACGAGATGGACAAGCCAGCACAGGTGTAACACATACTGACTAACGAGGTGACACCAATCAGTGCGTCCTACGTGCTAACGAGCTAGACGAGCTAGACGTGCTGACGGAGCTAGACGTGCTGACGGAGCTAGACGTGCTAGACGGGCTAAAAGGGCTATACATGCTAACGAGCTAGACGTGCTTACGAGCTAGACGGGCTAACTAGCTAGACGGGCTAACGAGCTAGACGGGCTAACGAGCTAAACGTGCTAACGGGCTATACGTGCTAACGAGCGAGAAGTGTCAACAATTAAAAACAAGAAAAACACATTTCTAAATAATAATATACAATCTAATTTAAAAAAAATAATTTTTCTTACTATAGAATCCTAAAACTCACTAGCTTCTAGAATTCTCATCTTTCTAAATACCACTAGCTTCTAGAACTCTCATCCCCTTGGAACCCAAACAAAACTCATCTCCAATACGGAAAATCGTGCAGTCAAAATAAATTGTAATGCACTGACAAAACACAAATCTTTTTGACTGCCCACCCTTGAGACAATCAGAAACCAAGTTGTCCTTACCACGGACATGTCTGATTTCAAGAGGAAACTCCTGCAATATCCATAGTAACTTTCCACCTCACTGCGGAGCTTCTCTCTCTTTTCAGGGTTCACTAGATAGGCATGTTGTTGGAACGGGGCCCAGTCCCCAATGTCATGCTCTAGTACATTTGGGTTGGCACATCTGAGAATGAACCCTGATATTCTAAAAGCAGGGCAGCAATGTCAATATAAATTGTACCAAAAATTGTCAGTTGGTTGCATAAATAATTATGATTACTAAATCTTACATGAATATTAAACATGAAATATAAAAACCAAATGTACACCCCTTTGTTAAGAACCATCCCAAAATATAGACATGATGAGCCATCAATGAACTCGGGTAAAATGTGTGAGTAACTATGACTCTCTTAAGTAGGGAAGGGAAGGGATTTTTTTCAAACATCCCAAAATACCTCAGGCAAGCTCCCATGACTTGGGACCATACTATGGTGGTCTGAGAGTGGGTATGAAGGTCTGTATACTCTCTAAAGTAATTTAACCTGTTAGGGCTAGGGGGCAGTATTGACACGGCTGGATAAAAAATGTACCCGATTTAATCTGGTTACTACTCCTGCCCAGTAACTAGAATATGCATATAATTATTGGCTTTGGATAGAAAACACCCTAAAGTTTCTAAAACTGTTTGAATGGTGTCTGTGAGTATAACAGAACTCATATGGCAGGCAAAAACCTGAGAAGATTTCATGCAGGAAGTGGCCTGTCTGACAAGGTGTCGTTCATCTTGCCTCTGTTTATTGAAGACTGAGGATCTCTGCTATAACGTGACACTTCCTACGGCTCCCATAGGCTCTCAGAAGGCGGCAAAAATCTGAATCGTGGCAACAACAGAAAAGCAGATGCGGAAACGAAAAAGGCAGGTCTTAAACCGCAGCCGTCGACACAGCAGTTCTTAAAATTGGAAGTAAACATAGACAAAGCTATATTAAAATTGTCAGTCTAGAGCACCAGTGAAAGGGATTTCAAAATGGGAGAAGTTAGGAGCAATTTATATAAGGACGGTATTTGGTATCATGATAAGTTACCAATACTACCTAAGTCATTGTTTAGAGATGCGGCAAGATTGACACAAGGGCAGAGCCATGTGTCAACAGGGGGATAGTATAGCAGGTTCGGAAAAACTTTGTAGCCTATTGGATAACAAACTACTTAAAAAAAACATTTTTTTTATAATAGATAAGTATATTAAATGGGAAGAAGCGGTCCCAACTTACTGGGTGGACACGATTAGGGTAGTTGGGATATAGATATATATATAGAAACAGATGGAGTATAATGAAGGCCAGGGTTTTTGACTGCAATCCAGAGCAAGGGAAGTATTGCTTGAAGATAGGAATGACCATTAAAAGCATAAAGAAAGAGGATTTAGGGTTATGGTATGTTGGCCTTGACCAGACCATTGTCGACACTGCGGTACCATTCCGAGTAGTAGAGGTTAGGACAGGAGATAGTTCTACCACCAGCCAGAATACCAGTAGTACCCCTGATAAAACGGACATTACCCGTGTAGTCATCCAGAGCCAAGGACCGGTGAGGATAGTTCAGACAAAAGATCTTAAGGAAGTGATTGAGGTGGAGACTTGGTTTGGGGATTCCAACCTATGGCTGGAATGGATTCAGTATACAGCTAGATCAGTAGCTAAAGAAGAAGGTTATGCCTGCGCAACAGCCAAACTTCAGTTGACAACCATCCCCTTTCTACTCGATGGAATTAATTTACCAAGGGGAATGGCCTGAATGGTAAAGCTGTTCATGAAGGCAAGGAAGCCAGACAGTTGCACTGATCTGCATTATCTGTATCCTATGTGCCCATTAGATCCAGACTTCCCCCTTTCACAGTCGCAGGAGGAGACTATTATTGTGTGGCTCGACACAACACACACGGATGGAACGTAGGGGAAGTAAGAACATGCAATAGGACAGAGAATGTTACAACTGACGAGACAATGAGGGACCTGACTGGGTGGTTGAGTTCCGAGGACTTTAGTAAGATAAAAAGGCCGAGAGCGGATGTCTGGTGGTTGTGTGGAGGTATGAAGCTGTGGCCAAACCTGCCTGCAAATTGGACTGGTATTTGTGCATTGGTACAGTTAGGCATGCCCTTCACCCTTATACAACACAAAGACCTAGTGCCAGGTGAAAGAGAGGGGAGGAGTGCTCCATCAGGGTCCTTTGATGATAGAATTTACATTGATAGCATTGGGGTTCCAAGGGGGGTGCCTGATGGGTTTAAAGCTAGGAATCAGATATGGGCTGGATTGGAATCAAGTCTTTTTTGGTGGTCGACTCTCAATAAAAATGTGGATTGGATAAATTACATTTATTATAACCAACAGCGTTTCATCAACTATACCAGAGAGGCAATTCAAGGGTTAGCAGAACAGGCAGCTGCGACCACTTTGATGGTATTGCAGAATAGAATAGCTTTGGATATGCTTCTGGCTGAAAAGGGTGGTGTGTGTGTGATGTTCGGATCTGAATGCTGTACTTTCATCCCTAAGAACACAGCTCCAGATGGATCAGTGACCAAGGCCCTGGCCGGTCTAAACAATTTAGCTCAGGAGTTAGCAGAAAATTCCGGGGTGGACACGGCACTCACGGGATGGTTTGATAGTACGTTTGGAAAATGGAAAAAGGTTGTAATCACTGTGTTGTGGGCTGCTTTCACCTGTATGACTGTGTTGATATTATGTGGTTGTTGTTTGGTCCCTTGTGCGAGAGGTCTCATTTCCAGGGCTCTGGAGAGATCGATGACGGAGCAGATGGTGAGATATGGACCGATTCAAAGTTCAGACCAGTGGGATGACAATTACCTACCGCCGAGCCTGGTGGAGGATTCATTCAATTACGAGGAGCCCATGTTAGACGAGACCATCTTTAATGTTTGGGAACACTGTTTCTCTAAATGAAGGTCATAGCAAAAATCCTAATCCGAAGAGTTATGAATGGACATAGGCTTAGAACAGTCATTGATAAGTATGTAATGAAAATACATGTATTCGTTTTCTTTGATCTAGTTTGATTTTGTGTGACATTTCTGAATCCAATAAAAATAGATGTGTTATAGTGTATGTGAAATATTTAGCCAATAGGGTGGATTGTAATGGAAATAATATGATTAAAGGTTTGACTAAATGATTTCACCCTGAAAAGGTATAACCGAGTGATTATAAGATGAATGTACTAATGTGTGTGTGTCGGAAAAGTTGAAGCTTAACCTGTTAGGGCTAGGGGGCAGCATTTGCACGTCTGGATAAAAAAAATGTACCCGATTTAATCTGGTTACTAATCCTACCCAGTAACTAGAATATGCATATACTTATTATATATGGATAGAAAACACTCTAAAGTTTCTAAAACTGTTTGAATGGTGTCTGTGAGTATAACAGAACTCATTTGGCAGGCAAAACCCTGAGACATTTTCTGACAGGAAGTGGATACCTGATGTGTTGTATTGACTTTAAACCTATCCCATTGAAAAACACAGGGGTTTAGGAATATTTTGGCACTTCCTATTGCTTCCACTAGATGTCACCAGCCTTTACAAAGTGTTTTGAGTCTTCTGGAGGGAGATCTGACCGAACAAGAGCCATGGAACGATGATGTTCCATTAGACACCTGGCGCGCGAGTTCATGTTGGGTACCCTCGTTCCAATACGTTATAAAAGAGTATGCATTCGTCCACCTTGAATATTATTCATGTTCTGGTTAAAAAAGGCCCTAATGATTTATGCTGTACAACGTTTGACATGTTTGAACGAACGGAAATATATTTTTTCCCCTCGTTCATGACGAGAAGTCCGGCTGGCTTAGATCATGTGCTAACAAGACGGAGATTTTTGGACATAAATGATGAGCTTTTTTGAACAAAACTACATTCGTTATGGACCTGTGATACCTGGAAGTGACATCTGATGAAGAGAATCAAAGGTAATGGATTATTTACATAGTATTTTCGATTTTAGATCTCCCCAACATGACGTCTAGTCTGTATCGCAACGCGTATTTTTCTGGGCGCAGTGCTCAGATTATTGCAAAGTGTGATTTCCCAGTAAGGTTATTTTTAAATCTGGCAAGTTGATTGCGTTCAAGAGATGTAAATCTATAATTCTTTAAATGACAATATAATATTTTACCAATGTTTTCTAATTTTAATGATTTAATTTGTGACGCTGACTTGACTGCCGGTTATTGGAGGGAAACGATTTCCTCAACATCAATGCCATAGTAAAACGCTGTTTTTGGATATAAATATGAACTTGATAGAACTAAAAATGCATGCATTGTCTAACATAATGTCCTAGGAGTGTCATCTGATGGAGATTGTAAAAGGTTAGTGCATCATTTTAGCTGGTTTTATGGTTTTGGTGACCCTGTCTTTGACTTGACAAAACATTACACACAACTCTTGTAAATGTACTGTCCTAACATACTCTAAATTTATGCTTTCGCCGTAAAACCTTTTTGAAATCGTAAAACGTGGTTAGATTAAGGAGATGTTTATCTTTCAAATGGTGTAAAATAGTTGTATTTTTGAAAAATTTTAATTTTGACATTTATTTGGATTCAAATTTGCCGCTCTTGAAATACACCTGCTGTTGATGGAGTGCACCACGGGTGGCACGCTAGCGTCCCACCTAGCCCATAGAGGTTAATGATTTAGTAATGTAAGCAACCAGACAGCAGACAACTTGTGACCACTGTGAAACTGATAACTGGAAGAAGGTCTCCCCACCCAGGGAGGGGAGAAACCTTTAGGCTTGCAGTAGATTATGTAACATGGGGCAGGATATGATAAGCAATGTATGAGATGGAGAAGACTTGTATATAAGCATTGACAGTGTTAAAGAAGAGGAGGGGCATTTGTAAGGGGTATGACATATGATGTGACCAAATGTCAGGTATAAAAGGCTGTGTACATTGTATGATATTCAGAGCTCTCGTAAATAAACATTCTGACCAATTGTAGGCTGGCTCTCCGTCTGCTTCATTCAACCAGAATCTTACACCCTCTGGGGGGCAGACTGAGTAGTTTAACCTGTTTAGGATAGGGGGCAGTATTGACACGGCTGGATAAAAAACGTACCCGATTTAATCTGGTTACCACTCCTACCCAGTAACTAGAATATGCATATACTTATTACACATGGATAGAAAACACCCTAAAGTTTCTAAAACTGTTTGAATGGTGTCTGTGAGTATAACAGAACTCATTTGGCAGGCAAAAACCTGACAAGATTTCATGCAGGAAATGGCCTGTCTGACAAGGTGTCGTTCTTCTTGTCTCTGTTTATTGAAGAGTGAGGATCTTAGCTGTCCCGTGATACTTCCTACGGCTGCCATAGGTTCTCAGAAGGCGGCAAAACGCTGAATCGTGGCTTTGCAGGCTCTGGCTGAAACAAAGTAGCGCGTTTGGGTAGTGGCTGGTTACAGTACTGTGAGACTCAGGCTTGTGCCCGCGTCGACCGAAAGCTTTGTTTTCTTTCCTCTGTTTAGCTAAATGGACATTCCCAGTCAGAATATTATCGCTTTTTTACGAGAAAAATGGCATAAAAATGGATTTTAAACAGCGGTTGACATGCTTCGAAGTACGCTAATGGAATATTTAGATTTTTTTTGTCACGAATTGCGCCATGCGCACGACCCTTATTTACCA
Organism: Salmo salar; assembly: GCF_965601325.2. Lineage (NCBI taxonomy): Eukaryota > Metazoa > Chordata > Actinopteri > Salmoniformes > Salmonidae > Salmo > Salmo salar. Next base: position 64,323 of record NW_027675424.1, read on the forward strand.
TTCGGATAGCGTCTTTGATGCACGAACAAAACGCCGCTATTCGGATATAACGATGAATTATTTTGGACCAAACCAACATTTGTTATTGAAGTAGCAGTCCTGGGAGTGCATTCTGACGAAGACAACAAAAGGTAATCAAACTTTTATAATAGTAAATCTGATATTGGTGAGTGCTAAACTTGCCGGGTGTCTAAATAGCTAGCCCGTGATGGTTGGGCTATGTACTTAGAATATTGCAAAATGTGCTTTCACCAAAAAGCTATTTTAAAATCGGACATATCGAGTGCATAGAGGAGTTCTGTATCTATAATTCTTAAAATAATTGTTATGCTTTTTGTGAACGTTTATCGTGAGTAATTTAGTAAATTGTTAGCAAATTCCCCGGAAGTTTGCGGGGGGTATGCTAGTTCTGAACGTCACATGCTAATGTAAAAAGCTGTTTTTTGATATAAATATGAACTTGATTGAACAAAACATGCATGTATTGTATAACATAATGTCCTAGGTGTGTCATCTGATGAACATCATCAAAGGTTAGTGCTGCATTTAGCTGTCTTCTGGGTTTTTGTGACATTATATGCTAGCTTGAAAAATGGGTGTCTGATTATTTCTGGCTTGGCACTCTGCTGACATAATCTAATGTTTTGCTTTCGCTGTAAAGCCTTTTTGAAATCGGACAGTGTGGTTAGATAAAGGAGAGTCTTGTCTTTAAAATGCTGTGAAATAGTCATATGTTTGAAAAATTTAAGTTTTTGTATTTTTGAGGAATTTGTAATTCGCGCCACGCCTATCATTGGATATTGGAGCAGGTGTTCCGCTAGCGGAACGTCTAGATGTAAGAGGTTTTAACTCAGCTCACTGGTCACAATAACAACACCCACCCGTAGCACGCTCTCCAGCAGATACATCTCACTGGTCATCCCCAAAGCCAACACCTCCTTTGGCCTCCTTCCCTTCCAGTTCTCTGCTGCCAATGATTGGAATGAATTGCAAAAATCGCTGAAGCCGGAGACTTATTGCTCCCTCACTAACTTTAAACATCAGCTATCTGAGCAGCTAACCGATCGCTGCAGCTGTACATTGTAGATCTGTAAAAAGCCCATCCAATCTACCTATATAAATAAAAAGATCCTAGATTATAATGAATCAGATTACATGGAGAGTGAGGACCTGATCCTAGATCATAATGAATCAGATTACATGGAGAGGGGGGACCTGATCCTAGATCATAATGAATCAGATTACATGGAGGGGCGGACCTGATCCTATATCATAATGAATCAGATTACATGGAGAGGGGGGACCTGATCCTAGATCATAATGAATCAGATTACATGGAGAGGGGGGACCTGATCCTAGATCATAATGAATCAGTTTACATGGAGAGGGGGGACCTGATCCTATATCATAATGAATCAGATTACTTTGTGAGGGTGGGACCTAATCCTAGATCATAATGAATCAGATTACATGGAGAGGGGGACCTGATCCTAGATCATAATGAATCAGGTTACATGGAGAGGGGGGACCTGATCCTAGATCATAATGAATCAGATTACATGGAGAGAGGGGGACCTGATCCTAGATCATAATGAATCAGATTACATGGACAGGGGGGACCTGATCCTAGATCATAATGAATCAGATTACATGGAGAGGGGGGGACCTGATCCTAGATCATAATGAATCAGATTACATGGAGGGGGGAACCTGATCCTAGATTATAATGAATAAGATTACATGGAGAGGGGGACCTGATCCTATATCATAATGAATCAGATTACATGGAGAGGGGGGACCTGATCCTATATCATAATGACTCAGATTATATGGACAGGGGGGACCTGATCCTATATCATAATGAATCAGATTACATGGAGAGGGGGGACCTGATCCTAGATCATAATGAATCAGATTACATGGAGAGGGGGGACCTGATCCTAGATCATAATGAATCAGATTACATGGAGAGGGGGGACCTGATCCTAGATCATAATGATTTGGATTACATGGAGAGGGGGGACTTTATCCTAGATTATAATGAATCAGATTACATGGAGAGGGGGGACCTGATCCTAGATCATAATGAATCAGATTACATGGAGAGGGGGACCTGATACTAGATCATAATGAATCACATTACATGGAGAGAGGGGACCTGATCCTAGATCATAATGAATCAGATTACATGGAGAGGGGGGACCTGATCCTAGATCATAATGAATCAGATTACATGGAGAGGGGGGACCTGATCCTAGATTATAATGAATCAGATTACATGGAGAGGGGGGACCTGATCCTATATCATACAGAATCAGATTACATTGAGAGGGGGGACCTGATCCTATATCATAATGAATCAGATTACATGGAGAGGAGGGACCGGATCCTAGATCATAATGAATCAGATTACATGGAGAGGGGGACCTGATCCTATATCATAATGAATCACATAACATGGAGAGGGGGGGACCTGATCCTATATCTAAATGAATCAGATTACATGGAGAGGGGGGACCTGATCCTAGATCATAATGAATCAGATTACATGGAGAGGGGGGACCTGATCCTATATCATAATGACTCAGATTATATGGACAGGGGGGACCTGATCCTATATCATAATGAATCAGATTACATGGAGAGGGGGGACCTGATCCTATATCATAATGAATCAGATTACATGGAGAGGGGGGACCTGATCCTAGATCATAATGATTTGGATTACATGGAGAGGGGGGACTTTATCCTAGATTATAATGAATCAGATTACATGGAGAGGGGGGACCTGATCCTAGATCATAATGAATCAGATTACATGGAGAGGGGGACCTGATACTAGATCATAATGAATCACATTACATGGAGAGAGGGGACCTGATCCTAGATCATAATGAATCAGATTACATGGAGAGGGGGGACCTGATCCTAGATCATAATGAATCAGATTACATGGAGAGGGGGGACCTGATCCTAGATTATAATGAATCAGATTACATGGAGAGGGGGGACCTGATCCTATATCATACAGAATCAGATTACATTGAGAGGGGGGACCTGATCCTATATCATAATGAATCAGATTACATGGAGAGGAGGGACCGGATCCTAGATCATAATGAATCAGATTACATGGAGAGGGGGACCTGATCCTATATCATAATGAATCACATAACATGGAGAGGGGGGGACCTGATCCTATATCTAAATGAATCAGATTACATGGAGAGGGGGGACCTGATCCTAGATCATAATGAATCAGATTACATGGAGAGGGGGGACCTGATCCTAGATCATACCTGCTCCTTACCTGACACGAAGTCTTTCCTTTTCATCTCCTCTCCCCTACCTTCCCTATACCCCCTCCTCTCCCCTACCTTCCCTATACCCCCCTCCTCTCCCCTAACTTCCCTATACCCCCTCCTCTCCCCTACCTTCCCTATACCCCCTCCTCTCCCCTACCTTCCCTATACCCCCTCTTCACCCCTACCTTCCCTATACCCCCCTGCTCTCCCCTACCTTCCCTATACCCCCCTCCTCTCCCCTACCTTCCCTATACCCCCTCCTCTCCCCTACCTTCCCTATACCCCCCTCCTCTCCCCTACCTTCCCTATACCCCCCTCCTCTCCCCTACCTTCCCTATACCCCCTCCTCTCCCCTACCTTCCCTATACCCCCTCCTCTCCCCTACCTTCCCTATACCCCCTCCTCTCCCCTACCTTCAGTATACCCCCTCCTCTCCCCTACCTTCCCTATACCCCCCTCCTCTCACCTACCTTCCCTATACCCCCTCCTCTCCCCTACCTTCCCTATACCCCTACTCTCCCCTACCTTCCCTATACCCCCTCCTCTCCCCTACCTTCCCTATACCCCCTCCTTTCCCCTACCTTCGTTATACCCCCCTTCCTCTCCCTACCTTCCCTATACCCCCTCCTCTCCCCTACCTTCCCTATACCCCCCCTCCTCTCCCCTACCTTCCCTATACCCCCCCTCCTCTCCCCTACCTTCCCTATACCCCCCTCCTCTCCCCTACCTTCCCTATACCCCCTCCTCTCCCCTACCTTCCCTATGCCCACCTCCTCTCCCCTACCTTCCCTATGCCCCCCCTCTCCCCTACCTTCCCTATACCCCCCTCCTCTCCCCTACCTTCCTTATACCCCCTCCTCTCCCCAACCTTCCCTATATCCTCCTCCTCTCCCCTACCTTCCCTATACCCCCTCCTCTCCCCTACCTTCCCTATACCCCCTCCTCTCCCCTATCTTCCCTATACCCCCTCCTCTCCCCTATCTTCCCTATACCCCCTCCTCTCCCCTACCTTCCCTATACCCCCTCCTCTCCCCTACCTTCCCTATACCCCCTCCTCTCCCCTACCTTCCCTATACCCCCTCCTCTCCCCTACCTTCCCTATACCCCCTCCTCTCCCCTACCTTCCTTATACCCCCTCCTCTCCCCTACCTTCCCTATACCCCCTCCTCTCCCCCACCTTCCCTATACCCCCCTCCTCTCCCCTACCTTCCCTATACCCCCTCCTCTCCCCTACCTTCCCTATACCCCCTCCTCTCCCCTACCTTCCCTATACCCCCTCCTCTCCTCTACCTTCCCTATACCCTCCTCTCCCCTACCTTCCCTATACCCCCTGTCCCTGATTATGTTGGATCATCTTGTTTATTTGTTTGAATCTTGTCTTTGTTTGTGATCAGGTTAGAAGAGAATGACTCCTCAACCCAAGAGGCCCTGGAGCAGCTGTGATCAGGTTAGAAGAGAATGACTCCTCAACCCAAGAGGTCCTGGAGCAGCTGTGATCAGGTTAGAAGAGAATGACTCCTCAACCCAAGAGGCCCTGGAGTAGCTGTGATCAGGTTAGAAGAGAATGACTCCTCAACCCAAGAGGTCCTGGAGCAGCTGTGATCAGGTTAGAAGAGAATGACTCCTCAACCCAAGAGGCCCTGGAGCAGCTGTGATCAGGTCAGAAGAGAATGACTCCTCAACCCAAGAGGCCCTGGAGCAGCTGTGAGAGAGCAGCAGTGTGGAAACATTTGGGGAAATTTAAGGAAGGTTTCCTGGTAAAGAGGATTGACTGTTACGTAAAGGGTCAGAGCCACTGAGTGGACAAAATATTAAGGATACCTTCCTAATATTGAGTTATGCCTGGTCAGTTTGTCATGGAAAGAAAGGTGTCCTTAATGTTTTGTGGAAATTACATAATAATTATACATTTATGGATTGTTTTATGTAGCCTATTGTTTTCTATTTATTCAACCTGCCATCTACCCACCTGGGGACTGAGGGTTATGAGAGAACCCCCACATCACTAGCTTCTCTTTATTCAACCTGCCATCTACCCACCTGGGGACTGAGGGTTATGAGAGAACCCCCACATCACTAGCTTCTCTTTATTCAACCTGCCATCTACCCACCTGGGGACTGAGGGTTATGAGAGAACCCCCACATCACTAGCTTCTCTTTATTCAACCTGCCATCTACCCACCTGAGGACTGAGGGTTATGAGAGAACCCCCACATCATAGCTTCTCTTTATTCAACCTGCCATCTACCCACCTGGGGACTGAGGGTTATGAGAGAACCCCCACATCACTAGCTTCTCTTTATTCAACCTGCCATCTACCCACCTGGGGACTGAGGGTTATGAGAGAACCCCCACATCACTAGCTTATCTTTATTCAACCTGCCATCTACCCACCTGGGGACTGAGGGTTATGAGAGAACCCCCACATCACTAGCTTGCATGTTCTGCAGCCTTGTAAAGATAAGGAGGGGACGACTGGGAGGCAGGTTGGCATTTATTGTCATGAATCTTGACCTGGAGGCAGGTTGGCATTTATTGTCATGAATCTTGCCTTGGAGGCAGGTTGGCATTTATTGGTATGAATCTTGCCCTGGAGGCAGGCTGGCATTTATTGTCATGAATCTTGCCCTGGAGGCAGTTCAGCAAAGTATTCCCTAACTGGCACAGGTACAAAGTAATACAATCCGATTTTAATCCTAACCTCAACCACACTGCTAATCCTTCCCTTAAATTAAGACCATAAAACAACATTATTTTCCACAGCCAATTCTGACTTTGCAGCTGACATATCTAGAGGAAATCCCACAGTTCTGCCTCCAGGTCAAGATTCATGACAAACGTCAACATGAGACAGGGAGAAGCAATGTAAAATCAATAACAAAATTGTTTCCACAATTAACATGCTTTTTCTTGTTTCATGTATGTTTTATTATGAAAAGTACAATATATCCATGTATACTTGTACAACTATGGAGCGTATGTCCACATATAACTGTACAATTTATTTTTCCAACATAAAAGACAAGAAATGTTCACATTGGTATTTTAACAGTGTTATTGTAAGAGTTTAAATGTTTAAACAGAGTATACATCTAAAACAGGAAAGTACATACCAGAGGAGGCTGCTGAGGGGAGGACGGCTCATAATAATGTCTGGAACAGAGTGAATGAAATGGAACACATGGAAACCACGTGTTTGATACCATTCCACTTATTCCACTCCAGCCACTACAAGCCTGTCCTCCCTAAATAAGGTCCCACCAACCTCCTGTGGTACAAACACAAACAGTAAAATATATAGTGCTGGAATGTCTGTTTGATGGTCCTCATTTGAAGGTCCTGTGTCAAGGTCCTCACAAATATAGGGAGACGAGTATGCGTGTGTGTGTCCTGTGTGTGTGTCCTGTGTGTGTGCCCTGTGTGTGTGTGTGTCTGGTGTGTGTGTCAAGTGTGTTTGTCCTGTGTGTGTACAGTGAGTGTCCAGTGTGTGTCTGTGTCTGGTGTGTGTGTCAAGTGTGTTTGTCCTGTGTGTATGTGAAAGTGTGTTTGTCCAGTGTGTGTGTGTGTGTGTCCAGTGTGTGTGTGTGTGTGTGTGTGTGTGTGTGTGTGTCAGGTTATTATTTACAGGGACACTGAGGAGTCGTAATCAACCCAAAACCCTGGATAGAGGGGCTCAATGAATGCGGAGGTGAATGTGATCAGGTGGGTCAGTGTGTCAGAGGAGGCTCTATAGAAGGACAGAGTGCCGGCTGACCAGTCCAGATACACTCCTACTCTGTGGGAGCTGGAGGAGGGGACGTCTATGGTAGTGGGATTATTATTGTGCCAGGCAATGTAACTGTTGTCAGAGCAGGACAGACTCCAGGACTTGTCATTGTGTCCAAGCCAACAGTCATCACCCCATCCTCTCCTGTTGATTCCTTTATATGTCACTCCTATACCAGCCCATCTCCCACTCCACTCTACCTCCCAGTAACAGCGCCCAGTCAGACTCTCTCTACACAGCACCTGTCTACAGTAGTCAAATCTCTCTGGGTGATCAGGATACGGCTGCTCCTCTCCCCTACATGTCACCTTTCTGTTCTCCTCAGACAGAGAGAGGTGTCTGTCTACTGTGTTTAGGTCCAGTGTGAGATCACAGACATCTGATGGATGAAACCAGACACAATATTAGAAATCATCATCATTCACATTAGAATATTAACTCACTTTTCACTAATTCATTTAATGTAGATGTTTCTAGGTATCAAAAGGAGAAGTTAAGGTAACTTGAGACTTGTTGAATGATCATATGTTATACTGTATGGTAATATAAAACACACTTATTCACACACACACACACACACACACACACACACACACACACACACACACACACACACACACACACACACACACACACACACACACACACACACACACACACACACACACACACACACACACACAGACACACACACACACACACACACACACCTGTATGCATACATGAACACAAACACACATTTCTTATGTAAGACAAACACACCACACACACACACACAAACAGTGAACACACACACACACACACACACACACACACACACACACATTGTCATATCAACTCTTTGTAAACGTTGGTGTCCCTGATTTGTGCTTCTGTAGAACTACAGATGATATTTAATATGACCAAGTCAGTAATGATGGTGGTCTTTGACTTAACTTGAATTAAGACTTATTCTTAGTCATATTCTTCACAGCAGTCAACACTCACATTTTCTAAGTCCAGGTTTCATTCTGTTCTCTCCACCATGTTCCACACTGTAGCGGTAAGCAGAAGAACAGACAGTCATTGAGGGATACACCTGAACTCACACACACACACACACACACACACACACACACACACACACACACACACACACACACACACACACACACACACACACATTCACACTTTAAGCGTTGGTAAGAATGGTTGTGTGTGTGTGTGTGTGTGTGTGTGTGTCCACTGTGTGCGTGTGTGTCCAGTGTGTGTGTGTGTGTCCAGTGTGTGTGTGTGTGTGTGTGTCCAGTGTGTGTGTGTGTGTCCAGTGTGTGTGTGTGTGTCCAGCGTGTTTGTGTGTGTGTGTCCAGTGTGTGTGTGTGTTTGTGTGTGTGTGTCCAGTGTGTTTGCGTGTGTGTGTGTGTGTGTGTCCTGTGTGTGTGTGTCCACTGTGTGTGTGTGTGTCCAGTGTGTGTGTGTCCAGTGTGTGTGTGTCCAGTAAGTGTCTCCAGTATGTGTGTGTGTCCAGTGTATGTCCAGTGTGTGTGTGTCTAGTGTGTGTGTCTCAAGTGTGTGTGTGTGTCCAGTGTGTACAGCAAGTGTTTCCTGTGTGTGTGTGTGTGTGTGTGTGGACACTGGACACACACAGGACACACACTAGACACCCACACACACTGGACACACACACAAACACACTGGACACACACACTGGACACACACACAAACACACTGGACACACACACTGAACACACACACACACACTGGACACACACAAACACACACTGGACACACACAAACACACATTGGACACACACAAACACACACTGGACACACACTGGACACACTGGACACACTGGACACACACAGTCAGCATATAACTTTGTCCATGTGGTGGAAAGAATGTTTGTCTTAACTATCCTGATAAGTCAAACATGTCTGATATGAACATTGAACAAAATAAATAAATACAGTAGGGGAAGAGGTAGTTGTTTGGGCTAAATTATAGATTGGCTATGTACAGGTGCAGTGATCTGTGAGCTGCTCTGACAGATGGTGCTTAAAGCTAGTGAGGGAGATAAGTGTTTCCAGTTTCAGAGATTTTTGTAGTTCGGTATGCTCTGGTCTGAGTCGCGCTGTACAAAACTGGCGATAGCTTTTCGAGCTAAGGGATAGCTGATGACCGCCAACTCCAACGTAAACTGGCCAACCTCTGGCTAACCTCTGGCTTCTGTTGTGGATTTCAGAGTTGAGGTAAATAATATATATATTTTATATATTTTCTTTAATTGGTTGCAGAGTGTTTTGACATTGAGTTTTTAGAAAAAAATATATAAAAAGATATGCGAAGAAAATATGTAACTATATATATATATATATATATACACGGGACACGACAAGAGGAGGGTAAAGGACGTCTGACTGCCATTTTGGAATGAACATTGACATAAACCCTCTACATACTTGAGTTTCTCCAGTCTGCAGTGTGGATCCTCCAGTCCAGCAGAGAGCAGTCTGACTCCTGAGTCTCCTGGGTGATTGTAGCTCAGGTCCAGCTCTCGCAGGTGTGAGGGGTTTGACCTCAGAGCTGAGACCAGAGAAGCACAGCCTTCCTCTGTGACTCCACAGCCTGACAGCCTGCAAAGAGTCAAATCATATTAAAATCAAACTGCTATTCTTTGGTGGTGAAAATAGTGGCAGTATATTTGTTTCTACATTTTCAGATACATCAGTGTCCTGAAACCTTCCATATCTATTCGTAAATGGATGTTTCATTATTAGAAATGACAAATTATCAACGTTTTGCCTGCAGATAAAAACATGTATAGTATGAATATTTGAGTAGACTGACCAGACCAGTTTAAAAGCAGTATCAGTCAAAAGACAGACTATATATCAATTTCAATAGACATTCCATCCCATTTAACTATCTGAAACACCTATTTAATTCTATTAACATTTTTTTTTGTTTTATTGTGAATTTAGATTTAGATTTATTGTGAAGATAGATTTATCAGATTTAGATTGTATTGAGTATACAGTCCACACCATATCTATTTTGACAGTGAAGATAACATTTTAAATGTGGCTCTAAACTCCAACATTTTGGATTTCAGATCAAATGTTTCATATGAGGTGACAGTATATAATGTAACATTTTATTTGAGGGTATTTTCATACATATCTGTTTCACCATTTAGAAATGAAAGCACTTTATGTATCTAGTCCCCTTTTTTGAAGAAGTCATAAGTATTCAGACCAATTCACTTATAGTGTATTAAAGTAGTCAAAAGTTTAGTATTTGGTCCCATATTCTTTGACTGCAATGGCAACATCAAGCCTGTGACTGCCATGATTGAGAAAGATCATGAAAAATAATGAAAAATAATGAGTGAGAGAGTTACAGAGGCTACAACAAAACATACTAACCTCTCACCATTACCAATAACAGAGGCTACAACAAAACATGCTAACCTCTCACCATTACCAATATCAGAGGCTACAACAAAACATGCTAATCTCTCACCATTACCAATAACAGAGGCTACAACAAAACATGCTAACCTCTCACCATTACAAATAACAGAGGATACAACAAAACATGCTAACCTCTCACCATTACCAATAACAGAGGCTACAACAAAACATGCTAACCTCTCACCATTAACCTCAAATAAAAGGTGACATTCTGTACTGTCACCTAATATAAAATGTTTTATCTCAGATCTAAATTGCTGGAGTATAGAATCAACTTGAAAACTGTAAGCTTCACTGTCCAAACACATATGGTGTGGACTATGTGTGTCTGGTAAACACATGTGGATCTGGTGAACAGTTATCACTTGTTGACCAACTACAGGAATACTGACCTCAGAGTCTCCAGTTTACAGTGGGGATCCTCCAGTCCAGCAGAGAGCAGCTCCACTCCTGAATCCTTCAGGTCATTGTTACTCAGGTCCAGCTCTCTCATGTGTGAGGGGTTTGAACTGAGAACTGAGGCCAACACTTTACAGGATGTGTTTCTGAGTTTACAGCCAGTGAGTCTGCCAACACAGAAGAAATACAATAACAGACAGGTTGTATTAAAATGATACGTTTAGCTTTCTCTGTTTACGCTGTTACCCGTTTACAAATAATGTGTTGGGTTTGACCTCAGAGCTGAGACCAGAGAAGCACAGCCTTCCTCTGTGACTAGACAGCCTGACAGCCTGCAAAGAGTCAAATCATACTAAAATCACACTGCTATTCTTTGGTGGTGAAAATAGTGGCAGTATATTTTTTCAACATATTCAGATATATCAGTGTCCTGAAACCTGCCATATATATTCATAAATGGATGTTTCATTATTATAAATGATCATAATATTACTTGTAGAGAGAAAATGTATAGTACAAATATTTGAGTAGACTGACCAGACCAGTTTAAAAGCAGTATCAGTCAAAAGACAGACAGTGAGGTATCAGATTTAGATTGTATTGAGTATACAGTCCACACCATATCTATTTTGACAGTGAAGATAACATTTTAAATGTGGCTCTATACTCCAATATTTTGGATTTCAGATCAAATGTTTCATATGAGGTGACAGTATATAATGTCACCTTTTATTTGAGGTTATTTTAATACATATCTGTTTCACCGTTTAGAAATGAAAGCACTTTATGGATCTAGTCCCTCTATTTGAAGAAGTCATATGTTTTCTGACCAATTCACTTATTTTTATTTATTTATTTCACCTTTATTTCACCTTTATTTAACCAGGTAGGCTAGTTGAGAACAAGTTCTCATTTTCAACTACGACCTGGCCAAGATAAAGCATAGCAATTTGACACATACAACAACACAGAGTTACACATGGAATAAACAAAACATACAGTCAATAATACAGTAGAACAAAAGAAAACATAATGTCTATATACAGTGAGTGCAAATGAGGTAAGTTAAGGCAATAAATAGGCCATGGTGGCGAAGTAATTACAATATAGCAATTAAACACTGAATACTGGGGTGCAAAGGAGCAAGATAAATAAATAAATACAGTATGGGGATGAGGTAGGTAGATTTGATGGGCTGTTTACAGATGGGCTATGTACAGGTGCAGTGATCTGTGTGCTGCTCTGACAGCTGGTGCTTAAAGCTAGTGAGGGAGATATGAGTCTCCAGCATCAGAGATTTTTGCAGTTTGTTCCAGTCATTGGCAGCAGAGAACTGGAAGGAAAGATGACCAAAGGAGGAATTGGCTTTGGGGGTGACCAGTGAGATATACCTGCTGGAGCACGTGCTACATGTGGGTGCTGCTATGGTGACCAGTGAGCTGAGACCAGGCGGTGTTTTACCTAGCAGAGACTTGTAGATGACCTGGAGCCAGTGGGTTTGGCGACGAGTATGAAGCGAGGGCCAGCCAACGAGAGCGTACAGGTCGCAGTGGTGGGTAGTATATGGGGCTTTGGTGACAAAACGGATGGCACTGTGATAGACTGCATCCAGCTTGTTGAGTAGGGTATTGGAAGCTATTTTGTAAATGACATCGCCGAAGTCGAGGATTGGTAGGATGGTCAGTTTTACGAGGGTATGTTTGGCAGCATGAGTGAAGGATGCTATGTTGCGATATAGGAATCCGATTCTAGATTTACTTTTGGATTGGAGATGCTTAATGTGAGTCTGGAAGGAGAGTTTACAGTCTAACCAGACACCTAGGTATTTGTAGTTGTCCACGTATTCTAAGTCAGAGCCGTCCAGAGTAGTGATGCTGGACGGGCAGGCAGGTGCGGGCAGCGATCGGTTGAAGAGCATTCATTTAATTTTACTTGCGTTTAAGAGCAGTTGGAGGCCACGGAAGGAGAGTTGTATGGCATTGAAGCTCGTCTGGAGGGTTGTTAACGCAGTGTCCAAAGAAGTTCCAGAAGTACACAGAATGGTGTCGTCTGCGTAGAGGTGGATCAGAGACTCACCAGCAGCAAGAGCAACATCATTGATGTATACAGAGAAAAGAGTCAGCCCGAGAATTGAACCCTTTGGCACAGCCATAGAGACTGCCAGAGGTCCGGAAAACAGGCCCTCCGATTTGACACACTGAACTCTATCAGAGAACTAGTTGGTGAACCAGGCGAGGCAGTCATTTGAGAAACCAAGGCTGTCGAGTCAGCCAATAAGAATGTGGTGATTGACAGAGTCGAAAGCCTTTGCCAGGTCGATGAATACGGCTGCACAGTAATGTCTCTGTTCGATGGCGGTTATGATGTCATTTAGGACCTTGAGCGTGGCTGAGGTGTACCCATGACCAGCTCGGAAACCAGATTGCATAGCGGAGAAGGTACGGTGGGATTCAAAATGGTCGGTAATCTGTTTGTTAACTTGACTTTCAAAGACCTTAGAAAGACAGGGTAGAATAGATATAGGTCTGTAGCAGTTCGGGTCTAGAGTGTCCCCCCCTTTGAAGAGGGGGGTGACCGTTTCAGCTTTCCAATCTTTGGGGATCTCAGACAATACGAAAGAGAGGTTTAACAGGCTACTAATACGGGTTGCAACAATTTCGGCAGATAATATTAGAAAGAGAGGGTCCAGATTGTCTCGCCCGGCTGATTTGTATGGGTCCAGACTTATAGTGTATTAAAGTAGTCAAAAGTTTAGTATTTGGTCTGATATTCCTTGAACGCAATGACAACATCAAGCCTGTGACTCTACTCAAGGTTGTAAACTCATTGGTTGCATTTGCAGTTTGTTTTGGTTGTGATTTGTAGAATCACAAGCTTGATGTAATCACTGCAGACATGGAATATGGGACCTATACTAAACTTATGACTACTTTAATACAATATCAGTGAATATGTCCAAATATGTAAGACTTCTTCAAATGGGAGAACTAGATACATAAAGTGCTTTCATTTCTAAATGGTAACACAGATAAATATGAAAATACACTCAAATAAAAGGTGACATTCTGTACAGTCACCTAATATTTATCTTTTACCTTTATTTAACTAGGCAAGTCAGTTAAGGACAAATTCTTATTTTCAACGACAGACTAGGAACAGTGGGTTAACTGCCTTGGTCAAGGGAAGAACAACAGATGTTTACATCGTCAGCTCGGGGATTCGATCCAGCAACCTTACGGTTACTAGTCCAACGCTCTAACCACTAGGATACCTGCCTAGCACTCTTATCTCAAATCCTAAATGTTGGAGCATAGCACCAACTTTAAAACTGTAAGCTTCACTGTCCAAACACATATGGTGTGGACTATGTGTGCCGGGTAAACACATGTGGATCTGGTGAACAGTTATCACTTGTTGACCAACTACAGGAATACTGACCTCAGAGTCTCCAGTTTACAGTGTGGATCCTCCAGTCCAGCAGAGAGCAGTCTGACTCCTGAGTCTCCTGGGTGATTGTAGCTCAGGTCCAGCTCTCTCAGGTGTGAGGGGTTTGACCTCAGAGCTGAGACCAGAGAAGCACAGCCTTCCTCTGTGACTAGACAGCCTGACAGCCTGCAAAGAGTAAAATCATATTAAAACCACACTGCTGTTCTTTGGTGTTGAAAATAGTGGCAGTATATTTTCTCAACATATTCAGATATATCAGTCATGAAACCTTCCATATCTATTCATAAATACATTAATGTATCATTATTAGAAATGACAAATTATCAAAGTATTGCTTGTAGATAGAAACATGTATAGTACAAATATTTGAGTAGACTGACCAGACCAGTTTAAATGCAGTATCAGTCAAAAGACAGACAGTGAGGTATCAGATTTAGATTGTATTGAGTATACAGTCCACACCATATCTATTTTGACAGTGAAGATAACATTTTAAATGTGGCTCTAAACTCCAACATTTTGGATTTCAGATCAAATGTTTCATATGAGGTGACAGTATATAATGTCACCATTTTATTTGAGGATATTTTCATACATATCTGTTTCACCATTTAGAAAAATAATAGCACTTTATTTATCCAGACCCCCTATTTGAAGAAGTCATAAGTATTCAGACCAATTCAGTATTAAAATAGTCAAAAGTAGAGTACTTTGTTGTACACTCATTGGTTGCATTTGCTGTTTGTTTTGGGTTATGTTTTGCCCAATAGTAACTGAATATTGGATGAATACTGGAGTAATTTTATGTCTAAGTGAGTAGATAACATGTTTCTAAACACTACAAAATTAATTCTGATGATAACATGATTAATACAAATCATGAATGAATCATGAATAATAATGATGAGAAAGTTACAGAGGCTACAACAAAACATGCTAACCTCTCACCATTACCAATAACAGAGGATACAACAAAACATGCTAACCTCTCACCATTACCAATAACAGAGGATACAACAAAACATGCTAACCTCTCACCATTACCAAAACCAGAGGCTACAACAGAACATGCTAACCTCTCACCATTACCAATAACAGAGGCTACAACAGAACATGCTAATCTTTCACCATTACCAATAACAGAGGCTACAACAGAACATGCTAACCTCTCACCATTACCAATAACAGAGGCAACAACAAAACATGCTAACCTTACACCATTACCAATAACAGAGGCTACAACAAAACATGCTAACCTCTCACCATTACCAATAACAGAGGCTACAACAAAACATGCTAACCTCTCACCATTACCAATAACAGAGACTACAACAAAACATGCTAACCTCTCAGCATGACCAATAACAGAGGCTACAACAAAACATACTAACCTCTCACCATTACCAATAACAGAGGCTACAACAAAACATGCTAACCTCTCACCATTACCAATAACAGAGGCTACAACAAAACATGCTAACCTCTCACCATTACCAATAACAGAGGCTACAACAAAATATGCTAACCTCTCACCATTACCAATAACAGAGGATACATCAAAAAATGCTAACCTCTCACCATTATCAATAACAGAGGCTACAACAGAACATGCTAACCTCTCACCATTATCAATAACAGAGGCTACAACAAAACATGCTAACCTCTCACCATTACCAATAACAGAGGCTACAACAAAATATGCTAACCTCTCACCATTACCAATAACAGAGGCTACAACAAAACATGCTAACCTCTCACCATTACCAATAACAGAGTCTACATCAAAACATGCTAACCTCTCACCATTACCAATAACAGAGGCTACAACAAAACTTGTTAACCTCTCACCATTACCAATAACAGAGGATACAACAAAACATGCTAACCTCTCACCATTACCAATAACAGAGGATACAACAAAACATGCTAACCTCTCACCATTACCAATAACAGAGGATACAACAAAACATGCTAACCTCTCACCATTACCAATAACAGAGGATACAACAAAACATGCTAACCTCTCACCATTACCAATAACAGAGGCTACAACAAAACATGCTAACCTCTCACCATTACCAATAACAGAGGAGGTTAGCATTTTATCTGATCTTTGTTCCTCTATAACTTTGTTATTCGGGCCTCTCGAGTGGCGCAGTGGTCTAAGGCACTGCATCACAGTGCTAGCTGTGCCACTACAGATTCTGGGTTTGAGTCCAGAATCTGTCGCAGGAGGCCGCGACCGGGAGACCCATGGGGCGGCGCACAATTGGCCCAGCATTGTCCTGGATAAGGGGCCAGCAGGGATGTCCCTGTCCCATTGTGCTCTAGAGGTTTCTGTGGCGGGCCGGGTGCAGTCCATGCTGACACGGTTGCCAGGTGAATGAGGTTTCCTCCGACACATTGGTGCAGCTGGCTTCTGGGTTAAGTGGGCATTGCATCAAGAAGCAGTGTGGCTTGGCTGGGTTGTATTTTGGAGGACACACGGCTCTTGACCTTTGCCTCTCTCGAGTCCGTACAGGAGTTTCAGCGATGAGACAAGTTTTGGATACCATAAAAGGGGTAAAAAAAATGTTTAAGAACCAATAACAGAAGGTTTTTTTCTGATCCTTGTGCCTCTATAACTTTCTCATTCATCATTTCATGATTATTCATAATCATGGTAGCATCCACATGAATGTAGAAGTGTTCAGAAACATCTTCTATTCTTACTGACAATACAAGTGAAGTGACTCCAAAATGACAGGACATTATTCACCATTCAGTTTCTATTAGGAAAAACATCATCCAAAACACAACCAAGACAAACTGCAAATGAATTCAACAAGTTAGTAGAATCACAAGCTTGATGTAATCACTGCAGGCATGGAACATGGGACAAAATACTAAACTTATGACTACTTTAATACAATATAAGTGAATTTGTCCAAATAATTAAGACTTCTTCAAATGGGAGAACTACATACATGATTTGCTTTCATTTCTTATCAGTAACACAGCTATGTATGAAAATACCCTCAAATAAAAGGTGACATTCTGCACTGTTGCCTGATATGAAACATTCTATCTCAAATCCAAAATGCTGGTGCATAGCACCACATTTAAAACTGTAAGCTTCACTGTCCAAACACATATGGTGTGGACTATGTGTGTCTGGTAAACACATGTGGATCTGGTGAACAGTTATCACTTGTTGACCAACTACAGCAATACTGACCTCAGAGTCTCCAGTCTGCAGTGGGGATTCTCCAGTCCAGCAGAGAGCAGCTCCACTCCTGAATCCTTCAGGTCATTGTTACTCAGATCCAGCTCTCTCAGGTGTGAGGGGTTTGAACTGAGAACTGAGACCAGAGAAGCACAGCCTTCCTCTGTGACTAGACAACCTGACAGCCTGCAAAGAGTAAAATCATATTAAAATCACACTGCTATTCTTTGGTTGTGAAAATAGTGGCAGTATATTTTTTCAACATATTCAGATATATCAGTGTCCTGAAATCTGCCATATCTATTCATAAATTAACTTATTATTATTATAAATTATCATAATATTACTTGAGTAGACTGACCAGACCAGTTTAAAAGCAGTATCAGTCAAAAGACAGACAGTGAGGTATCAGATTTAGTATTTGGTCCCATATTTTTTGAACACAACTACTACATCAAGCCTGTGACTGCCATGATTGAGAAAGATCATGAATAATAATGAGTGAGAAATGTTACAGAGGCTACAACAAGACTGTAAAATCTCCTTCCAGACTCACTATAAGCATCTCCAATCCAAAGTTAAATCTAGAATTGGCTTCCTATTTCGCAACATAGCATCCTTCACTCATGCTGCCAATCATACCCTCGTAAAACTGACCATCCTACCGATCCTCGACTTCGGCGATGTCATTTACAAAATAGCTTCCAATACCGTACTCAATAAACTGGATGCAGTCTATCACAGTGCCATCCATTTTGTCACCAAAGCCCCATATACAGTGGGGGAAAAAAGTATTTGATCCCCTGCTGATTTTGTACTTTTGCACACTGACAAAGAAATAATCAGTCTATAATTTTAATGGTAGGTTTATTTGAACAGTGAGAGAAACAATAACAAAAAAATCCTGAAAAACACATGTCAAAAATGTTATAAATTGATTTGCATTTTAATGAGGGAAATAAGTATTTGACCCCCTCTCAATCAGAAAGATTTCTGGCTCCCAGGTGTCTTTTATACAGGTAACGAGCTGAGATTAGGAGGACACTCTTAAAGGGAGTGCTCCTAACCGCAACTTGTTACCTGTAAAAAAAAAGGACACCTGTCCACAGAAGCAATCAATCAATCAGATTCCAAACTCTCCACCATGGCCAAGACCAAAGAGCTCTCCAAGGATGTCAGGGACAAGGTTGTAGACCTACACAAGGCTGGAATGGGCTACAAGACCATCGCCAAGCAGCTTGGTGAGAAGGTGACAACAGTT
The DNA here is from genome assembly GCF_965601325.2 of Salmo salar. Taxonomy (NCBI): domain Eukaryota; kingdom Metazoa; phylum Chordata; class Actinopteri; order Salmoniformes; family Salmonidae; genus Salmo; species Salmo salar. The sequence goes on from NW_027675424.1 coordinate 83,159, forward strand.
GGTGCGATTATTCGCAAATGGAAGAAACACAAAAGAACTGTCAATCTCCCTCGGCCTGGGGCTCCATGCAAGATCTCACCTCATGGAGTTGCAATGATCATGAGAACGGTGAGGAATCAGCCCAGAACTACACGGGAGGATCTTGTCAATTATCTCAAGGCAGCTGGGACGATAGTCACTAAGAAAACAATTGGTAACACACTACGCCGTGAAGGACTGAAATCCTGCAGCGCCCGCAAGGTCCCCCTGCTCAAGAAAGCACATATACATGCCCGTCTGAAGTTTGCCAATGAACATCTGAATGATTCAGAGGACAACTGGGTGAAAGTGTTGTGGTCAGATGAGACCAAAATGGAGCTCTTTGGCATCAACTCAACTCGCCGTGTTTGGAGGAGGAAAGCTGCCTATGACCCCAAGAACACCATCCCCACTGTCAAACATGGAGGTGGAAACATTATGCTTTATGCTTTGGGTGTGTTTTACTGCTGAGGGGACAGGACAACTTCACCGCATCAAAGGGACGATGGACGGGGCCATGTATCGTCAAATCCTGGGTGAGAACCTCCTTCCCTCAGCCAGGGCATTGAAAATGGGTCGTGGATGGGTATTCCAGCATGACAATGACCCAAAACACACGGCCAAGGCAACAAAGGAGTGGCTCAAGAAGAAGCACATTAAGGTCCTGGAGTGGCCTAGCCAGTCTCCAGATCTTAATCCCATAGAAAATCTGTGGAGGGAGCTGAAGGTTCGAGTTGCCAAACATCAGCCTCGAAAAATTAATGACTTGGAGAAGATCTGCAAAGAGGAGTGGGACAAAATCCCTCCTGAGATGTGTGCAAACCTGGTGGTCAACTACAAGAAAAGTCTGACCTCTGTGATTGCCAACAAGGGTTTTGCCACCAAGTACTAAGTCATGTTTTGCAGAGGGGTCAAATACTTATTTCCATCATTAAAATGCAAATCATTTTATAACATTTTTGACATGCGTTTTTCTGGATTTCTTTGTTGTTATTCTGTCTCTCACTGTTCAAATAAACCTACCATTAAAATTATAGACTGATCATTTCTTTGTCAGTGGGCAAACATACAAAATCAGCAGGGGATCAAATACTTTTTTCCCTCACTGTACTAACCTCTCACCATTAACCTCAAATAAAATGTGACATTCTGTATATTCACCTAATATGAAACATTCTATCTGAAATCTAAAATGCTGGAGCATAGCACCAAATGTAAAACTGTAAGCTTCACTGTCCAAACACATATGGTGTGGACTTTGTGTGCCTGGTAAACACATGTGGATCTGGTGAACAGTTATCACTTGTTGACCAACTACAGGAATACTGACTTCAGAGTCTCCAGACATAAACCCTCTACATACTTGAGTTTCTCCAGTCTGCAGTGTGGATCCTCCAGTCCAGCAGAGAGCAGTCTGACTCCTGAGTCTCCTGGGTGATTGTAGCTCAGGTCCAGCTCTCTCAGGTGTGAGGGGTTTGACTTCAGAGCTGAGGCCAGCGAAGCACAGCCTTCCTCTGTGACTAGACAGCCTGACATCCTGACAAAGAGATCATCATGACTTCACAGACACACTGCTAATTTAACACCGGTAGCATAGAAGGACAAAGGAAAATGCATTTGGTTTAATCTCTCTAACAACATATAGATTAATCTTCTGTCTCCTAGAATTGTGTGGTCATTCTGTTATACTAATGGGAAAATCAATGCATTTATTCAATATGTTTTTAAACATAATATTATATACAAATTATAATACGTATTATTCTCTAAACTGAATATTTCTTCCTGATGATTAATTCTTATATGTCATTTTATGTACTCACAGAGCAGCTCTGGAGGCTTTGACCACTGGCAGCAGCCTCAGAAGACCTTCCTCTGATCTGGAGTATTTCTTCAGGTCAAACACATCCAGCTCCTTTTCTGAAGTCAGCAACACAAAGACCAGAGCTGACCACTGTGCAGGTGACAGGTTGGGTTTTGAGAGACTTCCTGATCTCAGGTAGCTTTGGATCTCCTCCACTAGAGAATGGTCATTCAGTTCATTCAGACAGTGGAACAGATTGATGCACCTCTCTGGAGAGGGATTCTCCCTGATCTTCTCCTTGATGTACTTGACTGTTTTTTCATGGCTCTGTGAGCTGCTTCTTGTCTTTGTCAGTAGACCTCGTAAGTGCTTCTGATTGGACTCCAGTGAGAGGCCCAGAAGGAAGCGGAGGAAAAGGTCCAGGTTTCCTGTCTCACTTTGTAAGGCTTTATCCACAGCACTCTTGTAGACAGTAACTTCAGGCTTGTCTTTTGTTTGCAGTTTGTCCATTAGATTCTCATTGTTGTTGATGAATGAGAGGAACACATAGACAGCAGCCAGAAACTCCTGAATGCTCAGATGAACGAAGCAGTACACCTTGTTCTGGTACAGAACACATTCCTCTTTAAAGAACTGTGTGCACAATCCTGAGTACACTGAGGCTTCAATGACATCAATGCCAGCCTCTTTCAGGTCTTCTTCATAGAAAATCAGATTGCCCTTCACTAGCTGTTGAAAAGCCAGTTTTCCCAGTGACAGAATGCTCTCGTTATTCAAGTGTGGATCTGTCTCTTCTTTCCCAAGATACTTTTCATTCTTCTGTTTGGTATGAAACACCACAAGGTGTGTGTACATCTCAGTCAGAGTCTTGGGCATCTCTTCTCTCTTATGTTTCAGCATGTGTTTGAGGACTGTTGCAGAAATCCAACAGAAGACTGGAATGTGGCACATGATGTGGAGGCTCCTTGATGTCTTTATGTGTGAGATGATTCTGCTGGCCAGGTCCTCATCACTGAATTTCTTCCTGAAGTACTCCTCCTTCTGTGGGTCATTGAACCCTCGTACCTCTGTTACCTGGTCAACACACCCTGAAGGGATCCTATTGGCTGCTGCAGGTCGGGTAGTTATCCAGAGGAGAGCAGAGGGAAGCAGATTTCCCTTGATGAGATTTGTCAGCAGAACATCCAGTGAGGTTGACTCTGTGACGTCACAACAGATCTTGTTCTTCTGGAAGTCTAGGGGCAGTCGACACTCATCCAGACCATCAAAGATGAACAGAACTTTGTACTTGTTGTAGATGGAGATTCTTGATTGTTTGGTTTCCATTGAGAAGTGATTAAGAAGTTCAATGAAAGTGTGTTTGTCCCCTTTCATCAAATTCAGCTCCCGGAAAGGGAATGAAAACACAAATTGAACATCCTGATTTGCTTTTCCTTCAGCCCAGTCCAGAATGAACTTCTGCACAGAGACTGTTTTTCCAATGCCAGCGACTCCCTTTGTCAGCACAGTTCTGATAAGTTTGTCTTGTCCAGTTAAGGGTTTGAAGATGTCGTTACATTTGATTGCAGTCTCTGGTCTTGCTTGTTTCCTGGTTGTTGTCTCAATCTGTCTCAGCTCATGTTCATTATTGACCTCTCCTGTTCCACCCTCTGTGATGTAGAGCTCTGTGTAGATCTTATTGAGAAGTGTTGGGTTTCCTTGTTTAGCGATCCCCTCATATACACATTGAAACTTCTTCTTTAGATTAGATTTGAGTTCACGTTGGCAAATCACAGCAAGCTCATCTGAATCTAGAAATAACACAGAAGATATTAATATTACGTCTGTTTTAATGCCTACAGTATTGTAGGACTGTTATAACATTTGAAATTATAATCATTTATTCTCTTAACTGTCTGTATAAATGTGTAAATGTTTTCATAATGCATTACAGACTGGTGTGACTGATTGTATTATTATTGGTGTTATTGATGGTATTATTAATGTTGTCTCTCTCTCTCTCTCTCTGTCTCTGTCTCTCTCTCTAAATTAATCACCACAACACATCCCTTCTGCTACTTGTTGAGGCCACTAGGTGTTGTGTTAAGGCTGCTACAATATCATTGAGTTACACAGCTACTTTAGCTGTACTTTAGCCACAGCTTTTAAATGTTATAAAACAGCATTCAACATGAGGCAGACAGATCTTACATTTCTCCAGTGTGTCAGCAAGCTCCTTCTGGTTCATTTTCCTCAGGACGTGCAGTGTGATCTTCAGAGCCCCCTCTCTGGCACTGCTCTCCTGCTTCTCATCTTCAGCGTCCACCACTTCCTCATCCTGCTTCTGACTCTCAAAGCCTTCTGGGAGTTCTGGACTAAGAATCCTCTTGAACATCTTCAGCTCGTTCTTCACAAATGTCATCATTTTCTCTTCAAGCAACTGAAATAAATCAAGTAAATAAGTTAAGCAAGAGAAGAAATGCTTTCTCATTAACACAATAATGAATAATTGACAGATCAACTTTACTTGAGGTAAACAAAAACAAATGTACATAACAGGACCACATACACTGAATATAGAGTCCAGGTCTGTTTGATGACTCTGGGAAGACTGACCACTGAGAATCTCTGACTCTGATCTCTCCTGTTGGTTTCTGTGGACAAAACATGAGATTACACACACACACACACACACACACACACACACACACACACACACACACACACACACACACACACACACACACACCACACACACACACACACACACACACACACACACACACACACACACACACACACACACACACACACACTGAGGGAATGTTGTGTTTAATTAATATTGTTTTAGGACTATGAAAATGGACAAAAGTATTAGCCTGTGGATTATGAAAACAACAAAATGAAATGGGAAAATGGGAGAGGAGAAATGACTAGAGACAGTGTTGTTTAACTCACTGACCATGACCCATGAGTTCTTCTTACCTTTGTTCAGTAGAAAAGTCTCCCTCCCTAAAATGTATAGGATGACCCATGGACTGGTCACTCTTCATGGACACACAGCTGGGTACAGGGGAGGCTGGTCTCTCCTGCTTGATTGGACTTCAACACAACAGAGAAAAACATTACATCTCTCATCTACTCTGATCTCAGATGGGGAAACATAAGAAGAGTTTCATTCCAAAACGCAACATATCACTTTACAGAAATGTTCGGAAATTAGCTTTTATGTCTTAAAGACATTATGAAAGAGATTGGTGTGTTTTTTCACTATCTAATCATGGCATGGGGTTGTTCAATGACAGACATTTATTTGTTTAAAATCTATCACTTGATGGTTTCATTTAAGAAACAAATGCTTTTTTGTGCATAATGCTATGTATCTGCCTCACTCTCAGAGAAATCAGTAGTACTGCTAGGTTTAATACAGTAATAATATATATCTGCCTCACTCTCAGAGAAATCAGTAGTACTGCTAGGTTTAATACAGTAATAATATATATCTGCCTCTCAGAGAAATCAGTAGTACTGCTAGGTTTAATACAGTAATAATATATATCTGCCTCTCAGAGAAATCAGTAGTACTGCTAGGTTTAATACAGTAATAATATATATCTGCCTCTCAGAGAAATCAGTAGTACTGCTAGGTTTAACACAGTAATAATATATATCTGCCTCTCAGAGAAATCAGTAGTACTGCTAGGTTTAACACAGTAATAATATATATCTGCCTCTCAGAGAAATCAGTAGTACTGCTAGGTTTAATACAGTAATAATATATATCTGCCTCTCAGAGAAATCAGTAGTACTGCTAGGTTTAACACAGTAATAATATATATCTGTCTCACTCTCAGAGAAATCAGTAGTACTGCTAGGTTTAATACAGTAATAATATATATCTGTCTCACTCTCAGAGAAATCAGTAGTACTGCTAGGTTTAATACAGTAATAATATATATCTGCCTCTCAGAGAAATCAGTAGTACTGCTAGGTTTAATACAGTAATAATATATATCTGCCTCTCAGAGAAATCAGTAGTACTGCTAGGTTTAACACAGTAATAATATATATCTGCCTCTCAGAGAAATCAGTAATACTGCTAGGTTTAATACAGTAATAATATATATCTGCCTCTCAGAGAAATCAGTAGTACTGCTAGGTTTAACACAGTAATAATATATATCTGTCTCACTCTCAGAGAAATCAGTAGTACTGCTAGGTTTAATACAGTAATAATATATATCTGCCTCTCAGAGAAATCAGTAGTACTGCTAGGTATAATACAGTAATAATATATATCTGCCTCTCAGAGAAATCAGTAGTACTGCTAGGTTTAATACAGTAATAATATATATGCCTCACTGTCAGAGAAATCAGTAGTACTGCTAGGTTTAACACAGTAATAATAGTATATTTCTGTCTCACTCTCAGAGATCAGGCTATACGGATAGTTAGAGGTATGAGGCTATAAGGAGTACCAGTACTGAGTCAATATGCAGGGGTACCAGGTAGTTGAGGTAATAATGAGACTATAAGGAGGACCAGTACTGAGTCAATGTGCAGGGGTACCAGGTAGTTGAGGTAATAATGAGACTATAAGGAGTACCAGTACTGAGTCAATGTGCAGGGGTACCAGGTAGTTGAGATAATAATGAGACTATAAGGAGTACCAGTACTGAGTCAATGTGCAGGGGTACCAGGTAGTTGTGGTAATAATGAGACTATAAGGAGTACCAGTACTGAGTCAATGTGCAGGGGTACCAGGTAGTTGAGGTATTAATGAGACTATAAGGAGGACCAGTACTGAGTCAATGTGCAGGGGTACCAGGTAGTTGAGGTAATAATGAGGCTATAAGGAGTACCAGTACTGAGTCAATGTGCAGGGGTACCAGGTAGTTGAGGTAATATGTACATGTAGGTAGGGGTAAAAGTGACTAGGCAATCAGGATAGAGATTATATCTCTTCATCCAGGGAGTGCGCACACACACACACACACACACACACACACACACACACACACACACACACACACACACACACACACACACACACACACACACACACACACACACACACACACACACACACACCCACACCCACACACACACACACACACACACACACACACAGGGAGGGAATATTGTGTTTGTTTAATATTGTTTTAGGACTATGAAAATGGACAAAAGGATTAGCCTAAGGATTATGAAAACAACCAAAAGAAATGTGAAAATGGGAGAGGAGAAATGACTAGAGACAGTGTTGTTTAACTCACTGACCATGACCCATGAGTTCTTCTTACCTTTGTTCAGTAGAAAAGTCTCCCTCTCTAAAGTCTATAAGAGGATCCATAGACTGGTCACTGGTTTCATTACAAAACGCTATATATCACTTTACAGAAAGCAGCTTTTATTGTTTAAAGAAATTATGTATTAATTATTACATCTCTCACAGACAAGGATTTGTTTAAAATCTATCACTTGATGGTTTCATTTCAGAGACAAAAATCATGTTTTTTTATGCAAAATGCTATATATCTCCCTCACTCTCAAATGTGACCGACCGGCTCAATTTGGTAATTAACTAAATAACTACATATATAGTGATTTTGGTTTATGTCAGTTTAATTGTTTGTTATGGTATAAGTTGTTATTTTATGATTGTAAGTGATAAAATTAACTAGTAATTCTGAGTAATTACTACTTTAGTAAGGAATAACACATTTTTCAGTACTACTGCAGTTGCTAAATAATTCCAATAGATGGAAGCATAAGACCACAATGACATTTCAGAAGGTTAGTTTAGTTTTCTCCCTGGATACACCACCACTCCCTGCGCTTCTTTCTGTCCCTTTCCACACTGCTAACACAAGAGGAAGGACTGAAAAAACATTTAACACATTACTGTGAAGTAATATAACGATGATTCATGTTTATTATGACCTGTTTTATGCTCATGTTTTACACTTCATTAATATAACGATTATCATTAAGCCTGAACATTAATTCAGTCACCTCTGGTCGAGAAAAACATATTTTCCCAGTACATTCATTCTCTAATTCATCAACCAGCATCGACCTGCTTTGTCTTCTCGCGCAGCCAATGGGCATGTTGAGGTAAATTTAATTTAAAGGTCAAATGTTGAGGTAAATTTAATATAAAGGTAAAATGTTGAGGTAAATTTACTAACCGGGAGGGTTGAATGATGTAATTGATTGGAGGGCTGGAAGATGCACTCTTGTCTTTTCTATTCCGAGGTTGTTTACTCGCAATATCAGATATTAAGATTACTTTTTATAATGCATGTAATGTTATACTAAGGTTGAGGGTCTGACTAGTAATTATTTACCCAGGGTTCAATACCTGCTATAATCACTATTTGTTGCTCTCCCAAAAGCAACACAGCCCTAACACGAGATATATAACTAACTAAAGTAATGAGTGACCATTTTAGAAAATCATGGGACACATAGTCAGTGGTTGCATGCTATTTTATGTCAATCATATTGCTGCTTGTAGCCTATAACTGATGCTTCGTGGTCTTATGCTGCCATCTATTGGAAATATTTACCAATTAAAAGTTATTAATTCACGTAAGGACATTGGTGAGGCAGCTGAGAAATAAAGTGTATTTTTCCCATTAATTCCTTAGATCAGTCTCAAACCTGCCCCACCTATCCTACACCAATTGTTGCACTTTCAAATAGAGATTACTAGGTCACCCAGTTCAAACCACATTTTTGAAAAATAAAACGAATGTGGCTTGTTTATAATAAATAATAAATGTAATAAAATAACAAAACAATAAAAGCAAAATGCTTATACAGGTTTTGAATAACAAAATAATCAAAATGCTATTTAGTACTATAATAGTTTCTAGAAGTGTTCTACGCTACCCTAGAAACAGGGTTAGGGGTTAAGGCTAAAATAGGTTATACGTAGGGTTAGAGTTTCTGTACAGCACTTTGTGACATCTGCTGATGTAAAAAGGTCTTCATAAATACATTAGATTGATTGTTAGGTTTCGGGTTTTAAAGGTATAAAACATTCTGGGTTTATAGCTCTCTTACCCCTGTGTCCTTCTGTGGGTTCTACATAACTCATTCATGACACCTTCTTGGCTCATAATCTGAGGTAGCAACTGCTTCAGATCTACAAATCAATGAGCTAGACCTGTCCATTTGGTTTGCAACTCAGTGAACCTGAGCAGCAATCACTCAATTCGATGCCTACAAATGAAGATTTCGATGCATATCAAATTTCAAGCAGCCATTTAGAAACAAGATGTCGTAAAAAAAAAATCTAATTTTAAAAATAGCATTTTGGCTGTTTAAATGGGCCACATCACATCACAACAAAAAGAGGACATGCAGTAATAATAATAATAATAATAATTACAAAAATATATACCCATCAAAAATCTATTAGTTGAAAATCTGAGAACAGTAATATTGAAGGTACCCATAAACAACCATTTCTGATTAAAAAACAAATGTGAATATTTTGGAAATAAACTCTTAATAATTATTTCAAAAATTGTCATCTCACCTCTTGGCTTTGGTGTCATGTTCCCTAGAGAGTCTCATTTTAGAGGCAGGGCCCCCCTCCTCTCTCTCCCCAGAGAGACTCCTTTTAGAGGCAGGGCCCCCCTCCTCTCTCTCCCCAGAGAGACTCCTTTTAGAGGCAGGGCCCCCCTCCACTCTCTCCCCAGAGAGACTCATTTTAGAGGCAGGGCCCCCCTCCTCTCTCTCCCCAGAGAGAGTCATTTTAGAGCACTGTCCCCTGTAAACAGAGATCCAGCATGATGGTTGTGGTTAACACAGTAACAACTAAACAGAGATCCAGCATGTTGGTTGTGGTTAACACAGTGACAACTAAACAGAGATCCAGCATGTTGGTTGTGGTCAACACAGTGACAACTAAACAGAGATCCAGCATGTTGGTTGTGGTTAACACAGTGACAACTAAACAGAGATCCAGCATGTTGGTTGTGGTTAACACAGTGACAACTAAACAGAGATCCAGCATGATGGTTGTGGTTAACACAGTGACAACTAAACAGAGATCCAGCATGTTGGTTGTGGTTAACACAGTGACAACTAAACAGAGATCCAGCATGTTGGTTGTGGTTAACACAGTGACAACTAAACAGAGATCCAGCATGTTGGTTGTGGTTAACACAGTGACAACTAAACAGAGATCCAACATGTTGGTTGTGGTTAACACAGTGACAACTAAACAGAGATCCAGCATGTTGGTTGTGGTTAACACAGTGACAACTAAACAGAGATCCAGCATGTTGGTTGTGGTTAACACAGTGACAACTAAACAGAGATCCAGCATGTTGGTTGTGGTCAACACAGTGACAACTAAACAGAGATCCAACATGTTGGTTGTGGTTAACACAGTAACAACTAAACAGAGATCCAGCATGATGGTTGTGGTTAACACAGTGACAACTAAACAGAGAACAGGATCGGGAGCCCTGTTTTAAAAGATGCATGAAATCCATCCTCCAATTTTTTCTGACTATTCAGCTTCAGCTAACCGTGCTAAAATCTTATTAGAAATCAGTTTTTTTTTTGTAACAGTAACGTTACCATTTACCTGGTAATTAAATATAATTTATTTAGAATTGATCAGAATAATGTTTATTGTATTCTCAAATTGAAAGTGCTCCCTCGCGCTCCTCAGCACTACACCCATGGTGATAAGAGATCATAGATCAAACCTACTCTTGACTATTAAATGTCTGACTACGACCTAACTTTATAATAGTGTGTAAGTAGCTTCTAGACTTACCAGTCTGCTCGTCTTTCCTTCAAATCAATACTTTTACCCGACTTCTGTTGCCGAGAAATGTGCGCCACAGTTTCAACATCCATTTCGTACGTGCATTAGCCCACGAACTTCCTTTCAACTTCATGAGGAAATGACATAACAGAATTCCTAAACCCAGAGACCAACATCCCGAGTCTACTGGGACCGCTGGGGAAGCAGACTGTAGGAAGTAGACCGATGCTGTGATTTGGGGTTTGAGAAGTCAGAAGTGAAAAATTCCTCCTTAGTTGTACATTTTCTCTAAATCTAAAGGCAAAACCTAGATTGGAGCCAATGTCTTAAGTATTTCAACATGTTATTACTCCAACTTCGTGAAAGAGACAAACTGACACGTTATTATTTTAGTCAAAAACGACTTTATATCGAAGGAGTGTCTTTGGTTTGACTGCCTGCACATGCTCAGTTCTACATACTTTTGTATATCTAGTGTGTGTGTATATATATATATATATATATAAAAATAAAAAATAAAATATATATATATATATATATATATATATATATATATATATATATATATACACACACACTAGATATACAAAAGTATGTAGACACCCCTTCAAATTTGTGGATTCGACTATATCAGCCACATCCGTTGCTGACAAGTGTATAAAATTGAGCACACAGCCATGCAATCTCCATAGACAAACATTAGCAGTAGAATGCTCAGTGACTTTCAACGTGGCACCATCATAGGATGCCACCTTTCCACAAAGTCAGTTCATCACATTTCTGCCCTGCTAGAGATTCCCTGGTCAACTGTAAATGCAGTTATTGTGGAGTGGAAACATCTTGGAGAAACAACGGCTCAAGCGTGAAGTGGTAGGCCACACAAGCTCACAGAACGGGGCAGCCAAGTGCTGAAGCGTGTTTTCTGGAGTGATGAATCACGCTTCACCATCTGGCAGTCCGACTGTCACGTCTGGGATTGGCGGATGCCAGGAGAACCCTACCTGCCCCAACGTATACTGCCAACTGTAAAGTTTGGTGGAGGAGGAATAATGGTCTGGGGCTGTTTTTCCATGGTTCGGGCTAGTCTCCTTAGTTCCAGTGAAGGGAAATCGTAACGCTACAACATACAATTACATTCTAGATGATTCTGTGCTGGCAACTGTGGCAACATTTTGGGAAGGCCCATTCCTATTTCTGATTGACAATGTCCCTGTGCACAACGCGAGGTCCATACAGAAATTGTTTGTCGAGATTGGTGTGGAAGAAATTGACTGTCTTTCACAGAGCCCTGACCTCAACCCCGTTGAACACCTTTGGGATGAATTGGAACGTCAACTGTGAGCCAGGCCTAATCACCCAACATCAGTGCCCGACCTTCCTAATGCTCTTGTGGCTGAATGGAATCAAGTCCCCGCAGCAATGTTCCAACATCTAGTGGAAAGCCTTCCCAGAAGAGTGGCGGCTGTTATAGCACCAAAGGGGGGACCAACTCCATATTAATGCCCTTGACTTTGGAATGAGATGGTCGGTGAGCAGGTGTCCACATACATTTGGTCATGTAGTGTATATTTGATGCTGTTTGTAAAAATCATGACACCATTTTAGTTGTAGTTATAACATACTGTAGTCTAAAACCATTTTAGTTACAGTATAACATACTGTAGTCTAAAACCTTTAACTAGTACATTTGGGAACAGGACATAATGTCATATTTTCCAAATGGTTTCGTTATCAGAAATGACCAACTTCATGACATGACACTGACATGGGTGACTTCCACGTCTCCTTTTTCCGTTAAATTCATAATCTATGCTGGAGATCCCCCTTAACAAAGCCTTGCCTTAGTCTATCCAGTGGACAAGCCTTCTGGCATGCCTGGATATTTTCAGAAAAAAGTACCAACACTTCAAAATTAAATATCACTTGGGATAATCTTCCAAAGACATTGACTTTTATTCAAATAACAGATTGTACCTGTCCAGCTCCAGGTTCCCCAGAAGGACCAGACACCACCATCTCCTCAGACCAGGCTGAAGGACCAGACACCACCATCTCCTCAGACCAGGCTGAAGGACCAGACACCACCATCTCCTCAGACCAGGCTGAAGGACCAGACACCACCATCTCCTCAGACCAGGCTGAAGGACCAGACACCACCATCTCCTCAGACCAGGCTGAAGGACCAGACACCACCATCTCCTCAGACCAGGCTGAAGGACCAGACACCACCATCTCCTCAGACCAGGCTGAAGGACCAGACACCACCATCTCCTCAGACCAGGCTGAAGGACCAGACACCCCCATCTCCTCAGACCAGGCTGAAGGACCAGACACCACCATCTCCTCAGACCAGGCTGAAGGACCACACACCACCATCTCCTCAGACCAGGCTGAAGGACCACACACCACCATCTCCTCAGACCAGGTATATCAGGCTGAAGGACGAGAACAGTCACAATGCATTTCCAATTGCTCATTTCGAGAATCTGTAAATTCTAAATTAATACCTTTTCTGCATTTGACATAATACCACTTACGATCAAGTAATCAAATGGAGTGTCTGTGGCAAAATATCATGTGTACTGGAAAGAAAACACATAATGAATAAAACACAATGTTAATTACTCATTATAAATGTATGTTAGTGAAACATATTGTAAAGCGTGCGTGTTGGTGGCAGGGAAGTCAGGCGCAGGAGAACGAACTTGGTATAAACGGAATCGTTTAATAAGTGCTCGCAAATTCCGAAAACCAACATATACAAAATAAAGGAAGTGGGTAGAAAACCCGTCGCACACCAGAGCATAAATGCACCATTACATACAACAAACAATCTCCGACAAGGACATGAGGGGAAACAGAGGGTTAAATACACAACATGTCATTGATGGGATTGGAACCAGGTGTGATGGAAGACAAGACAAAACCAATGGAAAATGAAAAGTGGATCAATGATGGCTAGAAGGCCGGTGACGTCGACCACCGAACAAGGAGAGGGACCGACTTCGGCGGAAGTCATGACAATAATGAATAAACAATGTTAATTACTCATTATAAATGTATGTTAGTAAAACATAATGTTAATTACTCATTATAAATGTAGGTTAGTTAAACATAATGTTAATTACTCATTATAAATGTAGGTTAGTAAAACATAATGTTAATTACTCATTATAAATGTAGGTTAGTAAAACATAATGTTAATTACTCATTATAAATGTAGGCTAGTAAAACATAATGTTAATTACTCATTATAAATGTAGGTTAGTAAAACATAATGTTAATTACTCATTATAAATGTAGGTTAGTAAAACATAATGTTAATTACTCATTATAAATGTAGGTTAGTAAAACATAATGTTAATTACTCATTATAAATGTAGGTTAGTAAAACATAATGTTAATTACTCATTATAAATGTAGGTTAGTAAAACACAATGTTAATTACTCATTATAAATGTATGTTAGTAAAACATAATGTTAATTACTCATTATAAATGTAGGCTAGTAAAACATAATGTTAATTACTCATTATAAATGTAGGTTAGTAAAACATAATGTTAATTACTCATTATAAATGTAGGTTAGTAAAACATAATGTTAATTACTCATTATAAATGTAGGTTAGTAAAACATAATGTTAATTACTCATTATAAATGTAGGTTAGTAAAACATAATGTTAATTACTCATTATAAATGTAGGTTAGTAAAACACAATGTTAATTACTCATTATAAATGTAGGTTAGTAAAACATAATGTTAATTACTCATTATAAATGTATGTTAGTAAAACATAATGTTAATTACTCATTATAAATGTATGTTAGTAAAAAATGATGATATTAGAACAGTGAAATCTGACCATGAGCATAAAGACACCACAATCACTGCTTTATGGTTCCAGGAAGTCCCTGTTTCAAGAGTTAACACTTACAGTTACAAAATATGCAACTAAATATTTGAAATCAAATAATAACATTGAATGCAAAAAACACTCAATGCTAACTATTACCTTTAATAAAGTTCAGGTCAGTTGTTTCAGTCCATGTCCCAGTGACAAGCTGCTTTGCCAGTTCACTGAGAAACCAAGAGACCTAAAGTCATGTTATTAAATATAATCATATAAAAACTGTAGCCTCTATGAAGAACACAATGTCCAACACAGATGGGGGCATGGTGGCAGGTAGCCTAGTGGTTAGAGTGGAGGGGTGGCAGGTAGTCTAGTGGTTAGAGTGGAGGGGGTGGCAGGTAGCCTAGTGGTTAGAGTGGAGGGGTGGCAGGTAGCCTAGTGGTTAGAGTGGAGGGGTGGCAGGTAGTCTAGTGGTTAGAGTGGAGGGGTGGCAGGTAGCCTAGTGGTTAGAGTGGAGGGACGGCAGGTAGCCTAGTGGTTAGAGTGGAGGGGTGGCAGGTAGCCTAGTGGTTAGAGTGGAGGGACGGCAGGTAGCCTAGTGGTTAGAGTGTTGGGGGTGGCAGGTAGTCTAGTGGTTAGAGTGGAGGGGTGGCAGGTAGTCTAGTGGTTAGAGTGGAGGGGCGGCAGGTAGCCTAGTGGTTAGAGTGTTGGGGGTGGCAGGTAGCCTAGTGGTTAGAGTGGAGGGGTGGCAGGTAGCCTAGTGGTTAGAGTGGAGGGACGGCAGGTAGCCTAGTGGTTAGAGTGGAGGGGGTGGCAGGTAGCCTAGTGGTTAGAGTGGAGGGGTGGCAGGTAGCCTAGTGGTTAGAGTGTAGAGGCGGCAGGTAGCCTAGTGGTTAGAGTGGAGGGGGTGGCAGGTAGCCTAGTGGTTAGAGTGGAGGGGTGGCAGGTAGCCTAGTGGTTAGAGTGGAGGGGTGGCAGGTAGCCTAGTGGTTAGAGTGTAGAGGCGGCAGGTAGCCTAGTGGTTAGAGTGGAGGGGGTGGCAGGTAGCCTAGTGGTTAGAGTGTTGGGGGTGGCAGGTAGCCTAGTGGTTAGAGTGGAGGGGTGGCAGGTAGTCTAGTGGATAGAGTGTTGGGGGTGGCAGGTAGTCTAGTGGTTAGAGTGGAGGGGTGGCAGGTAGTCTAGTGGTTAGAGTGGAGGGGTGGCAGGTAGCCTAGTGGTTAGAGTGGAGGGGGTGGCAGGTAGTCTAGTGGTTAGAGTGGAGGGGGTGGCAGGTAGCCTAGTGGTTAGAGTGGAGGGGGTGGCAGGTAGCCTAGTGGTTAGAGTGGAGGGGGTGGCAGGTAGTCTAGTGGTTAGAGTGGAGGGACAGCAGGTAGCCTAGTGGTTAGAGTGGAGGGGTGGCAGGTAGCCTAGTGGTTAGAGTGGAGGGGTGGCAGGTAGCCTAGTTGTTAGAGTGGGGGGCTGCAGGTAGCCTAGTGGTTAGAGTGGAGGGACGGCAGGTAGCCTAGTGGTTAGAGTGGAGGGCCAGTAACTGAAAGGTTGCTAGATTGAATCCCCAAGCAGACAAGGTAAAAATATGTTGTTATGCCCCTGAACAAGGCAGTTAACCCACTGTTCCTAGGCCGTCATTGTAAATAAGAATTTGTTCTTAACTGACTTGCCTTGTTAAATAAAGGTACAATTATTATTTTTTACATCAACAGAGCATGTGATTCTGCAGAGAGTAGACATCATCTGTAACAAACATGCAGAGAACACTATAAACAAGGTTAATGTCACATGACCAGAAAAAATAAATAGATTAGATCCTGCAACCATGGAGAGGTAAATACTAGTCTATTTATGGAAAAATGCCCTGATTAACTCCTTAGTCTTATCTCGGTTTATGCCCCTGCTACTCCTGATGATTTGTTTTTCAAATCCAATGAGCAAAAAATATTTTCTTTATCTGGGATGCTAAACCAGACAAAATAAAGCGTGACTATCTATATAATGAATATGATTTGGGTGGGTCGAGATGATTAAATATAAAAGCACTAAACCTCTCTCTAAAAGCTTCACTTATTCAACAGTTTTACTTGAACCCTAAATGGTTCTCCAGTAGATTACTAAGAAAAGCTCATCCATTGTTTAAAAATGGCCTTTTTGCCTTTTTGCAGATTGCCATGTCTCATTTTAGATTAATTGAGAATTATACTTTTTTCAAAGTATCTCTTTTTCAAACGAGCATTACAGAGCTGGATACAATTTCAATGTCATCACCCCTGAAAAGATAAAACAAATATTATGGCTGAACTCAAATGTGCTGGTTGATAAAATACCTGTATTTATGGGAAAGATGTTTGAAAAGGGTATTCTGTTTTTAAATTATATTGTAAATTGGAATGGTAGAGTTATGTCCTTCATAGAGTTATCAGAATTGTTTGGGAAGGTCTGTTCAATCCAAGATTACAACCAATTGATTACAGCATTACCCCCAAAAATGGAGGAGGCGGGTGCCAGTGGGAGGATGTAGGGAACTGGTCTGTCTGACCAATATAAAGGATCAAAACTGGCGGAGGAATAAAAATAGCATAAATAGGAAAGTATACCAGTTTCATTTGAGGACCAGGATGTTGTGCCATACAGATTGCAAAATAGTTGGGAAGAGATTTTTGATGTACCGATTCCATGGTACAAGGTGTAGGAGTTGATATATAAAACGACGCAAGATTCAAGACTTCATGGTTTGAGCTGAAATTATTATTTAGAATTCTTGCTACCAACAAAATGTTGAATATTTGGGGCATATCATCAAATCAATCATCAAAGCTCTGCAGATTTTGTTGTGAGACTACATATTCAATAGACCATTTATTTTGGTATTGCCCTCAGGTAGCCTGTTTCTGGTCTCAGGTTCCGGAATGGCTGAAAATGCATAGCATTGATATAAAATTGAGCCTAGAAATAGTACTGTTAGGAGATCTGGAGAGACCGGGTCAGTCAATTACTAATACTCCTCGTAAAAGTATTTATCTTCAATACGCATTCTGTAGATTATATTCGATAGAAATGGTATGTTTGTAACGGCTGTCTGAAGTAGTAGACCAAGGTGCAGCATCCCTGTAACGGCTGTCTGAAGTAGTAGACCAAGGTGCAGCGTGGAATTTGTTCATCTTTTATTTTAGATGAAAAAGGCACTTCACAAAGAAACACAGACGACAGCCAAACAGTCCTGTCAGGTATCCTAACACACTAAACAGAAAACATCTACCCACAAAACCCAAAGGAAAAACATGCTGCCTAAGTATGACTCCCAATCAGCAACAACGATGTACAGCTGTTCCTGATTGGGAGCCATACCCGGCCGAAACAAAGCAATCCCCCAACATAGAAATACAGACATAGAATGCCCACCCAAATCACACCCTGACCAAACCTAAATAGAGACATAAAAAGGCTCTCTCAGGTCAGGGCGTGACAATGTTAAACATCACATCATCATTGAAAGATATATGTTGCGTAGAAATCCGAACAGGCTGGCCTGCAGAGATAGGTGGGATGGGCTGAGGGAAGCTGAGACAAGTGGGAGTGGAGTTGCAGGGTACCGGGATAGAATGACGGTCAAAGATAAAAGTATAAAAAATATATAAGTATATAAGTATAAAAAATAAAGTCAAAATAAACATAACAAAAAGCCAGTTTGAATGACACTGAGGGGCAGTGTTGTTACAGCTAATGTTGGTTTGTCTGAGGCTGACACACTCTCATTCAAATGCACACATGTGCACATACACAGACACACACACACACATGTAAATAGTGCCATACATGCACAACATATTCAGTTTGCCTTGTTGTTGTGATTGTTGTTGTCCTGGATGTCTTTTGTTTTTTGCCTGGTGGTTTTCTGTTTCCTTTGTCTTTCTATTTTTTCTCTTTTGTTCATTTTGTTGGTTGTTGGTGAATGAGGGGGTGGAGATCTTGGGGTGGGGAATGGAATATATATATATATAGTATTTTATTTTTCTTTGGGGGGGCTGTGGGTGGGTCTTGGATGGTTGAGGGGCAGCTCTTGGGGAACTGTGGGGGGGGGGGGGATCTTGGAGGGCTGGTGGCCTGGCGGTTGGGAGCTTGGGCCAGTTGCTAATGGATGGCTGGTTCGGGTCCCCGTTTTTGACCCTGTGGGAGATCTGTCAACGTGCCCTTGAGCAGGGCGTTGACCCTGGTTGCCTCTGTGTGTCGCTCTGGATGGGAGTCTGTTAGATGACCAATATGATGTAGTTGTTGAGCGGCTTCACTGCAAGTATATTGTGTTAAAAAAAAAACTCTATATACTTATGAATATAAAAAAGGTTTAAAAGAATACTGGATCCAATGCAATTCAGGCCTGCTTCTCCACAAAGTCTTCAGACTTTGTTCCTCTGCTGTGTTGATCCTGAAAATCCCACACAGCTGATCTCCACTTCTCCCTGAGCTTTGAAGGCAGCTTGGAGACAATGGTTCTGAGAAGGTCTGGATTATCTCCTCCGTGTGCTTAATGTCCTGCACTGGTTAGAGCATTGGGCCAGTAACCGAAAGGTTGGTGGATTGAATCCCCGAGCTGACAAGGTAAACATCTGTCATTCTGCCCCTGAACAAGGCAGTTAACCCACTGTTCCTAGGCCGTCATTGTAAATAAGAATTTGGTATTTTAACTGACTTGCCTAGTTCACTGACTTGTCTAGTTTAAATAAAGGTTAAATAAAAAAAAATGCTTAAACCTGTCAATTTGATTGATCTGAGTTAACTTATAGCTAGATACCTCAAGATGACAAATGTATAGCTAGCAACTTCTAGATGACCAACAACCTAGAGGGTTAACGGTTTTTGAAAAATGGTTGTTCATAGCTAAATCCTTCCAGTCATGTAATAGAAGCGAACTGGTGCCTTCCTTGAATAGTGAATTTCTGACCCCTACGAATGTTGTGCTTCTTGTCGAGATCATTGGTGCCTTCATAGTACTTTGCCTGGTTGGAAAGATAAAATAACATCTCCTCAAGAGATTCCATTTAAGTGCAAGCTAACGTTACATACAAAATGAAAGCTACAAAAACAATTAGCTAGCTAGCTAACGTTGGCTAAACATAACTGTCTGGCTAGCTGACTAGGCAGGCTGATGTAAGCCTTCTAAAATATTGTTAAATAGGAATAAATAATTTAAGCTGTTTTTGGATTTAGATTGCTAGCTAACGTTACTTACATTGAGTTGATTAGATTCGAATCTGGCTGTTTTCCTGCCTTTTGTTATAACTATCAAAGTGCAAAGAAGTCTTAATTCAGGTTGGGCGTGAGTTTCTGCTTGAATTTGGTTAAAAGGACAGTGAATTTGTTCAACCTTTGAGAACTTGCTACCAAGCTCGTGTGTATCAGACACAGATTGTGTTTTCTCTTAGAGACTATTCTGAACTGAAGACATGTGTTACCACATTGTTTAAGCCTATTGGTGATAGTCATATACTCTGTGTAATACTGTAATGTATAATGTATTTAATGTACAGTACACTGTAATTGTTTGAGTGTCAATTCTTTCATCCAATTAGTTAAATAGAGTAACTGCATTCCTCATTTTACAGAGTAATTATTTGATTGACCAAATGCTTATTATTTAGAAGGTCTATTGGTAGTTGTTATGTACACTATACAGTACACATACTGTAGCATATTATTGGATGCCACCTTGACATCTCTGATCTGCTTGCCTCCATTAATGAATGCTAGAACATTGGTTGCCAGGATTAGCTCTTTGTATCTAGTCTCTTAATAATTGCATAACGGTGCAAGTCATAAATGTTCATTATATTCATACTTAGTCGGTGATGCAATGATTCGCTGTCTTGCTAGATTCACCAGAGGGCCTGTTGCATTTATTTTTACAGAAAACCACGGCAATATAGGTCTACTCTCAGGAAAAAAGGTGCTATCTAGAACCTAAAAGGATTCTTCCGCTGTCCCCATAGAAGAACCCTTTTTGTTTCCATGTTGTGTTGTCATGTGTTGCTGCCTTGCTATGTTATTGTCTTAGGTCTCTCTTTATGTAGTGTTGTGTTGTCTCTCTTTTTGTGAAGTGTGTTTTGTCCTATATTTATATTGTATTTATTTTATTTTTTAAATCCCAGGCCCCCGTCCCCACAGGAGCCTTTTGCCTTTTGGTAGGCTGTCATTGTAAATAACACTTTGTTCTTAACTGACTTGCGTAGTTAAATAAAGGTTAAATAATAAATAATACAAATTAAAATTGGATCGAGGACATCTTGGTAGTTATTTTCATCATCTGAGGCAGACACTTGAAAATTGCAACCCTGGCGTTGCAAACACCATGCTGGCGTTGCAAACACCATGCTCTACCAACTGAGCCATGGGGAAGACCAGTATAACACACCATGCTGGTGTTGTAAACACCATGCTCTACCAACTGAGCCACGGGGAAGGGCCAGTATGTATAACACACCATGCTGGCGTTGTAAACACCATGCTCTACCAACTGAGCCACGGGGAAGGGCCAGTATGTATAACACACCATGCTGGCGTTGTAAACACCATGCTCTACCAACTGAGCCACGGGGAAGACCAGTATATATAACACACCATGCTGGCGTTGTAAACACCATGCTCTACCAACTGAGCCACGGGGAAGGCCAGTATATATAACACACCATGCTGGTGTTGTAAACACCATGCTCTACCAACTGAGCCACGGGGAAGGGCCAGTATAACACACCATGCTGGTGT
The DNA here is from genome assembly GCF_965601325.2 of Salmo salar. NCBI lineage: Eukaryota > Metazoa > Chordata > Actinopteri > Salmoniformes > Salmonidae > Salmo > Salmo salar. The sequence goes on from NW_027675424.1 coordinate 104,349, forward strand.
TGTAAACACCATGCTCTACCAACTGAGCCACGGGGAAGACCAGTATATATAACACACCATGCTGGCGTTGTAAACACCATGCTCTACCAACTGAGCCACAGGTAAGGCCAGTATGTATAACACACCATGCTGGTGTTGTAAACACCATGCTCTACCAACTGAGCCACAGGTAAGGCCAGTATGTATAACACACCATGCTGGTGTTGTAAACACCATGCTCTACCAACTGAGCCACGGGGAAGGGCCAGTATGTATAACACACCATGCTGGCGTTGTAAACACCATGCTCTACCAACTGAGCCACGGGGAAGGCCAGTATGTATAACACACCATGCTGGCGTTGTAAACACCATGCTCTACCAACTGAGCCACGGGGAAGGCCAGTATGTATAACACACCATGCTGGCGTTGTAAACACCATGCTCTACCAACTGAGCCACGGGGAAGGCGATGTGTTTGTTCAGTTTTTTTTACTTTAGTGAGCGAGTGCGTGCTGTGGGAAAATGTGACACAACTATAATTTGATCAGGAATTGAAATGTTAATTAGATCTTGAGGTAGAGGAAATGTGAATACTGCCTATGTAAGAGAGCTTTTGGGGAAAGAAATTGCATGGCGACAGTCTGGGGTTGAGAGGAGAGTAGGTGTTGTTGGAACAGGAAATAAGCAGCATCCTGTTTATCAGCAGTTAGGGGAATACTGAGGAAATGTGTTTTGTATACTTAGAAAAACAGTGAATGTTGGAAAAGGAACAGTATTTTCTACCCAGATAACTAATATCTGCACACTTAAAATACATCAAATAGAATATAAAAAAGTGCACTAGCCAAACAATGAGCCATCTGGAACTCTGTACTGTTGGGGCCTTTGTAGAGATTGTTTGCTTACAGTCCTACTGTGCTCTGAGACTAAGATAAACATCTGGCAGGATGGGAGGGTTCTCTTTCCTTTTCATTCTCTCTAGGATAGGGGTTCTCATTCTGTTTCATTCTGTTTCATTTTCATTCACTGTCTGTCTGTCTGTCTGTCTGTCTGTCTGTCTGTCTGTCTGTCTGTCTGTCTGTCTGTCTGTCTGTCTGTCTGTCTGTCTGTCTGTCTGTCTGTCTGTCTGTCTGTCTCTCTCTCTCTCTCTCTCTCTCTCTCTCTCTCTCTCTCTCTCTCTCTCTCTCTCTCTCTCTCTCTCTCTCTCTCTCTCTCTCTCTCACACAATAACATTTATTTTTATTGAACCTTTATTTAACTAGGCAAGTCAGTTAAGAACAAATTCTAATTTACAATAACAACCTACACCAGCCAAACTCGGACGACATGACTGTGACGCCGCAGTAAATGTCTATTACCAGAAAGATAAGGATCTTCTTTCAATAATTACAATATATTATGTTTGTTTTGGATTAACTTCTGAAATAAATCTTTCTTGAACCAAATATTTAGGTGCTACTGATGTGGTGGAACAGAAAGTCAAGTGTTATTGACAATTTATCAAACTCGAATGGATTTGAAATACATAAAATAGTAAAATATATTTCTAACTGTTTTCTAGGTAACAGCAATTGTCTTTAATTTGGTAAGGTTCAGTACACATTTGGCGTTTTAGACATTTGGACTTCTGAAGAATACAAAAATATGTTTTCATGAGTTCACTCATGTTCTGTAGATTGAGACTTGAGAGAAAGAGATGGGGAGCAATTGCTCCAAAGGGAGGAGAGAGGAGAGGGACATTACCGCTTTCTCCAAAAAGAGAAGTTTGTCTTTGGGAAGAAAAAAGGAGTACACTGAAGGGAGGAAAGCAGAGGGCAACAGTGGAGAAACGCTCTTTCAACAAAGGTGAGACCAATTTCCCTGAAATGGTTCAAGTCAGTATTGCCTTGTGTTGTAGTACCAGGTTGAGGACATAGAGGCCAGTGTTACCTCTATCTCTCATTGTCTCTCCTAGTCTTCCTGGCCTACAATCCCCAGTCTCCCCAGCCTACAATCCCCAGCCTACAATCCCCAGTCTCCCCAGCCTACAATCCCCAGCCTACAATCCCCAGTCTCCAATCCCCAGTCTCCCCAGCCTACAATCCCCAGTCTCCCCAGCCTACAATCCCCAGTCTCCCCAGTCTACAATCCCCAGTCCCCCCAGACCGACAATCCCCAGTCTTCCCAGCCTACAATCCCCAGTCTTCCCTCACAGCTGAGGGTGGAAGCAGTCTATGTGCCCCAGTGATCAGCAATAAGGAAGTAGGAGGTAACATCAACATCACTCAGAACAACGGTAAAAACATAACTCTTCCACTTTCTTTACATGCTGTGAGGAAAAGGTTTCCTCTGACATATTATTATATTCATACTTTATTCAATCAAATCACCTTCAGAACTGTAGGAGAATATAATATATTTTCCTATTTTGTTCAATTTCTAGATGACTCCTCCCAGGTTGCACAATGCAGTGCCACGCTAAAAGGGTAAGTTGTCAAACGTTTGACTTTGTGCGCGTGTGATGTGGTGTGGGTGTAAATGAATCGTTTTTTTGGTTAAACCATCTCTCTTTGTCCACAGTGAGTTGCGTGGTGGTCTGTCTCCAGTATCCAGAGAGACCCAGAGCGCATCAAGGAACACACACTACCACCACAATATGAAGAGAAAGACAACACAAAGAAGACACAATACATAATGAATGATAAATACATCTGCTTAATGCATTATTATGATGCATGACATAGCAGCTAATAGGTTATTTGGCATTGCGTATTATGCAGATGAATGCACATATAATGCATTATGAAGAGGGTATTCATAGGAGGTGTTACCATAGGAGGTGTTACCATAAGAGGTGTTACCATAGGAGGTGTTACCATAGGAGGTGTTACCATAGCCATAGGAGGTGTTACCATAGCCATAGGAGGTGTTACCATAGGAGGTGTTACCATAGGAGTTGTTAACATAGGAGGTGTTACCATAGCCATAGGAGGTGTTACCATAGGAGGTGTTACCATAGGAGGTGTTACCATAGCCATAGGAGGTGTTACCATAGGAGGTGTTACCATAGGAGTTGTTAACATAGGAGGTGTTACCATAGCCATAGGAGGTGTTACCATAGGAGGTGTTACCATAGCCATAGGAGGTGTGACCATAGGAGGTGTTTCCATAGCCATAGGAGGTGTTACCATATGAGGTGTTACCATAGGAGGTGTTACCATAGCCATAGGAGGTGTTACCATAGGAGGTGTTACCATAGGAGGTGTTACCATAGAAGGTGTTACCATAGGAGGTGTTACCATAGGAGGTGTTACCATAGCCATATGAGGTGTTACCATAGGAGGTGTTACCATAGCCATAGGAGGTGTTACCATAGGAGATGTTTCCATAGCCATAGGAGGTGTTACCATATGAGGTGTTACCATAGGAGGTGTTACCATAGCCATAGGAGGTGTTACCACAGGAGGTGTTACCGTAGGAGGTGTTACCATAGGAGGTGTTACCATATGAGGTGTTACCATAGCCATATGAGGTGTTACCATAGCCATATGAGGTGTTACCATAGGAGGTGTTACCATAGCCATAGGAGGTGTTACCATAGGAGGTGTTACCATAGGAGGTGTTACCATATGAGGTGTTACCATAGCCACAGGAGGTGTTACCACAGGAGGTGTTACCATAGGAGGTGTTACCATAGGAGGTGTTACCATAGGAGGTGTTACCATAGCCATATGAGGTGTTACCATAGGAGGTGTTACCATAGGAGGTGTTACCATAGGAGTTCTTACCATAGGAGGTGTTACCATAGCCATAGGAGGTGTTACCATAGGAGGTGTTACCATAGGAGTTGTTAACATAGGAGGTGTTACCATAGCCATAGGAGCTGTTACCATAGGAGGTGTTACCATAGGATGTGTTACCATAGGAGGTGTTACCATAGCCATAGGAGGTGTTACCATAGGAGGTGTTACCATAGCCATAGGAGGTGTTACCATAGGAGGTGTTTCCATAGCCATATGAGGTGTTACCATATGAGGTGTTACCATAGGAGGTGTTACCATAGGAGGTGTTACCATAGGAGGTGTTACCATAGGAGGTGTTACCATAGGATGTGTTACCATAGGATGTGTTACCATAGGAGGTGTTACCATAGCCATAGGAGGTGTTGCCGTAGGAGGTGTTACCATAGGAGGTGTTACCATAGCCATAGGAGGTGTTACCATAGGAGGTGTTACCATAGGAGGTGTTACCATAGCCATAGGAGGTGTTACCATAGGAGGTGTTACCATAGGAGGTGTTACCATAGGAGGTGTTACCATAGGATGTGTTACCATAGGAGGTGTTACCATAGGAGGTGTTACCATAGGTGGTGTTACCATAGGAGGTGTTACCATAGCAGGTGTTACCATAGCCATAGGAGGTGTTGCCATAGGTGGTGTTACCATAGGAGGTGTTACCATAGGAGGTGTTACCATAGCCATAGGAGGTGTTACCATAGGAGGTGTTTCCATAGCCATAGGAGGTGTTACCATAGGAGGTGTTACCATAGGAGGTGTTACCATAGGAGGTGTTACCATAGGAGGTGTTGCCATAGGAGGTGTTACCATAGGAGGTGTTACCATAGGAGGTGTTACCATAGGTGGTGTTACCATAGGAGGTGTTACCATAGGAGGTGTTACCATAGGAGGTGTTACCATAGCGATAGGAGGTGTTACCATAGGAGGTGTTATCATAGCCATAGGAGGTGTTACCATAGGAGGTGTTACCATAGGAGGTGTTACCATACCCATAGGAGGTGTTACCGTAGGAGGTGTTACCATAGGAGGTGTTACCATAGGAGGTGTTACCATAGGAGGTGTTACCATAGCCATAGGAGGTGTTACCATAGGAGGTGTTACCATAGGAGGTGTTACCATAGGAGATGTTACCATAGGAGGTGTTACCATAGGAGGTGTTACCATAGCCATAGGAGGTGTTGCCATAGGTGGTGTTACCATAGGAGGTGTTACCATAGGAGGTGTTACCATAGCCATAGGAGTTGTTACCATAGGAGGTGTTACCATAGCCATAGGAGGTATTACCATAGGAGGTTTTACCATAGCCATAGGAGGTGATACCATAGGTGGTGTTACCATAATAGGTGTTACCATAGGAGGTTTTACCATAGGAGGTGTTACCATAGCCATAGGAGGTGTTACCATAGGAGGTGTTACCATAGGAGGTGTTACCATAGGAGGTGTTACCATAGCCATAGGAGGTGTTACCATAGAAGGTGTTACCATAGGAGGTGTTACTATAGGATGTGTTACTATAGGATGTGTTACAATAGGAGGTGTTACAATAGGAGGTGTTACCATAGGAGGTGTTACCATAGCCATAGGAGGTGTTACCATAGGAGGTGTTACCATAGGAGGTGTTACCATAGCCATAGGAGGTGTTACCGTAGGAGGTGTTACCGTAGGAGGTGTTACCGTAGGAGGTGTTACCATAGGAGGTGTTACCATAGGAGGTGTTACTATAGGATGTGTTGCCATAGGAGTGGTTACTATAGGAGGTGTTACAATAGGAGGTGTTACCATACGCATACGACACACAATTAATCTTCTCCTTTCCCCCTTCTCATAACCAAGTAGTGAATCGCATCTCTGCATGTCTGGCAGACAAATCAGTGTGGATGACGGATCACCACCTCAAGCTGAACCTCGGCAAGACGGAGCTGCTCTTCCTCCCGGGGAAGGACTGCCCGTTCCATGATCTCGCCATCACAACTCGCCATCACAACTCCATTGTGTCCTCCTCCCAGAGTGCTAAGAGCCTTGGCGTGACCCTGGACAATACCCTGTCCTTCTCCACTAACATCAAGGCGGTGACCCGATCCTGTAGGTTCATGCTCTACAACATTCGCAGAGTACGACCCTGCCTCACACAGGAAGCGGCGCAGGTCCTAATCCAGGCACTTGTCATCTTCCGTCTGGATTACTGCAACTCGCTGTTGGCTGGGCTCCCTGCCTGTGCCATAAAACCCCTACAACTCATCCAGAACGCCGCAGCCCGTCTGGTGTTCAACCTTCCCAAGTTCTCTCACGTCACCCCGCTCCTCTGCACACTATCACTGGCTTCCAGTTGAAGCTCGCATCTGCTACAAGACCATGGTGCTTGCCTACGGAGCTGTGAGGGTAACGGCACCTCCGTACCTTCAGGCTCTGATCAGGCCCTACACCCAAACAAGGGCACTGCGTTCATCCACCACTGGCCTGCTCGCCTCCCTACCTCTGCGGAAGCACAGTTCCCGCTCAGCCCAGTCAAAACTGTTCGCTGCTCTGGCACCCCAATGGTGGAACATGCTCCCTCACGACGCCAGGACAGCGGAGTCAATCACCACCTTCCGGAGACACCTGAAACCCCACCTCTTTAAGGAATACCTGGGATAGGATAAAGTAATCCTTCTAACCCCCCCCCCCCCCCCAAATAAAAAATTGATGACGCTGTTCTCAGAGTGACATACAAAGGAATCAAAAGAAAAGGCAGCGCCAGCCATGACTATGGCATTGGAAGCAATGACAAGTCCTGGTGTATACAGCACCAAATGCATTTTCATCATAATGGCACTGTTATTAAATTCCCCCCCTTTAGTGACCCCTCCAAGCACAGAATAGGAGTGTATCTGGACTGGCCGGCCAGCACCCTGTCCTTCTACACGGTCTTCTCTGACACATTGACCCACATGTACACATTCCACACCACATTCACTGAGCCCCTCTATCCAGCTTTTGGACTAGCCGGCTGTTACCCTTGCTCAGTGTCTTTGTGCCAGGTAGAGTAGCCTTCTCGGTCCTGGAGGAACACCTGGGTCTCCATGACAACAGTCACACACACACCCTTCGGTTAGTTTGTTAAGTGTGATCAAATCATTTGTAAATATTTGTTTGTTAAACATGTGTTGCATCATACAGTAAACACAACACACACGTCTCTGTCTGTGTACAGTATGCCAGAGTTTCTCAAGAAAAATAAAGCTTTGGTTTAGACACTCATTTAATTTTAGTATTGACTGATATTGGTCAATGTTGGTGGTGAATATTGAAGTGAATTTGGTGGATTGCCAGATAGAGGTACAAACACACAACCTTCTAGACCAGATAGAGGTACAAACACACAACCTTCTAGACCAGATAGAGGTATAAACACACAACCTTCTAGACCAGATAAAGGTATAAACACACAACCTTCTAGACCAGATAGAGGTATAAACACACAACCTTTTAGACCAGATAGAGGTATAAACACACAACCTTCTAGACCAGATAGAGGTACAAACACACAACCTTCTAGACCAGATAGAGGTATAAACACACAACCTTCTAGACCAGATAGAGGTATAAACACACAACCTTCTAGACCAGATAGAGGTATAAACACACAACCTTCTAGACCAGATAGAGGTATAAACACACAACCTTCTGGACCAGATAGAGGTATAAACACACAACCTTCTAGACCAGATAGAGGTATAAACACACAACCTTCTAGACCAGATAAAGGTATAAACACACAACCTTCTAGACCAGATAGAGGTAAAACACACAACCTTCTGGACCAGATAAAGGTACAAACACACAACCTTCTAGACCAGATAGAGGTATAAACACACAACCTTCTAGACCAGAAGGAGGTATAAACACACAACCTTCTGGACCAGATAAAGGTACAAACACACAACCTTCTAGACCAGATAGAGGTATAAACACACAACCTTCTAGACCAGATAAAGGTATAAACACACAACCTTCTAGACCAGATAGAGGTATAAACACACAACCTTCTAGACCAGATAAAGGTATAAACGCACAACCTTCTAGACCAGATAGAGGTATAAACACACAACCTTCCGGACCAGATAAAGGTATAAACACACAACCTTCTAGACCAGATAGAGGTATAAACACACAACCTTCTGGACCAGATAGAGGTATAAACACACAACCTTCTAGACCAGATAAAGGTATAAACACACAACCTTCTAGACCAGATAGAGGTATAAACACACAACCTTCTGGACCAGATAAAGGTATAAACACACAACCTTAATTCCTATTGATTATTTATATACATGACAGGTTAGGAGCAGAAGCAGGGAGACTGAGTAGAGGGAATATAAATGCATATACAGTCCTCATATGTATTTTGACAATAAAGCTACATTTGGTTCTATACTCCAGCATTTTGGATTTGAGACCAAATATTTAATATGAGGTGACAGTATATGTCACCTTTTATTTGAAGGTATTTTCATGCATATCTGTTTCACAGTTTAGAAATGAATGCACGTTATGTATCTAGTCCCCCCATTTGAAGAAGTCATAAGTATTCTGACCAATTCACTTAGAGCAGTGTTTCCCAACTCCGGTCCCAGAGTAGTCTACTCCCAACAGCACACGTTTTGTTGTAGCCCCGGAGGTACTCGAGGACCGGAGTTGGGAAACACTGTCTTGGAGTGTATTGAAGTAGTCAAATCTTTAATATTTAGTCCCATATTCCTTACACGCAGTGACTACATGAAGTTGGTGACTCTACAAACTCTACAAAGATGCATTTGCAGTTTGTTTTGGTTGTGGAAAAAAAACATAATTTTGGAATATGTTTTGCTCCATAGGAGCCTGAAATGTAGCCTGTTAGAAGTGAAGTAGAGTAAAACAAATGACCTACTGCTTTACCACAGACAACAGTAACACATCGGTTATCACAAAATGAGCACAACGTTTGGTACTCAAAATAGTACAAAACCACAACCACTTATGGTTCAATGCAACTGAGGTCTTCTAGACTGAAGACAGACAACAATGACAAGACACATTTCTACAAAAAGATGCCATTTATTTATTCATATTTCAAGAAAATAAGTGTAACATTTAGCATTTTTACCAGAAGAAAATACAGTACAAATCCTTTCCAGCACAGGGAAAAAGATAAGTAGAGGAGGTAGCCTAGTGGTTAGAGAGTTGGGCCAGTAACCAAAATGTTGATGGATTGAATCCCTGAGCTGACAAAGTAAGAATCTGTCGTTCTGCCCCTGAACTAGGCAGTTCACCCACTGTTCCCCGGTAGGCTGTCATTGTAAATAAGGATTTGTTCTTAACTAACTTGCCTAGTTAAATAAAGTTTAACTTTCAAAAAAGGAGAGGGGAGTCGGTGAATATGGAGTCTCTGTTGGTTTTGTCTCTCACAATCCAAAGCGGGACACCAGCTTCTCCTGATCATCCAGGTCTTTCTGCACCTTCTTCCTCATGTAGAATATGAGGCAGAGGGACAGAAACATGTACATTAACTTAATAATAATAATCATCTGCCATTTAGAAGATGCTTTTACCCAGAACATACATTTTACGTATGGGTGGTCCCGGGAATCAAACCCACTATCCTGGCATTGCAAGCGCCACGCTCTACAAACTGAACTACATTTAGCAACTTCCATTCAACTAAATGTTTCCATTCAACTACACACTGACTTTGCATTCAACTAAAGTAGGCAAAAACAACCACACATCACAATCATTGCAAGTAAAATGTTCAAGAAACAGCAGCTATCTGAAGGGATATGTTTTCAGACAGATGTTCTAAACATAAAGGAAGGAAGTCACATGTCACATGATTCCAACTATTTAATACAACCATTGTTGAGAGACTTCCTTTCTTTCTTTGGATACTGTTTACCCTCCGTTGCTCAGCAACTGTACAAACATTTAGCGGTGTGCCTCAGCCCATGCTTTTTAAGAGACTTCTGCTCTGACAGCTTGGTTACTGGGGCATTGAACTGGCAACATCTAGTTTGTGTGTGTTAGTGTGTAGTGTGTGTAGCATATATGTTGATGGGTATTTCAGAGTGGGTCTATGTTAACATATATGTTGATGGGTAGTTCAGAGTGGGTCTATGTTAACATATATGTTGATGTGTAGTTCAGAGTGGGTCTATGTTAACATATATGTTGATGTGTAGTTCAGAGTGGGTCTATGTGTAACATATATGTTGATGGGTAGTTCAGAGTGAGTCTATGTTAACATATATGTTGATGGGTAGTTCAGAGTGGGTCTATGTTAGCATATATGTTGATGGGTAGTTCAGAGTGGGTCTATGTTAGCATATATGTTGATGGATAGTTCAGAGTGGGTCTATGTTAACATATATGTTGATGGGTAGTTCAGAGTGGGTCTATGTTAACATATATGTTGATGGATAGTTCAGAGTGGGTCTATGTTAACATATATGTTGATGGATAGTTCAGAGTGAGTCTATGTGTAACATATATGTTGATGGGTAGTTCAGAGTGAGTCTATGTTAACATATATGTTGATGGGTATTTCAGAGTGGGTCTATGTTAGCATATATATTGATGGGTAGTTCAGAGTGGGTCTATGTTAACATATATGTTGATGGGTAGTTCAGAGTGGGTCTATGTTAACATATATGTTGATGGGTAGTTCAGAGTGGGTCTATGTGTAACATATATGTTGATGGATAGTTCAGAGTGAGTCTATGTGTAAGATATATGTTGATGGGTAGTTCAGAGTGAGTCTATGTTAACATATATGTTGATGGGTAGTTCAGAGTGGGTCTATGTTAACATATATGTTGATGGGTAGTTCAGAGTGGGTCTATGTGTAACATATATGTTGATGGGTAGTTCAGAGTGAGTCTATGTGTAACATATATGTTGATGGGTAGTTCAGAGTGAGTCTATGTGTAACATATATGTTGATGGGTAGTTCAGAGTGAGTCTATGTTAACATATATGTTGATGGGTAGTTCAGAGTGAGTCTATGTTAACATATATGTTGATGGATTGTTCAGAGTGAGTCTATGTTAACATATATGTTAATGTTTCCCTGCACTACATATTTAAGAAGTGAATAGAGTATCTCCTATTTCAGAAGTGAATATAGAGTATCTCCTATTTCAGAAGTGAATAAAGTATCTCCTATTTCAGAAGTGAATATAGAGTATCTCCTATTTCAGAAGTGAATATAGAGTATCTCCTATTTCAGAAGTGAATAGAGTATCTCCCATTTCAGAAATGTCACCTATGTATTTATTTACCTAAGTTATCTTTAGATTTTAAACAAACTTGGAGCTTGACATCACCCTTCGAGAGAGTCACACTAACGATGTACCGGCAAAGTAACTTTCAAACACACATATCTGTATACTAATTGTATGCATTTGGGGGTGTGTGTGTATATATATATGTGTGTACCTGGTACAGAGCACATCCTCATGGAGAGAGCCTTGACAGCGTTGACACTGTCGACAGGCGAGAGAAGCGCTCCTCCAGCATACTTAAGTGGAAGATCTTCACGACCTAGACAGTTGTGAAGAGGAAAATATTTGGCATGGGCCCTCAGATCCTCAAAAGGTTCTACAGCTGCACCATCGAGAGCATCCTGACGGGTTGCATCACTGCCTGGTATGGCAACTGTTCGGACCTCCGACCGCAAGGCACTACAGAGGGTAGTGCGAACGGCCCAGTACATCACCGGGGCCAAGCTTCCTGCCATCCAGGAACTCTATACCAGGCGGTGTCAGAGGAAGGCCCTAAAAATGGTCAAAGACTCCAGGCACCCTATTCAGACTGTTCTCTCTGCTACCGCACGGCAAGCGGTACCGGAGCGCCAAGTCTAGATCCGAGAGGCTTCTAAACACCTTCTACCCCCAAGCCATAAGACTCCTGTACATCTAATCAAATGGCTACCCAGACTATTTGCATTGCCCCCACCCCCACCACCCTCTTTCAAATCAAATCAAAGTTTATTTGTCACGTGTACCGAATACAACAGGTGTAGACCTTACAGTGAAATGCTGACTTACAGGATCTAACCAATAGTGCGAAAAAAAAGGTATGTGTGTGTGTAGGTAAGTAAAGAAATAAAACAACAGTTCAAAGACATTTGAAAATAAAAGTAGAGAGGCTATATACAGACACCGGTTAGTCAGGCTGATTGAGGTAGTATGTACATGTAGGTTAAAGTGACTATGCATATATGATGAACAGAGAGTAGCAGTAGCGTAAAAAGAGGGGTTTGCGGGTGGTGGGACACAATGCAGATAGCCCGGTTAGCCAATGTGCAGGGAGCACTGGTTGGTCGGCCCAATTGAGGTAGTATGTACATGAATGTATAGTTAAAGTGACTATGCATATAAGATAAACCGAGAGTAGCAGCAGAGTAAAAGAGGGGTTGAGGGGGTTTACGCTGCTGCTCGCTGTTATTATCTATGCATAGTCACTTTAATAACGCTACCTACATGTACATATTACCTCAATTACGTCGACTAACCGGTGCCCCCGCACATTGACTCTGTACCGGTACCCCCTGTATATAGCCTCCACATTGACTCTGTACCGTAACACCCTGTATATAGCCTCCACATTGACTCTGTACCGGTACCCCCTGTATATCGCCTCCACATTGACTCTGTACCGGTACCCCCTGTATATAGCCTCCACATTGACTCTGTACCGTAACACCCTGTATATAGCCTCCACATTGACTCTGTACCGGTACCCCCTGTATATAGCCTCCACATTGACTCTGTACCGTAACACCCTGTATATAGCCTCCACATTGACTCTGTACCGGTACCCCCTGTATATAGCCTCCACATTGACTCTGTACCGGTACCACCTGTATATAGCCTCCACATTGACTATGTACCGTAACACCCTGATTATAGCCTCCACATTGACTCTGTACCGGTACCCCCTGTATATAGCCTCCACATTGACTCTGTACCGGTACCCCCTGTATATAGCCTCCACATTGACTCTGTACCGTAACACCCTGTATATAGCCTCCACATTGACTCTGTACCGTAACACCCTGTATATAGCCTCCACATTGACTCTGTACCGGTACCCCCTGTATATAGCCTCCACATTGACTCTGTACCGTAATACCCTGTCTATAGCCTCCACATTGACTCTGTACCGTAATACCCTGTATATAGCCCGGTTAGCTAATGTGCAGGAGCACTGGTTGGTCGGGCCAACTGAGGTAGTATGTACATGAATGTATAGGCTATATACAGACACCGGTTAGTCAGGCTGATTGAGGTAGTATGTACATGTAGATATGGTTAAAGTGACTATGCATATATGATGAACAGAGAGTAGCAGTAGCGTAAAAAGAGGGGTTTGCGGGTGGTGGGACACAATGCAGATAGCCCGGTTAGCCAATGTGAGAGAGCACTGGTTGGTCGGCCCAATTGAGGTAGTATGTACATGAATGTATAGTTAAAGTGACTATGCATATAAGATAAACAGAGAGTAGCAGCAGCGTAAAAGAGGGGTTGAGGAGGTTTACGCTGCTGCTCTCTGTTATTATCTATGCATAGTCACTTTAATAACGCTACCTACATGTACATATTACCTCAATTACGTCGACTAACCGGTGCCCCAGCACATTGACTCTGTACCGGTACCCCCTGTATATAGCCTCCACATTGACTCTGTACCGGTACCCCCTGTATATAGCCTCCACATTGACTCTGTACCGGTACCCCCTGTATATAGCCTCCACATTGACTCTGTACAGGTACCCCCCTGTATATAGCCTCCACATTGACTCTGTACCGGTACCCTGTATATAGCCTCCACATTGACTCTGTACTGGTACCCCCTGTATATAGCCTCCCCATTGACTCTGTACTGGTACCCCCTGTATATAGCCTCCACATTGACTCTGTACCGGTACCCCCTGTATATAGCCTCCACATTGACTCTGTACCGGTACCCCCTGTATATAGCCTCCACATTGACTCTGTACCGGTACCCCCTGTATATAGCCTTCACATTGACTCTGTACCGGTACCCCCTGTATATAGCCTCCACATTGACTCTGTACTGGTACCCCCCTGTATATAGCCTCCACATTGACTCTGTACCGGTACCCCCTGTATATAGCCTCCACATTGACTCTGTACCGGTACCCCCTGTATATAGCCTCCACATTGACTCTGTACCGGTACCCCCTGTATATAGCCTCCACATTGACTCTGTACCGTAATACCCTGTATATAGCCTCCACATTGACTCTGTACCGGTACCCCCTGTATATAGCCTCCACATTGACTCTGTACCGGTACCCCCTGTATATAGCCTCCACATTGACTCTGTACCGGTACCTCCTGTATATAGCCTCCACATTGACTCTGTACCGTAATACCCTGTATATAGCCTCCACATTGAATCTGTACCGTAATACCCTGTATATAGTCTCCACATTGACTCTGTACCGTAATACCCTGTATATAGCCTCGCTATTGGTATTATACTGCTGCTCTTTAATTATTTGTTACTTTTATTTGTTACTTTTTTTTCTTCTTCTTCTTAAAACTGCATTGTTGGTTCAGGGCTTGTAAGTCAGCATATCCCTGTAAGGGCTACACCTGTTGTATTCGACGCAGGTGACAAATACCATTTGATTTGATTTGAGTCATTTCAGTTTTCATCAACAGTCTCGGCTTGGAGGGAGAGACTGTGTCAACACCATGTACAACGAGTGACTGGAGGCCCATCTCTCTAACTTCATGCCTTGGAAAAATCCAGGAGAGCTTCATTATAAAAAAACTCATGCCAACAGTTTTATCTGAGTGCACAAATCAGTATGCCTACCTCCCAAAGTCCAGCAAATCAAATCAAATCTAATGTATTTACAAAGCCCTTCTTACATCAGCTGATATCTCAAAGTGCTGTACAGAAACCCAGCCTAAAGCCCCCAAAACAGCAAGCAATGCAGGTGTAGAAGCACGGTGGCTAGGAAAAACTCCCTAGAATGGCCAAAACCTAGGAAGAAACCTAGAGAGGAACCAGGCTATGAGGGGTGGCCAGTCCTCTTCTGGCTGTGCCGGGTGGAGATTATAACAGAACATGGCCAAGATGTTCAAATGTTCATAAATGACCAGCATGGTCAAATAATAATAATCACAGTAGTTGTCGAGGGTGCAACAAGTCAGCACCTCAAGAGTAAATGTCAGCACTACTACCGCCCTTGTGAAACACAAACACTCCAATGGTGAGGCTGTTACTTGTTGATATGTCCAAAGCCTTTGATGGAGTAGATCACGCAAAGCTCCTGCAACATCTGTCTGACATTGAACTGTGTCCAAGGTTACTAGCCTGGCTCCACAGCTACACCACAGGAAGAAGACAGAGGGTGATGGTTATTAGCCTGGCTCCACAGCTACACCACAGGAAGAAGACAGAGGGTGATGGTTACTAGCCTGGCTCCACAGCTACACCACAGGAAGAAGGCAGAGGGTGATGGTTACTAGCCTGGCTCCACAGCTACACCACCAGAAGAAGACAGAGGGTGATGGTTACTAGCCTGGCTCCACAGCTACACCACAGGAAGAAGACAGAGGGTGATGGTTACTAGCCTGGCTCCACAGCTACACCACAGGAAGAAGGCAGAGGGTGATGGTTACTAGCCTGGCTCCACAGCTACACCACAGGAAGAAGACAGAGGGTGATGGTTACTAGCCTGGCTCCACAGCTACACCACAGGAAGAAGACAGAGGGTGATGGTTACTAGCCTGGCTCCACAGCTACACCACAGGAAGAAGACAGAGGGTGATGGTTACTAGCCTGGCTCCACAGCTACACCACAGGAAGAAGACAGAGGGTGATGGTTACTAGCCTGGCTCCACAGCTACACCACAGGAAGAAGACAGAGGGTGATGGTTACTAGCCTGGCTCCACAGCTACACCACAGGAAGAAGACAGAGGGTGATGGTTATTAGCCTGGCTCCACAGCTACACCACAGGAAGAAGGCAGAGGGTGATGGTTACTAGCCTGGCTCCACAGCTACACCACAGGAAGAAGACAGAGGGTGATGGTTACTAGCCTGGCTCCACAGCTACACCACAGGAAGAAGACAGAGGGTGATGGTTACTAGCCTGGCTCCACAGCTACACCACAGGAAGAAGACAGAGGGTGATGGTTACTAGCCTGGCTCCACAGCTACACCACAGGAAGAAGACAGAGGGTGATGGTTACTAGCCTGGCTCCACAGCTACACCACAGGAAGAAGACAGAGGGTGATGGTTACTAGCCTGGCTCCACAGCTACACCACAGGAAGAAGACAGAGGGTGATGGTTACTAGCCTGGCTCCACAGCTACACCACAGGAAGAAGGCAGAGGGTGATGGTTACTAGCCTGGCTCCACAGCTACACCACAGGAAGAAGACAGAGGGTGATGGTTACTAGCCTGGCTCCACAGCTACACCACAGGAAGAAGGCAGAGGGTGATGGTTACTAGCCTGGCTCCACAGCTACACCACAGGAAGAAGGCAGAGGGTGATGGTTACTAGCCTGGCTCCACAGCTACACCACAGGAAGAAGACAGAGGGTGATGGTTACTAGCCTGGCTCCACAGCTACACCACAGGAAGAAGAAGACAGAGGGTGATGGTTACTAGCCTGGCTCCACAGCTACACCACAGGAAGAAGGCAGAGGGTGATGGTTACTAGCCTGGCTCCACAGCTACACCACAGGAAGAAGACAGAGGGTGATGGTTACTAGCCTGGCTCCACAGCTACACCACAGGAAGAAGACAGAGGGTGATGGTTACTAGCCTGGCTCCACAGCTACACCACAGGAAGAAGACAGAGGGTGATGGTTACTAGCCTGGCTCCACAGCTACACCACAGGAAGAAGACAGAGGGTGATGGTTACTAGCCTGGCTCCACAGCTACACCACAGGAAGAAGACAGAGGGTGATGGTTACTAGCCTGGCTCCACAGCTACACCACAGGAAGAAGACAGAGGGTGATGGTTACTAGCCTGGCTCCACAGCTACACCACAGGAAGAAGACAGAGGGTGATGGTTACTAGCCTGGCTCCACAGCTACACCACAGGAAGAAGACAGAGGGTGATGGTTACTAGCCTGGCTCCACAGCTACACCACAGGAAGAAGGCAGAGGGTGATGGTTACTAGCCTGGCTCCACAGCTACACCACAGGAAGAAGACAGAGGGTGATGGTTACTAGCCTGGCTCCACAGCTACACCACAGGAAGAAGACAGAGGGTGATGGTTACTAGCCTGGCTCCACAGCTACACCACAGGAAGAAGGCAGAGGGTGATGGTTACTAGCCTGGCTCCACAGCTACACCACAGGAAGAAGGCAGAGGGTGATGGTTACTAGCCTGGCTCCACAGCTACACCACAGGAAGAAGGCAGAGGGTGATGGTTACTAGCCTGGCTCCACAGCTACACCACAGGAAGAAGACAGAGGGTGATGGTTACTAGCCTGGCTCCACAGCTACACCACAGGAAGAAGACAGAGGGTGATCGTTACTAGCCTGGCTCCACAGCTACACCACAGGAAGAAGACAGAGGGTGATGGTTACTAGCCTGGCTCCACAGCTACACCACAGGAAGAAGACAGAGGGTGATGGTTACTAGCCTGGCTCCACAGCTACACCACAGGAAGAAGGCAGAGGGTGATGGTTACTAGCCTGGCTCCACAGCTACACCACAGGAAGAAGACAGAGGGTGATGGTTACTAGCCTGGCTCCACAGCTACACCACAGGAAGAAGGCAGAGGGTGATGGTTACTAGCCTGGCTCCACAGCTACACCACAGGAAGAAGACAGAGGGTGATGGTTACTAGCCTGGCTCCACAGCTACACCACAGGAAGAAGACAGAGGGTGATGGTTACTAGCCTGGCTCCACAGCTACACCACAGGAAGAAGGCAGAGGGTGATGGTTACTAGCCTGGCTCCACAGCTACACCACAGGAAGAAGACAGAGGGTGATGGTTACTAGCCTGGCTCCACAGCTACACCACAGGAAGAAGACAGAGGGTGATGGTTACTAGCCTGGCTCCACAGCTACACCACAGGAAGAAGAAGACAGAGGGTGATGGCAAATGGTCAGAGGTCACCTCTGGTGTGCCACAAGGGGGTGTGGTTTCACCATATCTGTTTCTCCTTCACATGTCCACCCGAAAACTTGTCTTCAGTGATACTCTGGACACTTGGTTTGCAGACGATGTAGGGCTGTCCCGAGCCATATCATTAACCAGCATCAAAGAGGACACTTCCATGGGCTTGGAGGCAAAGCAACCGGAAGAGCGGCCACATCCAACAACATGCTCCTGAATGGGAAAAAGTCTGTGGAAATTGGGCTATGTTTTTCTAGAGACCGTCCACAACCTGCACCACTAATCCTAGGAGGACAGGAAGTACCCGTGGTAACAACTACTAAATGACTTGGTTTTCATCAAGACTCTAACCTTATCATTCACACCACATCAACCTGCACCACTAATCCTAGGAGGACAGGAAGTACCCGTGGTAACAACTACTAAGTGTCTTGGTTTTCATCAAGACTCTAACCTTATCATTCACACCACATCAACCTGTACCACTAATCCTAGGAGGACAGGAAGTACCCGTGGTAGCAACTACTAAGTATCTTGGTTTTCATCAAGACTCTAACCTCAGTGGTGACACACGTGAACCAGTCAGTGAGGAAGGCCTCAAAACGCCTGTGCTTTTTGATTGTTCTTGCCAGAAATGGCCGACCCACTGAAGATCTGGTCCCAGTCTATACTACCCTGGTCAGGCCTTGTCTGGAATACGGTGGAGTGCTGTTAGTTGGATGCAGTAAAAAGCAGCAGGTCCAACTAGACAGGGTGCAGAGGAGGGCCTTGAGGAACATCTCCAGAGGTGGAGCAGTCCAACCACAGCTCCCCTCACTGCAGAGCAGGCGAGAGCAGGCTGCAGTGCATCTGGTGAAGGACATGCACACTCTTGACCATCCACTGAATGACCTGCTCCCTCCAACAAGAGGTACCACCAGGCTCCTGAGAAACAGCCACAAACTGTCCTGTTTAACTGTCCTGTATAACTGTCCTGTATAACTGTCCTGTGTAACTGTCCTGTATGACTGTCCTGTAACTGTCCTGTGTAACTGTCCTGTATAGCTGTCCTGTATAACTGTCCTGTGTAACTGTCCTGTAACTGTCCTGTGTAACTGTCCTGTATAGCTGTCCTGTATAGCTGTACTGTATAACTGTCCTGTGTAACTGTCCTGTTTAACTGTCCTGTATAACTGTCCTGTGTAACTGTCCTGTATGACTGTCCTATTTAACTGTCCTGTTTAACTGTCCTGTAACTGTCCTGTATAACTGTCCTGTATAACTGTCCTGTTTAACTGTCCTGTATAACTGTCCTGTGTGACTGTCCTGTATGACTGTCCTGTAACTGTCCTGTGTAACTGTCCTGTATAGCTGTCCTGTATAGCTGTCCTGTATAGCTGTCCTGTATAACTGTCCTGTGTAACTGTCCTGTATAGCTGTCCTGTATAACTGTCCTGTATAACTGTCCTGTGTAACTATCCTGTTTAACTGTCCTGTATAACTGTCCTGTGTGACTGTCCTGTATGACTGTCCTATTTAACTGTCCTGTTTAACTGTCCTGTAACTGTCCTGTATAACTGTCCTGTTTAACTGTCCTGTGTAACTGTCCTGTGTAACTGTCCTGTTTAACTGTCCTGTATAACTGTCCTGTTTAACTGTCCTGTAACTGTCCTGTATAACTGTCCTGTGTAACTGTCCTGTGTAACTGTCCTGTGTAACTGTCCTGTGTATCTCTCCTGTGTATCTGTCCTGTGTATCTGTCCTGTGTAACTGTCCTGTGTAACTGTCCGTACGAATTGCCTGCGAAACGCCACTCTAACCACTGCTATCAGACTGTATAATAACTATAACTCTTAAATGGTTCTCGCTAAAATTCTATTTTTTTAAATCACATTTTAATATTTAAATCTACATCATGAAAAATGTCCTGAAATGTTTCAAGTGTTCAATACTATATTTATAGTATGTTTATGTATTACGTGTTATTAGTAATGTAAATTCTGCATTTCTTCAGTTTTATCTGTGAGCAAGAATAAAAAAACACCCAAGAACCTTCAGGAAGTGAAGAGCTGCAGTAAAGTCCTGGCAGAGCATCACCAGGGAAGAAACACAGCATCTGGGGATGTCTAGGGGTTCCAGACTTCAGGAAGTGAAGACAGCTGCAGTAAAGGCCTGGCAGAGCATCACCAGGGAAGAAACACAGCATCTGGGGATGTCTAGGGGTTCCAGACTTCAGGAAGTGAAGACAGCTGATGGTTGTCTTCAATTACAAATGGTTGTAATTCCTACACTGTTCATACAATCTTTTTGACAAAACCCTAAAATTGAAGATGAAAGTCTACACTTAAAGCACATCTTGATTGTTTCCTTTCAAATCCATTGTGGTGGCGTACAGAGACAAAATGATGCAAACTGTGTCACTGTCCCTATACTCATGGAACTGACCGTACAGGTAGAGCTAAAGTGACTAGGCATGGATAATAAACAGAGAGTAACAGCGGCCTAATATTAGGGTGGGAGGAGGGGGCAATGCAAATAGTCCGGGTAGCTCATCGGCCATTGGACATCAAACTACCCGTGAGTTCTATTGGCTGCTGTATTTAACATTCAGCAATAAACCTCTTCCAATAGTGTATTGGTATAAGAAATGCAAAAAAATAATAATGTCCAGCAAGCTATTCTAGTCTAGCTGTTCTTGTGTAGGACTCCAAGAGCTAAGGAGCGTTTTATAAGGAGAGAGCCCAGCGGAGCACAGGTGCTTGCCTATTGCGCAAGAGGCAGAGGCTATAAGTTAGTAGCTTATTATGTATAACTCATCATTCATTAGTTAAATATAAGGCTAATACTGCGTGGAATTGATTACCTGAAAAAGGTAGGCTAGGAAATCTATATATAGGGTTATATATCCAGTGGCAATTTTAACATGTAAATCTTGGTGGGACAAAACATTTTTAAAGTGGGATGCATGCCAGCAAAGCCACTACAAAACACAACACAACACTAAACAATACATGAATTGCACTATAACGGTGACAAACGGTACCCACAAACTGTTAGGGCCTACATAAATCTGTCCCAACAGCAGTCCTAGCATCTTACCACTGCTACACCTGGCTATCAGCAGAGCCTTGTCTGGCAGCGAAACAGTTCATTCAGCCTCAGTTACTGCCTTTAAAAAAACATATCTGATATGGCCGACTTGCTTAAACAAATGTGGTTTCTAATCTGTCATTCTGCCCCTGAACAAGGCAGTTAACTCACTGTTCCTAGGCTGTCATTGTAAATAACAATTTGTTCTTAACTGACTTGCCTGGTAAATAATAAAAAAACATCTTCAGGTCGTAGCTCTAGGAAGAAGCCGGATTTACAATTCCGAGTTGGATGACCATTCAAAATGTATTTTCCCAATCGGAGCTTGTTTATTCCCAACTTCCCAATTGTCTTGAACTCACTGAAGTCAAGTTTTCGTAGTTCCGAGTTAACAGTTGTTTTGAGTGCGGCACAAATCATGCTTTATTGACAGCACGGCCAATGTTGAATGTTTATAATTTTAAAATTGGAAAACAGCCCCTTAATCCCAGATTTGGGACCACACAGCCACTCCACTGAATAGCAGGCTAGTGATTGCTTTGCAATGCTTGCAGTTAGCCACTGTCACTGATTCCTTCCAAACCACTCATTGTTGAATTTGCGAATTCCAAATTGTTGTGTAATGTTTATGTCCAATGGCCGATGAGCCATTATCTATATTTTCTCTTCATTATTTCTCTTCATATGACAATGATTAAAAAGGATTTGCAAGTATATTGTCGACTTGGTTCATGATGATAACTGCTAGCTAAGATTTTGAAAGTATGATGTTGACATGATCAGTCCAGTCAAAGCTACTGTAGATATAATGTAATTTGACGTCATTTTATCTGTGGCCAATGACCTTGAGGCTTCTTGGATGGGAACATCTAATATCACTCTATGGCAGCACCCAAGGGGCTCGAATTTTGTAGCTCTACCCTTAGACTTGGTGTTGACATAGTGTCCGCATGAGTGACAGAACACTGAGCCAATCCCGGCACAACGCTCTGTATTTTCTGCTGGCTTGCCCCACCACCACAGAAAGCACTGAGCTAGGCTGAAGCACCTGCATTTTGGAGCTGCCTTACTCAAGAAAGCAAAAAAGAGACCATGTTTGTATGCAGCTTTATTAACTCAATGATATATATTTTTTGTTATTGTTTGCAAACTGATATGTGACACATATTAATGCCAAAATAACATCTTAGTTTTTTTATTTTAAAACAAGGTTGGTGCTACAGTCTTCAGAGGTGGGTAGAGATCTTTGAGAGGGGAAACTGACAGTTGGCCGCAGAGTGAGGGACTAATTATCCTGCAGATAGATGACTGTTAGGAACTTTTAATGTAATTAGCCAATTAGAATGTTAGAACTTGGAACTCTCTTGGAGCAGATCTCAACACCACAAATGTACTCTTACTTCATGGAACTTCTTTTTTAGTTTGTCAGTTAAAAACAAATTCACCAAAAGAGGTTGACATCATCCCATAGTGTATAGTGACATCATCCCATAGTGTATAGTGACATCATCCCATAGTGTATAGTGACATCATCCCATAGTGTATAGTGACATCATCCCATAGTGTATAGTGACATCATCCCATAGTGTATAGAGTGAGACCATCTTCAGTATCAATTCATTTATGATGGAATTATGATTCAGCATCCTGATGTGTGACCCTCGGCTGCATAGTAAACCTGACGTCCCAAGAATGCATATGCCGAGTCAAGATGACCCGATAATGAAATATATGTGTCTTATTTAGATGGGTCTAAAATATTATCCATTTTGTAGAACATCATTAATTTGAGTGATGATTTGGACCATTCAATAATTATTTTCTTGTTTGAAATGTTTTTATTCTCTCTTCAACAGTTTGATACACATTTCAGTGATAACATATTATGAAAATGCATAACGACTATTGAAAATATTAGCATATTTTCCTTAGAATCAAAGTCTGAAAATCAACCTTTTATTGTGAATAAGAAAACAAAAACTACCTTAAACATGTCTTATAATATTTCAAAACATTTATTTGAAAATCCAAAATTCATCAATATAAATGACACTAACAATTGTGAATTTAGAAAACATGAACACTAAAATGAACAAAGTGTGTGTGTATGTGGATGTATGTCATGCTTACCAATGCTGTCTTAGTCCATGCATTTGTTACAAACCTCAAAGATGTGACTGTGCTCTTTGCAGACGGGTGTGATGCACTGAGATCACCAGCAGCTGACTTTTCTGTCCTTTGCGCTTGGGCACAGCTGGCACCTCTTCCTCTTCTGGTCCTGGCTGCTGTGAGTGGTGGTGGCATAGCATCACCCCACATCTTCCTCCTCCTGTCCTGGCTGCTGTGAGTGGTGGTGGCATAGCATCACCCCACATCTTTCCATTGCCTCAGTGATGACCTTCGGTAGGTTGGAACAGCCTTCTATGTGCCTCTGAATGTGTGGGATCACAAGCTCTCAGAACCCCAACCTCCCATGAATAGTGGTTCTGTGCCATAAATATGGTGTAAGCATTGAGGGTAGCAACATCCAGCAGGTTTTACCACAGCACCATTGGCCACAACCTTGACTGGTGTTTGCATGTGTAATTATGCACCATCTGATCCATAATGTCCACTCCTCCTTTTGTGCGGTTATAGTATTGGATCATCTCTAGCTTCTTCTTCGCACTGGCCTCATCCACCGCTTTGTCATCATGCAGGGTTCTCAGGAGGACAACAACCTTTCGCTGCTTCGGCACATAACTCACCATGGCCAAGTTGCCATTAAAACCAAACTCGGAGCAGTCTTGCTGGGCATGTACTGTGTGAACCTGCTTCTGCCCCGGAATGGCACAAGCTGCTCATCCAGTCGCTGGGGATGTACCTTCCTCTACAGTTTGCTAGGAAAAGGTCCCACACATACTGGAAGGCTTCCAGGTGGTCCGTTGCCTCTCTGAACATTCTGGTCCTCTTGTCATCAAGCCTCAGGTAGCGACGGATATCCTCATATCTTCCGACTGACATGGCCTTATACATTGGATTCTGCAATGGATCCAGAAATAGCTCCTGTGTGGAGACGTCCGACCTTTTCTCCATGCCAATAAAGGCCTTTAGTTCCTCTTTGTTGACCTCTCTCCACTCTGTCTCTTTTGCTGTCACTGTTCTCCTTCCTTCTAAATTTGTACACTTTACAACCTCCTTAATGATGTTGTCACTAATGAACAGCTCCAGGCATCTTTTGGTGACACAAATGTTGACCCCCGGCACAGGCCCTTGGCAGCTCCTCAGGATGTTATGGCTTCTGGTCCTGCCTTTAGTGGGGGGAGGGGGGGTCACTCCAGTAAGACCCCTTTTTACTCAGTCTATTTGACTGGTTTTCACTCTCCTCAGAGGAGTCCTCCCCATCTGTAGAATCATCGAGGACAGCTGGACTACCAGGGACATCCACAACTTCAACTTGACCCACAGGCACATAGTCTGTGTCATCTGAATTGGATAGCTCAGATTCAGAGTCAGAGGCACCAATGGCTTCCTCATCCAGCATCTGTAAAACCATGTTGGTTGTATATCTGGCAACATTCTTATGAGCCATTTACAACACAGTGAATAGTGAAACACAACAAGAGAGACGGTAGTTGTATACGCGCTTCAATCATTTGAAAAGTAAGTAAAACTCATAAAACATATTGTGGTTTTCCCAATACTCCAATTATTTTAGCATTAGTGTGGCTAAATTTAGACCCCCCCCTCCCACATTCTCCTAGTCATCTTCCAACTACTCCCCTACCCACACCCCCCTCTCTGATTAGCTGGCTGATTACATTTTGGGGGGAAAACATTATATCCGACCAACCAACAAACAGGCTGCATGGCTAGCTGGCTAAGATCAAGATCAGGCTAGATAGCTATTATTATTATTATTATTATATAGTATACATTTCTCTCTAACTTCTGTAATGATGGACGTGCAAAAGTGATATAATATTTTTTTATCTGAAGACATCAAATGTTTTGTAAGGTCAAATTTTTGTAAAATACTTGTATCAGATGATGAGCGAAATTTTCTTCCAGTATTGTGAAATTGTTGACTGCAGATGTGTTGTCCATTGTAAATATATTCCTGACTGGAAAAATGTACTAGGATCAAAGGTTCATATAAAATTCCATGAGAAATGTATATGGGTAATTTTTTACCCGACATATGCAAACTTGGGGTAGTTATGCAAAAACTCCTTTAATCAATGAGTTAAAAAGGAGAAACAAAAACGGTGATTAACGAACATTAAAAACAAGATATTTCATAAATACTTTATTAATTACACTGATTTTATTGTTGCAGCAAAAAGAAATGTCAGTTTCAGTGCAATGAAGCAAACTCCATAGGAAATACCTACAGGTCATATTTGATCCATATATGAAAACTAGGGTTAGTCATGCAAAAACTATTTTTACTTAAAAAAATAAGAAATAAAAAAAATAAACTGTGACGTTGGAACGTTAAAGACACATTGTTTAAGAAATTCCTGGAATATTAGATTATGACATTTTTGGGGGGATTAATACAGCAAAAAAACATATGCATCCTCGGGTTTTAAAGGGCTCATCTGTGACCATGCCCTGCTCTTACACGCTGAGAATCACAGACCTGAGAGAGAGCAATTCAGGCACCTACAGCTTCCTGTTTGGGACTAACGTCACTCCTGGGGGGTGGATGGGGAATCCAGGAGTCAGGTTGTCACGTCCTGACCATAGAAGGATGTTATTTTCTATGGTAGAGTAGGTCAGGGCGTGACAGTTTTTTTTTCTAGTTTAGATTTTCGATGTTGTTATGTTCTAGTTTTGTATTTCTATGTTGGGTTTTGTTTGGGATGATCTCCAATTAGAGGCAGCTGGTCATCGTTGTCTCTAATTGGAGATCATACTTAAGTAGGTGTTTTTCCCACCTGGGTTTGTGGGAGATTGTTTTTGAGTAGTGTATATTCACCTCTACGTCACGGTTTGTTGTTTTTGTTCTCTAGTGTATTTATGTATTGCATAGTTTCACAGTGAAAATAAAATGTGGAACGACACACACGCTGCACTTTGGTCCGCTCCTTCCTATGACAACCGTGACACAGGTTAAATGTGACAATTCATCATTGTCCGTTTTTAACTGTCAAATGTTCAACTTAAGACAGCTATTTTCAGTTGCATTTGCACAAAGTCTGCACAAAGGCCAACAAAAGCAAATGCTTTTTTTGACTGACAATCATCCCGCTGTCCGTCATCCGTCAACGCATGACTCCGTAATTATGAGACACAATAAAAGAGGAGAATCTTCTGGAAGCTTTGGGAGGAGAATCTATTATGCTTTATGTTACTGTCTGTTATTTTTCCCGAATTGACTTGATCTAATAAAGCTATTTTGTTTGAAATCAAAACTCAAATCAAAATGACCCCCACTCTACCCAGGGCTCCATATTGATTTGACCCCTGACCTAGTTGTGGACGGCGAGTGGGCCATCCTGACCAGTGATCCTTGTAGTGGGATCTGTTAGTTGGTATGTATTCTCCAAAGCTACCAGATCTGTTAGTTGGTATGTATTCTCCAAAGCTACCAGATCTGTTAGTTGGTATGTATTCTCCAAAGCTACCAGATCTGTTAGTTGGTATGTATTCTCCAAAGCTACCAGATCTGTTAGTTGGTATGTATTCTCCAAAGCTACCAGATCTGTTAGTTGGTATGTATTTTCCAAAGCTACCAGATCTGTTAGTTGGTATGTATTCTCCAAAGCTACCAGATCTGTTAGTTGGTATGTATTCTCCAAAGCTACCAGATCTGTTAGTTGGTATGTATTCTCCAAAGCTACCAGATCTGTTAGTTGGTATGTATTCTCCAAAGCTACCAGATCTGTTAGTTGGTATGTATTCTCCAAAGCTACCAGATCTGTTAGTTGGTATGTATTCTCCAAAGCTACCAGATCTGTTAGTTGGTATGTATTTTCCAAAGCTACCAGATCTGTTAGTTGGTATGTATTCTCCAAAGCTACCAGATCTGTTAGTTGGTATGTATTCTCCAAAGCTACCAGATCTGTTAGTTGGTATGTATTCTCCAAAGCTACCAGATCTGTTAGTTGGTATGTATTCTCCAAAGCTACCAGATCTGTTAGTTGGTATGTATTCTCCAAAGCTACCAGATCTGTTAGTTGGTATGTATTCTCCAAAGCTACTAGATCTGTTAGTTGGTATGTATTCTCCAAAGCTACCAGATCTGTTAGTTGGTATGTATTCTCCAAAGCTACCAGATCTGTTAGTTGGTATGTATTCTCCAAAGCTACCAGATCTGTTAGTTGGTATGTTTTCTCCAAAGCTACCAGATCTGTTAGTTGGTATGTATTCTCCAAAGCTACCAGATCTGTTAGTTGGTATGTATTCTCCAAAGCTACCAGATCTGTTAGTTGGTATGTATTCTCCAAAGCTACCAGATCTGTTAGTTGGTATGTATTCTCCAAAGCTACTAGATCTGTTAGTTGGTATGTATTCTCCAAAGCTACCAGATCTGTTAGTTGGTATGTATTTTCCAAAGCTACCAGATCTGTTAGTTGGTATGTATTCTCCAAAGCTACCAGATCTGTTAGTTGGTATGTATTCTCCAAAGCTACCAGATCTGTTAGTTGGTATGTATTCTCCAAAGCTACCAGATCTGTTAGTTGGTATGTATTCTCCAAAGCTACCAGATCTGTTAGTTGGTATGTATTTCTCTAAGGCCTTTTTCTCTAAGAAAAGGAATTACTTATAAAACATGTATATGTAGGATTGTTCAATAATAACGTGTAATATGTATGCATTTAGGTACTAAAGATTGAAAAAAAATGTAATTTACATAGCCTGATATTTCATTCAATCTCTGTGTCTCTCTCTCTCTTCGTGTGTGTTGACAAGGATCTGTAGCGTCAGGGGGGAGCTAATGACCCCTGTCACCCCCCAACATGTGGTTGTGTTGTAATGACCTGTTACCCCCCAACATGTGGTTGTGTTATAATGACCTGTTACCCCCCAAC
Organism: Salmo salar; assembly: GCF_965601325.2. Classification (NCBI taxonomy): domain Eukaryota; kingdom Metazoa; phylum Chordata; class Actinopteri; order Salmoniformes; family Salmonidae; genus Salmo; species Salmo salar. The sequence goes on from NW_027675424.1 coordinate 132,336, forward strand.
ATGTGGTTGTGTTATAATGACCTGTCACCCCCCAACATGTGGTTGTGTTGTAATGACCTGTCACCCCCCAACATGTGGTTGTGTTGTAATGACCTGTCACCCCCCAACATGTGGTTGTGTTATAATGACCTGTTACCCCCCAACATGTGGTTGTGTGTTGGGAGGTCGTTCGGTTACAAACAGAGAAACATGCTGATAACATTATTTTCTAAGAAAGGAATTAAAGAATATGTAAACATTTAAAGGATATAAATGGCATATATGTATTAACATTTCAGGGTTATAATAAAGGGTTTTAAAAAATGAAAGTGTATTTATCTTCAATGAATGACCCTTTAAAATCATTCATTTACTAAACTAAGTAATTCACAGAAAGGCATACAAAGAAATGGTAGAGGAATGTGCCCTAGTGGGCTAAACCGGCATGACGGCTTGTTAACCTCTATGGCTTCACGGCTGGATAAAAAACGTACCCGATTTAATCTGGTTACCACTCCTACCCAGTAACTAGAATATGCATATACTTATTACATATGGATAGAAAACACCCTAAATTTTCTAAAACTGTTTGAATGGTGTCTGTGAGTATAACAGAACTCAAATGGCAGGTCAAAACCTGAGAGATTCCTTTACAGGAAGTGGCCTGTCTGACCATTTCTTGAACTTCTTTGCCATCTCTATCTATTACAAAGGATCTCTGCTCTAACGTGACACTTCCTACGTCTTCCATAGGCTCTCAGAGCCCGGGAAAAACCTGAATGTCGTCATTCCAGCCCCAGGCTGAAACACATTTATCGCCTTTCTCAAGTGGCCGATCAAGGGACTGTGGGCTTAGGCGCGTGCACCGGCCGCCCCCGTCTTTGTGATTTTTCCTCTGTTTGCCGAAAAGGAGATTCCCGGTTGGAATATTATCGCTTTTTTACGAGATGAATTGCATAAAAATTGATTTTAAACAGCGGTTGACATGCTTAGAAGTACGGTAATGGAATATTTAGACATTTTTTGTCACGAATTGCGCCATGCGCACGACCCTGATTTACCATTTCGGATAGTTTCTGGAACGTTTCTGCATGTGTAATTATGCACCATCTGATCCATAATGTCCACTCCTCCTTTTGTGCTGTTATAGTATTGGATCATCTCTAGCTTCTTCTTCGCACTGGCCTCATCCACCGCTTTGTCATCATGCAGGGTTCTCAGGAGGACAACAACCTTTCGCTGCTTCGGCACATAACTCACCATGGCCAAGTTGCCATTAAAACCAAACTCGGAGCAGTCTTGCTGGGCATGTACTGTGTGAACCTGCTTCTGCCCGGAATGGCACAAGCTGCTCATCCAGTCGCTGAGGATGTACCTTCCTCTACAGTTTGCTAGGAAAAGGTCCCACACATACTGGAAGGCTTCCAGGTGGTCCGTTGCCTCTCTGAACATTCTGGACCTCTTGTCATCAAGCCTCAGGTAGTGACGGATATCCTCATATCTTCCGACTGACATGGTGGCCTTATACATTGGATTCTGCAATGGATCCAGAAATTGGTCCTGTGTGGAGACGTCCGACCTTTTCTCCATGCCAATAAAGGCCTTTAGTTCCTCTTTGTTGACCTCTCTCCACTCTGTCTCTTTTGCTGTCACTGTTCTCCTTCCTTCTAAATTTGTACACTTTACAACCTCCTTAATGATGTTGTCACTAATGAACAGCTCCAGGCATCTTTTGGTGACACAAATGTTGACCCCCGGCACAGGCCCTTGGCAGCTCCTCAGGATGTTATGGCTTCTGGTCCTGCCTTTAGTGGGGGGAGGGGGGGTCACTCCAGTAAGACCCCTTTTTACTCAGTCTATTTGACTGGTTTTCACTCTCCTCAGAGGAGTCCTCCCCATCTGTAGAATCATCGAGGACAGCTGGACTACCAGGGACATCCACAACTTCAACTTGACCCACAGGCACATAGTCTGTGTCATCTGAATTGGATAGCTCAGATTCAGAGTCAGAGGCACCAATGGCTTCCTCATCCAGCATCTGTAAAACCATGTTGGTTGTATATCTGGCAACATTCTTATGAGCCATTTACAACACAGTGAATAGTGAAACACAACAAGGTAGACGGTAGTTGTATACGCGCTTCAATCATTTGAAAAGTAAGTAAAACTCATAAAACATATTGTGGTTTTCCCAATACTCCAATTATTTTAGCATTAGTGTGGCTAAGTTTAGACCCCCCCTCCCACATTCTCCTAGTCATCTTCCAACTACTCCCCTACCCACACCGCCCTCTCTGATTAGCTGGCTGATTACATTTTTTGGGGAAAACATTATATCCGACCAACCAACAAACAGGCTGCATGGCTAGCTGGCTAAGATCAAGATCAGGCTAGATAGCTATTATTATTATTATATAGTATACATTTCTCTCTAACTTCTGTAATGATGGACGTGCAAAAGTTATATAATATTTTTTTATCTGAAGACATCAAATGTTTTGTAAGGTCAAATTTTTGTAAAATACTTGTATCAGATGATGAGCGAAATTTTCTTCCAGTATTGTGAAATTGTTGACTGCAGATGTGTTGTCCATTGTAAATATATTCCTGACTGGAAAAATGTACTAGGATCAAAGGTTCATATAAAATTCCATGAGAAATGTATATGGGTCATTTTTTTTACCCAACATATGCAAACTTGGGGTAGTTATGCAAAAACTCCTTTAATCAATGAGTTAAAAAGGAGAAACAAAAACGGTGATTAACAAACATTAAAAACAAGATATTTCATAAATACTTTATTAATTACATTGATTTTATTGTTGCAGCAAAAAGAAATGTCAGTTTCAGTGCAATGAAGCAAACTCCATAGGAAATACCTACAGGTCATATTTGATCCACATATGAAAACTAGGGTTAGTCATGCAAAAACTATTTTTACTTAAAAAAATAAGAAATAAAAAAAATAAACTGTGACGTTGGAACGTTAAAGACACATTGTTTAAGAAATTCCTGGAATATTAGATTATGACATTTTTTGGGGGGATCAATACAGCAAAAAAACATATGCATCCTCGGGTTTTAAAGGGCTCATCTGTGACCATGCCCTGCTCTTACACGCTGAGAATCACAGACCTGAGAGAGAGCAATTCAGGCACCTACAGCTTCCTGTTTGGGACTAACGTCACTCCTAGGGGGTGGATGGGGAATCCAGGAGTCAGGTTGTCACGTCCTGACCATAGAAGGATGTTATTTTCTATGGTAGAGTAGGTCAGGGCGTGACAGGTTTTTTTTCTACTTTAGATTTTCTATGTTGTTATGTTCTAGTTTTGTATTTCTATGTTGGGTTTTGTTTGGGATGATCTCCAATTAGAGGCAGCTGGTCATCGTTGTCTCTAATTGGAGATCATACTTAAGTAGGTGTTTTTCCCACCTGGGTTTGTGGGAGATTGTTTTTGAGTAGTGTATATTCACCTCTACGTCACGGTTTGTTGTTTTTGTTCTCTAGTGTATTTATGTATTGCATAGTTTCACAGTGAAAATAAAATGTGGAACGACACACACGCTGCACTTTGGTCCGCTCCTTCCTATGACAACCGTGACACAGGTTAAATGTGACAATTCATCATTGTCCGTTTTTAACTGTCAAATGTTCAACTTAAGACAGCTATTTTCAGTTGCATTTGCACAAAGTCTGCACAAAGGCCAACAAAAGCAAATGCTTTTTTTGACTGACAATCATCCCACTGTCCGTCATCCGTCAACGCATGACTCCGTAATTATGAGACACAATAAAAGAGGAGAATCTTCTGGAAGCTTTGGGAGGAGAATCTATTATGCTTTATGTTACTGTCTGTTATTTTTCCCGAATTGACTTGATCTAATAAAGCTATTTTGTTTGAAATCAAAACTCAAATCAAAATGACCCCCACTCTACCCAGGGCTCCATATTGATTTGACCCCTGACCTAGTTGTGGACGGCGAGTGGGCCATCCTGACCAGTGATCCTTGTAGTGGGATCTGTTAGTTGGTATGTATTCTCCAAAGCTACCAGATCTGTTAGTTGGTATGTATTCTCCAAAGCTACCAGATCTGTTAGTTGGTATGTTTTCTCCAAAGCTACCAGATCTGTTAGTTGGTATGTATTCTCCAAAGCTACCAGATCTGTTAGTTGGTATGTATTCTCCAAAGCTACCAGATCTGTTAGTTGGTATGTATTCTCCAAAGCTACCAGATCTGTTAGTTTGTATGTATTCTCCAAAGCTACTAGATCTGTTAGTTGGTATGTATTCTCCAAAGCTACCAGATCTGTTAGTTGGTATGTATTCTCCAAAGCTACCAGATCTGTTAGTTGGTATGTATTTTCCAAAGCTACCAGATCTGTTAGTTGGTATGTATTCTCCAAAGCTACCAGATCTGTTAGTTGGTATGTATTCTCCAAAGCTACCAGATCTGTTAGTTGGTATGTATTCTCCAAAGCTACCAGATCTGTTAGTTGGTATGTATTCTCCAAAGCTACCAGATCTGTTAGTTGGTATGTATTCTCCAAAGCTACCAGATCTGTTAGTTGGTATGTATTCTCCAAAGCTACCAGATCTGTTAGTTGGTATGTATTTCTCTAAGGCCTTTTTCTCTAAGAAAAGGAATTACTTATAAAACATGTATATGTAGGATTGTTCAATAATAACGTGTAATATGTATGCATTTAGGTACTAAAGATTGAAAAAAAATGTAATTTACATAGCCTGATATTTCATTCAATCTCTGTGTCTCTCTCTCTCTTCGTGTGTGTTGACAAGGATCTGTAGCGTCAGGGGGGAGCTAATGACCCCTGTCACCCCCCAACATGTGGTTGTGTTGTAATGACCTGTTACCCCCCAACATGTGGTTGTGTTATAATGACCTGTTACCCCCCAACATGTGGTTGTGTTATAATGACCTGTCACCCCCCAACATGTGGTTGTGTTGTAATGACCTGTCACCCCCCAACATGTGGTTGTGTTGTAATGACCTGTCACCCCCCAACATGTGGTTGTGTTATAATGACCTGTTACCCCCCAACATGTGGTTGTGTGTTGGGAGGTCGTTCGGTTACAAACAGAGAAACATGCTGATAACATTATTTTCTAAGAAAGGAATTAAAGAATATGTAAACATTTAAAGGATATAAATGGCATATATGTATTAACATTTCAGGGTTATAATAAAGGGTTTTAAAAAATGAAAGTGTATTTATCTTCAATGAATGACCCTTTAAAATCATTCATTTACTAAACTAAGTAATTCACAGAAAGGCATACAAAGAAATGGTAGAGGAATGTGCCCTAGTGGGCTAAACCGGCATGACGGCTTGTTAACCTCTATGGCTTCACGGCTGGATAAAAAACGTACCCGATTTAATCTGGTTACCACTCCTACCCAGTAACTAGAATATGCATATACTTATTACATATGGATAGAAAACACCCTAAATTTTCTAAAACTGTTTGAATGGTGTCTGTGAGTATAACAGAACTCAAATGGCAGGTCAAAACCTGAGAGATTCCTTTACAGGAAGTGGCCTGTCTGACCATTTCTTGAACTTCTTTGCCATCTCTATCTATTACAAAGGATCTCTGCTCTAACGTGACACTTCCTACGTCTTCCATAGGCTCTCAGAGCCCGGGAAAAACCTGAATGTCGTCATTCCAGCCCCAGGCTGAAACACATTTATCGCCTTTCTCAAGTGGCCGATCAAGGGACTGTGGGCTTAGGCGCGTGCACCGGCCGCCCCCGTCTTTGTGATTTTTCCTCTGTTTGCCGAAAAGGAGATTCCCGGTTGGAATATTATCGCTTTTTTACGAGATGAATTGCATAAAAATTGATTTTAAACAGCGGTTGACATGCTTAGAAGTACGGTAATGGAATATTTAGACATTTTTTGTCACGAATTGCGCCATGCGCACGACCCTGATTTACCATTTCGGATAGTTTCTGGAACGCACGAACAAAACGCCGCTATTCGGATATAACGATGGATTATTTGGGACCAAACCAACATTTGTTATTGAAGTAGCAGTCCTGGGAGTGCATTCTGACGAAGACAACAAAGGTAATAACATTTTTCTTATAGTAAATCTGACTTTGGTGAGTGCTAAACTTGCCGGGTGTCTAAATAGCTAGCCCTGTGATGGCTGGGCTATGTACTTAGAATATTGCAAAATGTGCTTTCACCAAAAAGCTATTTTAAAATCGGACATATCGAGTGCATAGAGGAGTTCTGTATCTATAATTCTTAAAATAATTGTTATGCTTTGTGTGAACGTTTATCGTGAGTAATTTAGTAAATTGTTAGTAAATTCCCCGGAAGTTTGCGGGGGGTATGCTAGTTCTGAACGTCACATGCTAATGTAAAAAGCTGTTTTTTGATATAAATATGAACTTGATTGAACAAAACATGCATGTATTGTATAACATAATGTCCTAGGTGTGTCATCTGATGAAGATCATCAAAGGTTAGTGCTGCATTTAGCTGTCTTCTGGGTTTATGTGACATTATATGCTAGCTTGAAAAATGGGTGTCTGATTATTTCTGGCTGGGTACTCTGCTGACATAATGTAATGTTTTGCTTTCGCTGTAAAGCCTTTTTAAATCGGACAGTGTGGTTAGATAAAGGAGAGTCTTGTCTTTAAAATGCTGTGAAATAGTCATATGTTTGAAAAATTGAAGTTTTTGTATTTTTGAGGAATTTGTAATTCGCGCCACGCCTATCATTGGATATTGGAGCAGGTGTTCCGCTAGCGGAACGTCTAGATGTAAGAGGTTAAAGATACACTTCTCGTTAATCCAACCACATTGTCCGATTTCAAAACGGCTTTACGGCGAAAGCATAGTATTAGATTATGTAGATTAGAGTATTAGTTCGTTAAGGAAGGCTTGCTCATTAAAGTTTTTTAGCAAGCGTCTATCCAGACAGGTTGTTTCACTGAGCAGCCATTACGAACACAGGCTGTAAAACAATGATCACTAAGGTCATTACAGAAAACACCAGGCTGATACCTATCAGGATTATTTATGAGGATAACATCGAGGAGAGTAGCCTTTTCTGGGTGTTTGGAGTCATACCTTGTGGGATTGGTGATAATCTGAGAAAGATTTAGGGAGTCCTATTGCTTTCGGACTTGGTCAGGTGGTTTAAGCATATCCCAGTTTAGGTTACCAAATTTAGACTTGGTGTAAGGGACCAGGAGAGAGCTTAGGACAGGTAGGGTACAGGCCGGTGCTGATGGAGGACGATAACACCCAGCAACAGTCAACAAAGAGCTATTGGAAAGTTTAATTCTTAAAACCAGCAAATCACATTTTTTGGGGACAGACTTGGTGGAGACAACTGAGCACTGAAGGTGATCCTTGGTAAATATTGCCACTCCCCCACCTTTGGAAGATCTGTCTTGCTGAAAAAGGTTATAACCAGAAAGGTTAACATCAGTGTTGAAAACACTCTTCCTTAAACACATCTCAGTAATGACCAACACATCTGGATTGGAGCTGTGAACCCACACTTTCAATTGATCCATTTTAGGTAATAAGTTTCTAGTGTTAATGTGCAGAAAACCCAGGCTTTTACGAGAGCAGAAATCAATGCAGCAGATATCAGAGCACAAGTCAGAATTGGGTCTAGCAACAGTAGGTGGGCCAGGGTGCACATTTCCAGATATCATCAACAGTAATACAATCAAGACACGGCAGAGGACAGGGAGAGCTCTGCAGTGCTGATTTATGACATCTGAATGTGCACCAGATGGCAACAAGATCATATTGTACAGCAATTTCATCAGGTAACATGAATACAAAGCTGGTCAGAGATGGTTAGAATAGGATGGGAGGCCAAAAGTCTGTGTAACCAATAGAGAGTCAGAGTCCCGAGTGTGGGAACAAACATAGTCTGTCCCACGGTTGGGTAAAGACAGTTTGTTGTCAACAAAGTATGCAGGAGTCATGAGGCAAATAGCAAAATGCATAAGATTTTTTTAAAATATTTAACGCTTGGTGATTGTTGGGGCACGTTTGGCAGGAGCTTCAGTGATGAAGACTGCTGAACTTGCTGATGTTTCACAATATGCCACGGCCGTCTCAGTCACCAGGTCTCAACACAATTGAACACCACCATCAACAAAACACCAAATGATGGAATTTATTGTGGAAGAATGGTTTCACATCCCTCCAATAGACTTCCAGACAGTTGTAGAATGTTTGTCAAGGCTCATTGTAAGAGCTGTAAAGAGAGAGGGACTCGGAGAGAGAACAGGCAGAACCTGATATGTAAATGAGCAGAGCAAACGAAAGTAACTTTCTACAACCTAATGATCATTCAGACTCTGTTTCTATTGAGGGATAAAAGGTAAGACGACGATCGTGTATTAATATAGTTGATGATATTGTTATGTGTATTCATATAGTTGATGATATTGTTGTGTGTATTAATATAGTTGATGATATTGTTATGTGTATTCATATAGTTGATGATATTGTTGTGTGTATTAATATAGTTGATGATATTGTTATGTGTATTCATATAGTTGATGATATTGTTATGTGTATTCATATAGTTGATGATATTGTAATGTGTATTAATATAGTTGATGATATTGTAATGTGTATTCATATACTTGATGATATTGTTATTTGTATTGTGAGCAGACCAAGTACCTTAAGGTTGCTCTAAAGCGGAAAGGTGGAATAAACGAGTCAGGAAAAAAAAAGTTATCTATTGAGGTATTTCTTTCTTCTTAATCACTCCAACACAATCAAGGATTATCTCCCATGGAAAACAAACATCTTCTTCTTCACAAGAACAAGGTACATAACGAGAGTATCTTTAAACTGTGACACAAATCACAGGTGTGTCACCGCCTTAACGATCCGTCCGTGGAGAGCTCCCTTCGGGTGGTGGCCATTCCCCAGAGGTAGTTTGTTCCCTTCGTCTCCCTGTCGAAAGGTAGGTCCCTTGGAGAAGAAACACTTTTTTTTCTTCTCCCCTCTCTTTTGTAGGGGAAAGAGAATAGCTCATTAGTACCATCAGCTGTGCTTAATTTCCTCTGATCACCTTGACTCACATGCCAGGCTGGGCTACTGTCCATGGGAGCAGCCTGCCCTCTGGTGGTCCTTCCACAGTAATCAAATAGTTTTTTATTTTACCTTTATTTAACTAGGCAAGTCAGCTAAGAACAAATTCTTATTTTCAATGACGGCCTAGGAACAGTGGGTTAACTGCCTGTTCAGGGGCAGAATGAAATATTTGTACATGGTCAGCTCAGGGATTTGAACTTGCAACCTTTAAATTGCTAGTCCTACACTCTAACTACTAGGCTTCCCTGCCGCCCCAAACTGTTGATGATATTGTTATGTGTATTCATATAGTTGATGATATTGTTGTGTGTATTCATATAGTTGATGATATTGTTATTTGTATGAAAGACTTCAGGACAAATAGTTGGAAGGACCCCCGTGGAGAAGCCAGTACCAAGTTCTTCTGACCACCCCCACTTTGGTAAAGGTTGCTGAGAGAGAATCCTGGACACACCTGTCACACTGCAGACGAGTTCCTGATCCAGAAGAAGATGGGGCCTCACCAGTTCCTGATCCAGAAGAAGATGGGGCTTAACCAGTTCCGGTGGTGCAGTGTGGCCCTCATCTGCGTTAGCACAGGAATGCTAATAAGAACAGTAGGTTGTCCTCTTGTGGGAAAACTGACAGATGGTGAGATAAGCCCCGAGCCAAAGGGGCCAATGCAGGCCCAGAGTAGTGGCCCAGAAGTAAATGGTAATGACAGAATGAGTCCTGAGTCAAAGGGGCTATCACTGGCCCAAAGTAGTGGCCCAGAAGTAGATGGTAATGACAGAAGGAGTCCTGAGCCAAAGGAACCAACGCAGGCCTGTAGTAGTGGCCCAGAAGTAGATGGTAATGACAGAAGGAGTCCTGAGCCAAAGGAACCAACGCAGGCCTGTAGTAGTGGCCCAGAAGTAGATGGTAATGACAGAAGGAGTCCTGAGCCAAAGGAACCAATGCAGACCTGTAGTAATGGACTAGAAGTAGATGGTCATCGTAGAAGGACAGCCCTGCTGGGACCTCACCAACATGAGGACAATTTGTTCTTATCTAGAGCAGAAATGGTTGCCAACAAGACATCCAAAGAAAATGACTGTTGGGTGTGTGGGATGGGTCCGGTTAAGGTAGGGGCAGGCTTGACACTTATGGGAGTCCCAATATGGGTAAACTTTACTATAGCATTGGCAGGAAAAATACCTTTTAATACTATGACCAACAATGTTAAGGTATATAATCAACCCAATATATCCTATTACCTGAGGCCTGGTAATGTCTCAATCTTGCCCATTTCAGTGGCTGGGGTGATGACTGCCCCTTGGTGTATTAGAGGATATGGAGATCATCATTTGGGTGAATTGAAATGTAATTGTACTATGAATCTTAATGGATCAAATGCTTGCGATTTAACAGTAATACAGGAGAATGGTCAGGCAGATAAGGAACCATTTAAAATGTGGGTTGACAGACATAGTACAACTCTGAGAGGAGCCCCAAATGGCACCTATTGGCTGTGTGGTAAGATGGCTTACTATAGCCTGCCCTCGAACTGGGGAGGTACTTGTACTGTTGGGTTTGTGGTAACAGCTATGAGAACCGTTCCAAATAAGGAGAGGGATCTGATGGCTCTGTTTAAACACTACAAACTTCCTGGAATGAGGAGAGATAAGAGGTCTCTAGCTGACGTCACTCACGCTCAGGCACCTGCCTCCAGGTTCTTTGGTGTGTTTTTCTCTGGGTATGGAGTTGTATGTGCCCTAGACCAAATTCATGACATCTCTAGACACAGAGAGAAAATTGGCAATGCTAGTAGAAATGCCCTGGAACAATTGAATAGGGAACTAAAAGAATTGCTTAAGTTATCTCTGCAAAACAGAGAGGCTCTTGACTATCTTCTGGCAGGTCAAGGGGGCTCTTGTGCAATCATTGGCAATGAATGTTGTATTTTTGTTCTCCCAGATCACTCTCCTAATGTGACTGATCTCGCCACTGCTGCTAAGAAAAATCCCCCAAAACCAGAGTGGATGCTTGCAACTTGGTTGGAATCCCTGTTTGGAAGTTGGGGTTGCAGCGGTGGCTGGGCAGCAGCGTGCATTTTTTGCTTAGTTTGCCTGATTATTATTAACTATATATTATTGTTATTATTATAAGGCTATCTGTGCCTCCTAATAGTAAAGGCTAATAAGATCTCAGCAGCTGTCATGTTTAATGCTCCTTTCAGAGGACGATTGGACTGATGAGCTGCAGACTCTGGATGAGCTTCCATTTCCCCCTGTAGAGAAGGATGATGAGTAATGATTGAAGCTTGTTTTCGTTTAACAAGGTTAGAAGGTAAATTCATTGAAAAGACAGCACCAATTTTATGAAGGGGTGTCCACCTTGTAGTGTACCGTGGTTCGTCCTTTAAAAGACAGCTTGTATGGTGCCGCAGAATTCTATGGCACGTTATTTAAGTGTCAGCCACTTTTACCATTAACCTGTTGTGGACAGACGTTCCGCCAGGGGAACCCCGTTCCGCCAGGGGAACCCCTAGCCAACAGCCAATGGAACAGCAGGGCGTGATATTCAAAACATAAAAAAATCTAATAATAAACATTTCTCAAACATAAAACTATTTTACACCATTTGAAAGATAAACCTCTTCTGAATCCAACCACGTTGTCCGATTTCAAAAAGGCTTTACAGCGAAAGCAAAACATTAGATTATGTTAGGATACCACCACAGCAAAAAAACAACAACACAGCCATTTTCTTAGCAAGGACAGACATTTTCAAAGCAAGGGTCGCCGTCCAAAAGCACAAAACCAGCTAAAATGATGCACTAACCTTTGACGATCTTCATCAGATGACACTCCTAGGACATTATGTTAGACAATACATGCAATTTTTGTTCCATCAAGTTCATATTTATATCCAAAAAACCCATTTTACATTGGTGCGTGACGTTCAGAAAATGTATTCACCCCAAAATATCCGGTGTATGGGCACCATAATTTACAGAAATACTCATCATAAACATTGACAAAATATATAACAATTAATTAAAACCTCTTACATCTAGACGTTCCGCTAGCGGAACACCTGCTCCAATATCCAATGATAGGCGTGGCGCGAATGACAAATTCCTCAAAAATACAAAAACTTCAATTTTTCAAACATATGACTATTTCACAGCATTTTAAAGACAAGACTCTCCTTTATCTAACCACACTGTCTGATTTCAAAAAGGCTTTACAGCGAAAGCAAAACATTAGATTATGTCAGCAGAGTACCAAGCCAGAAATAATCAGACACCCATTTTTCAAGCTAGCATATAATGTCACAAAAACCCAGAAGACAGCTAAATGCAGCACTAACCTTTGATGATCTTCATCAGATGACACACCTAGGACATTATGTTATACAATACATGCATGTTTTGTTCAATCAAGTTCATATTTATATCAAAAAACAGCTTTTTACATTAGCATGTGACGTTCAGAACTAGCATACCCCCCGCAAACTTCCGGGGAATTTGCTAACAATTTACTAAATTACTCACGATAAACGTTCACAAAAAGCATAACAATTATTTTAAGAATTATAGATACAGAACTCCTCTATGCACTCGATATGTCCGATTTTAAAATAGCTTTTTGGTGAATGCACATTTTGCAATATTCTAAGTACATAGCCCAGCCATCACGGGCTAGCTATTTAGACACCCGGCAAGTTTAGCCTTCACCAAAATCAGATTTACTATTACAAAAGTTTGATTACCTTTTGTTGTCTTCGTCAGAATGCACTCCCAGGACTGCTACTTCAATAACAAATGTTGGTTTGGTTCCAAATAATCCATCGTTATATCCGATGGGGGGCGTTTTGTTCGTGTGTTCCAGAAACTATCCGAAATGGTAAATCAGGGTCGAGCGCATGGCGCATTTCGTGACAAAAAAATTCTAAATATTCCATTACCGTACTTCGAAGCATGTCAACCGCTGTTTAAAATCAATTTTTATGCAATTTATCTCGGAAAAAAGCGATAATATTCTGACCGGGAATCTCCTTTTCGGTAAACAGAGGAAAAAACACAAAGACGGGGGCGGCCAGTGCACGCGCCTAAGCCCACAGTCCTTTGATCGGCCACTTGAGAAAGGCGATAATGTGTTTCAGCCTGGGGCTGGAATGACGACATTCAGGTTTTTCCCGGGCTCTGAGAGCCTATGGAAGACGTAGGAAGTGTCACGTTAGAGCAGAGATCCTTTGTAATGGATAGAGATGGCAAAGAAGTTCAAGAAATGGTCAGACAGGGTACTTCCTGTACAGAATCTTCTCACGTTTTGGCCTGCCAAATGAGTTCTGTTATACTCACAGACACCATTCAAACAGTTTTAGAAACTTTGGAGTGTTTTCTATCCAAAGCTAATAATTATATGCATATTCTAGTTTCTGGGCAGGACTAATAATCAGATTAAATCGGGTACGTTTTTTATCCAGCCGTGAAAATACTGCCCCCTAGCCATAAAAGGTTAACTAGGAGGTCGGGGCACCAAGGAAAATATTCAGATTACAAAGTTATAATTTCCCTAATATAACTTTCAGACATTATAATATCTGATCTATGAGTCCTCTGATTTAATGATGTATTTTTACCTCGTCAGTCTCATTCCAAGCGTCGTAAATTGTTAATTATCTGCACGAACCCAGTCCTCACTGTGAGTCATCCATACGTCAATTGTCTTAAAATCATTTATTTACTAAACTAAGTAATTCACAGAAAGGCATACAAAACAGTAGGTATCGTTACAAAGAAATGGTAGAGGAATGTGCCCTAGTGGGCTAAACCGGCATGGCGGCTTGTTAACCTCTCTGGGCTAGGTGGCACCAAATCGTCCTACCTACGTAAAAGCCAGTTGAATCCTGTGGCGCGATTTTCAAATACCTTAGAAATGCTATTACTTCAATTTCTCAAACATATGACTATTTTACAGCATTTTAAAGACAAGACTCTCGTTAACCTCTATGGGCTAGGTGGGACGCTAGCGTCCCACCCGTGGTGCACTCCATCAACAGCAGGTGCATTTCAAGAGCGGCAAATTTGAATCCAAATAAATGTCAAAATTCAAATTTTTCAAACATACAACTATTTTACACCCTTTGAAAGATAAACATCTCCTTAATCTATCCACGTTTTACGATTTCAAAAAGGTTTTACGGCGAAAGCATAAATTTAGAGTATGTTAGGACAGTACATTTACAAGAGTTGTGTGTAATGTTTTGTCAATTCAAAGACAGGGTCACCAAAACCATAAAACCAGCTAAAATGATGCACTAACCTTTTACAATCTCCATCAGATGACACTCCTAGGACATTATGTTAGACAATGCATGCATTTTTAGTTCTATCAAGTTCATATTTATATCCAAAAACAGCGTTTTACTATGGCATTGATGTTGAGGAAATCGTTTCCCTCCAATAACCGGCAGTCAAGTCAACACCACAAATTAAATAATTAAAATTAGAAAACATTGGTAAAATATTATATTGTCATTTAAAGAATTATAGATTTACATCTCTTGAACCCAATCAACTTGCCAGATTTAAAAATAACCTTACTGGGAAATCACACTTTGCAATAATCTGAGCACTGCGCCCAGAAAAATACGCGTTGCGATACAGACTAGACGTCATGTTGGGGAGATCTAAAATCGAAAATACTATGTAAATAATCCATTACCTTTGATTCTCTTCATCAGATGTCACTTCCAGGTATCACAGGTCCATAACGAATGTAGTTTTGTTAAAAAAAGCTCATCATTTATGTCCAAAAATCTCCGTCTTGTTAGCACATGATCTAAGCCAGCCGGACTTCTCGTCATGAACGAGGGGAAAAAATATATTTACGTTCGTTCAAACATGTCAAACGTTGTATAGCATAAATCATTAGGGCCTTTTTTAACCAGAACATGAATAATATTCAAGGTTGACGAATGCATACTCTTTTATAACGTATTGGAACGAGGGTACCCAACATGAACTCGCGCGCCAGGTGTCTAATGGGCCATCATCGTTCCATGGCTCTTGTTCGGTCAGATCTCCCTCCAGAAGACTCAAAACACTTTGTAAAGGCTGGTGACATCTAGTGGAAGCAATAGGAAGTGCCAAAATATTCCTCAGCCCCTGTGTTTTTCAATGGGATAGGTTTAAAGGTAATACAACACATCAGGTATCCACTTCCTGTCAGAAAATGTCTCAGGGTTTTGCCTGCCAAATGAGTTCTGTTATACTCACAGACACCATTCAAACAGTTTTAGAAAATTTAGGGTGTTTTCTATCCATATGTAATAAGTATATGCATATTCTAGTTACTGGGTAGGAGTGGTAACCAGATTAAATCGGGTATGTTTTTTTATCCAGCCGTGTCAATACTGCCCCCTAGCCCTAACAGGTTAATCTAACCACACTGTCCGATTTCAAAAAGGCTTTACAACGACAGCAAAACATTAGATTATGTCAGCAGAGTACCCAGCCAGAAATAATCAGACACCCATTTTTCAAGCTAGCATATAATGTCACAAAAACCCAGAAGACAGCTAAATGCAGCACTAACCTTTGATGATCTTCATCAGATGACACACTTAGGACATTATGTTATACAATACATGCATGTTTTGTTCAATCAAGTTCATATTTATATCAAAAAACAGCTTTTTACATTAGCATGTGACGTTCAGAACTAGCATACCCCCCGCAAACTTCCGGGGAATTTACTAACAATTTACTAAATTACTCACGATAAACGTTCACAAAAAGCATAACAATTATTTTAAGAATTATAGATACAGAACTCCTCTATGCACTCGATATGTCCGATTTTAAAATAGCTTTTTGGTGAAAGCACATTTTGCAATATTCTAAGTACATAGCCCAGCCATCACGGGCTAGCTATTTAGACACCCGGCAAGTTTAGCCTTCACCAAAATCAGATTTACTATAAGAAAAATGTTATTATCTTTCCTGTTCTTCGTCAGAATGCACTCCCAGGACTTCTACTTCAATAACAAATGTTGGTTTGGTCCCAAATAATCCATCGTTATATCCAAACAGCGGCTTTTTGTTTGTGCGTTCTAGACACTATCCGAAATGGTAAATCAGGGTCGTGCGCATGGCGCATTTCGTGACAAAAAATGTCTAAATATTCCATTACCGTACTTCAAAGCATGTCAACCGCTGTTTAAAATCAATTTTTATGCAATTTATCTCGTAAAAAAGCGATAATATTCCGACCGGGAATCTGCGTTTCGGTAAATAGAGGGAAAAACAGAAAGACGGGGGCGGCCAGTGCACGAGCCTAAGCCCTTTGTCCTCTGATAGACCACTTAGCAAAAGCGCTCGTGTGTTTCAGCCAGGGCTTTGAATTACGTCATTCAGCTTTTTCCCGGGCTCTGAGAGCCCATTGGAGCCGTAGGAAGTGTCACGTAACAGCAGAGATCCTTTGTAATGGATAGAGATGAGAAAGAAGGCCAAGAAATGGTCAGACAGGCCACTTCCTGTAAAGGAATCTCTCAGGTTTTTGCCTGCCATATGAGTTCTGTTATACTCACAGACACCATTCAAACAGTTTTAGAAAATTTAGGGTGTTTTCTATCCATATCTAATAAGTATATGCATATTCTAGTTACTGGGTAGGAGTGGTAACCAGATTAAATCGGGTATGTTTTTTATCCGGCGGTGTAAATACTGCCACCTAGCCCTAACAGGTTAAACAAAAGAGTTGGTTCAGAGATGAATATTATACAATTGGAATGCTAATCCTTTGCACATGAACGCTCACTCATTCGGGAACAATTGCAATCAATATATATATTTACGCTCAGGGTGTCGTCGGGATGTTGAAAAGTTCTGTTCTGTTGGAGAGTTCTTGTCCTCGCGTTCTCTCTCTCTCTCTCTCTCGGTTAGACTGGATCTTTCAAAGTGACATTCATTAATGTCGTTATAGAAGAGATGTTTCGGCGGTCTTCGCGTTCAATGATACCGAATTCCTAGCTGCAGACTAGTAATTAATATCAAAGACTTGTTCTTATTCTGTCGGTAGTCTAATAGTTTAAGCATGTGGTATGGTTAAAGTTCAGTAGAGGAATGCATGGTCAAACCTTGGCCCTCTTGTTATGGAGGTAAGCTGGTCTGGCGAAATAAACCCTGGGTGGGGGTTCATATACTGAACGTAGAAAAGGCTGTCACATGACGCCTTGTCCTGTCTGTGTCCCTGGGGGCGTGCCGATGACTTGGTAAAACTTTAAACAGAAAATACAATTCTCTCACATTAATATCTTACAAGCATCCCAACATATTCCAAATAGCTTTATCCTTATTCATTAATTTTATACAACCATTCGATGTAAGTCTCATCGCTGAGGCTAGTATATAAACCTTATTATGGTAATATGGCCGTATTGTCTCTCATGAGTTTCACAAAATTGTACCAAACGGACCAGTTCGTAGCTGGAGTCTTCACCGATCTTTTATACCTTCTCCAGAACATAAATGTCGTTCGGTTCCCCCGTCCTGTGAGGTGGAAGAATTACTTTGTCTCTCTATGAAACCACTCTGTCTCAAAACTGTGGCCATGAGGCAGGACATTCCCTTTGGAATTTACGACCGCCTTCTGACCACAGCAGCCTGGGTGTAGGAGACAGAGGGAGATGGTGCAGAAGTAGGGGGATGGTGCAGGGGGAGGGGGTCAACTGTGCTCGCTGTACCCAAAGAGGGCAACGTCATGACATATGCATATCCTACCTTCTGAGTCTGAGTAGGAGGCAGTTTAATTTGGGTACGTTTTTCATCCGGCCGTGAAAATACTGCCCCCTATAGTGAAGAGGTTAATGCTAGTTTGTGCTAGTTTGACCACCAGATGGTATCTTTGAGAATCATTCGATAGCCTTCAATAGTGGCTGTACTAGAGAATTTAAAACCTTTTTTTGTAAGAACATACTACCTTCAGGCTCTGATCAGGCCCTACACCCAAGCGAGGGCACTGCGTTCATCCACCTCTGGCCTGCTGGCCCCCCTACTTCTGCGGAAGCACAGTTCCCGCTCAGCCCAGTCAAAACTGTTCGCTGCTCTGGCACCCCAATGGTGGAACAAGCTCCCTCACGACGCCAGGACAGTGGAGTCAATCACCACCTTCCGGAGACACCTGAAACCCCACCTCTTTAACCTGTTAGGGCTAGGGGGCAGCATTGACACGGCTGGATAAAAAACATACCCGATTTAATCTGGTTACCACTCCTACTCAGTAACTAGAATATGCATATACTTATTACATATGGATAGAAAACACCCTAAATTTTCTAAAACTGTTTGAATGGTGTCTGTGAGTATAACAGAACTCAAATGGCAGGTCAAAACCTGAGAGATTCCTTTACAGGAAGTGGCCTGTCTGACCATTTCTGGAACTTCTTTGCCATCTCTATCATTTACTAAGGATCTCTGCTCTAACGTGACACTTCCCACGTCGTCCATAGGCGCTCAGAGCCCGGGAAAAAAGAGAATGTCGTCATTCCAGCCCCAGGCTGAAACACATTATCGCCTTTCTCAAGTGGCCCATCAAGAGACACTAGCTTATGCGCGTGACCCCGACCGCCCCCGCCTTTGGGATTTTTTCCTCTGTTTGCCGAAAAGGAGATTCCCTGTCGGAATTTTATCGCTTTTCTACGAGAAAAATGACGTAAAAATTGATTTTAAACAGTGGTTGACATGCTTCGACGTACGGCAATGGAATACTTTGAATTTTATTGTCAGGAATTGCGCCAAGCGCGCGACACTTCTTTACTATTTCGGATAGTGTCTGGAACGCACGAACAAAACGCCGCTATTCGGATATAACGATGGATTATTTTGGACCAAACCAACATTTGTTATTGAAGTAGACGTCCTGGGTGTGCATTCTGACGAAGACAACAAAAGGTAATGACATTTTTATAATAGTAAATATGATTATGGTGAGTGCTAAACTTGCCGGGTGTCTAAATAGCGAGCCCGTGATGCCTGGGCTATCTACTGAGAATATTGCAAAATGTGCTTTCACCAAAAAGCTATTTTAAAATCGGACATATCGAGTGCATAGAGGAGGTCTGTATCTATAATTCTTAAAATAATTGTTATGCTTTTTGTGAACGTTTATCGTGAGTAATTTAGTAAAATGTTAGCGAATTCCCCGTAAGTTTGCGGGGGGTATGCTAGTTCTGAACGTCACATGCTAATGTAAAAAGCTGGTTTTTGATATAAATATGAACTTGATTGAACAAAACATGCATGTATTGTATAACATAATGTCCTAGGGTTGTCATCTGATGAAGATCATCAAAGGTGAGTGCTGCATTTAGCTGTCTTCTGGGTTTTGGTGACATTATATGCTGGCTTGAAAAATGGGTGTCTGATTATTTCTGGCTTGGTACTCTGCTGACATAATCTAATGTTTTGCTTTCGTTGTAAAGCCTTTTTGAAATCGGACAGTGTGGTTAGATTAACGAGAGTCTTATCTTTAAATGGCTGTAAAATAGTCATATGTTTGAGAAATTGAAGTAATATGATTTTGAAGATTTTGAAAATCGCGCCACAGGATGGCAGTGGCTGTTACGTAGGTGGGACGAATTCGTCCCGCCGGTCCCATAGAGGTTAAGGAATACCTAGGATAGGATAAAGTAATCCTTCTAACCCCCCCCCCCCTAAAAAGATTTAGATGTTCTATTGTAAAGTGGTTGTTCCACTGATATCATAAGGTGAATGCACCAATTTGTAAGTCGCTCTGGATAAGAGCGTCTGCTAAATGACTTAAATGTAAATGTAAATGATCCAAAGCCATGAATGAGGTGCCGGGGCTATATAACTGTCCCATCATCTTGATAATATATACAATATTTTGGAGATGATTTCGTTTTCAAAAAAAGAATATCATGGAATATAATTGAACATTTTCGTTTCTCCATCCTTGTCTCAGAGCAGAGCGAAACGGTGCTGAAATAGTCATCCACATTGGGTAGGCTATATATAACGATAATCTGGAGATATTTAGTTCTCAATAAAACTAAAGTAAGCGATTGTAATCTGAACGAAGGATAAAATAATATTTATAAACGGCAAAATATTTATTGATGTTTTTAGAGGGAGAGAAGAACATCCCGGCCAGCCAAAACCTCCCCTGACACAGATGATGCTTGATACAGCCAACCTAATAAATACATTTGACGATAGAATTCTCCCCCTGCCCTCCTTCTAGGCAAGTCTATTGTTCTGCTAATAGCCCTGCTAATAGACAAGTCTATTGTTCTGCTGATAGCCCTGCTAATAGACAAGCCTATTGTTCTGCTAATAGCCCTGCTAATAGACAAGTCTATTGTTCTGCTAATAGCCCTGCTAATAGACACTTCTATTGTTCTGCTAATAGACAAGCCTATTGTTCTGCTAATAGCCCTGCTAATAGACAAGCCTATTGTTCTGCTAATAGCCCTGCTAATAGACAAGTATATTGTTCTGCTAATAGCCCTGCTAATAGACAAGTGTATTGTTCTGCTAATAGCCCTGCTAATAGACAAGTCTATTGTTCTGCTAATAGCCCTGCTAATAGACAAGTCTATTGTTCTGCTAATAGCCCTGCTAATAGACTAGTCTATTGTTCTGCTAATAGCCCTGCTAATAGACAAGGCTATTGTTCTGCTAATAGCCCTGCTAATAGACAAGTATATTGTTCTGCTAATAGCCCTGCTAATAGACAAGCCTATTGTTCTGCTAATAGCCCTGCTAATAGACAAGTCTATTGTTCTGCTAATAGCCCTGCTAATAGACATGTCTATTGTTCTGCTAATAGCCCTGCTAATAGACACTTATATTGTTCTGCTAATAGACAAGCCTATTGTTCTGCTAATAGCCCTGCTAATAGACAAGCCTAGTGTTCTGCTAATAGCCCTGCTAATAGACAAGTCTATTGTTCTGCTAATAGCCCTGCTAATAGGCAAGTCTATTGTTCTGGTAATAGCCCTTCTAATAGCCATAATGGAACTGTACTAGTATTTTCCAGTAAGCAACAATTTGTTTACCTTCATTAGACAACTTTATTCCAATATTTCTGTAATCGATATTTATTCCCATATTAATTCATTATGGATCCATAACTAAATAAACATCTGCATTTTGAAAGAGAATTTTTATCATTATTTTATTAAGGAAAGCATAAAGATGCTGATGAAGAAATACAGTACTGTACAGCTTTATATGACATTTTGCGGTTGCATGAGGTCACCCACACACACTGTAAACATTTGGATAATAAAGCATTTAAAGCATTTTCATGATAGAAGCTGCCTGCATTTGTTTATTAGGCTACTGTCTGACAAGTAAACATAGTCTACAGTACATACTGTAGTAAACACAGCCTACAGTACATACTGTAGTAAACACAGCCAACAGTACATACTGTAGTAAACACAGTCTACAGTACATACTGTAGTAAACACAGCCTATAGTACATACTGTAGTAAACATGCCAATACCGCCTGTCTCTGGACCAATGCATCAGCTGTCACCTCTATTTCCAGAGAGACTATTCAAGCCATCGATTCACTGATGAATGAAGATGATGAGCGATCGGTCATCTGTAATATGCTGGCTTCATGGCACATCAACATCACTCTAATCACAGTCAGAAGACAGTTGAAGAAACTGGAGTGGACTTATGGTAAGGCTCAGTAAGACATGGTCCATGTAAACAGTGGGGGGAAAAAGTATTTGATCCCCTGCTGATTTTGTACGTTTGTCCACTGATAAAGAAAGGATCAGTCTATAATTTTAATGGTAGGTTTATTTGAACAGTGAGAGACATAATAACAACAAAAAGATCCAGAAAAACTCATGTCAGAAATGTTATAAATTGGTTTGCATATTAATGAGGGAAATAAGTATTTGACCCCCTCTCAATCAGAAGATTTCTGGCTCCCAGGTGTCTTTTATACAGGTAACAAGCTGAGATTAGGAGCACACTCTTAAAGGGAGTGCTCCTAACCGCAGCTTGTTACCTGTAAAAAAGACACCTGTCCACAGAAGCAATCAATCAATCAGATTCCAAACTCTCCACCATGGCCAAGACCAAAGAGCTCTCCAAGAATGTCAGGGACAAGATTGTAGACCTACACAAGGCTGGAATGGGCTACAAGACCATCGCCAAGCAGCTTGGTGAGAAGGTGACAACATTTGGTGCGATTATTCGCAAATGGAAGAAACACAAAAGAACTGTCAATATCCCTCAGCCTGGGGCTCCATGCAAGATCTCACCTCGTGGGGTTGCAATGATCATGAGAACGGTGAGGAATCAGCCCAGAACTACACAGGAGGATCTTGTCAATGATCTCAAGGCAGCTGGGACCATAGTCACCAAGAAAACAATTGGTAACACACTACGCCGTGAAGGACTGAAATCCTGCAGCGCCCGCAAGGTCCCCCTGCTCAAGAATACATATACATGCCCGTCTGAAGTTTGCCAATGAACATCTGAATGATTCAGAGGACAACTGGTGAAAGTGTTGTGGTCAGATGAGACCAAAAAGGAGCTCTTTGGCATCAACTCAACTCGCCGTGTTTGGAGGAGGAGGAATGCTGCCTATGACCCCAAGAACACCATCACCACCGTCAAACATGGACGTGGAAACATTATGCTTTGGGGGTGTTTTTCTGCTAAGGGGACAGGACAACTTCACCGCATCAAAGGGACGATGGACGGGGCCATGTACCGTCAAATCTTGGGTGAGAGCATCCTTCCCTCAGCCAGGGCATTGAAAATGGGTCGTGGATGGGTATTCCAGCATGACAATGACCAAAAACACACGGCCAAGGCAACAAAGGAGTGGCTCAAGAAGAAGCACATTAAGGTCCTGGAGTGGCCTAGCCAGTCTCCAGACCTTAATCCCATAGAAAATCTGTGGAGGGAGCTGAAGGTTCGAGTTGCCAAACGTCAGCCTCGAAACCTTAATGACTTGGAGAAGATCTGCAAAGAGGAGTGGGACAAAATCCCTCCTGAGATGTGTACAGACCTGGTGGCCAACTACAAGAAACGTCTGACCTCTGTGATTGCCAACAAGGGTTTTGCCACCAAGTACTAAGTCATGTTTTGCAGAGGGGTCAAATACTTATTTCCCTCATTAAAATGCAAATCATTTAATAACATTTTTGACATGCGTTTTTCTGGATTTTTTTGTTGTTTCTGGACTTTTTTGTTGTCTCTCACTGTTCATTTCTTTGTAAGTGGGCAAACGTACAAAATCAGCAGGGGTCAAATACTTTTTTCCCCCACTGTATATATATATTACCTGCAGACTCCCAATCCAAAGGTTGTGTGTTCAATTCCTGCGCTAGAAAGGTTTATGTTGTATTAAAGCTTTTCCAAACCTTAACGCTAATCTTAACTATTCAGAATCAATGGCTGAATTTAAGTTTTAGTTTCACGTTTGCCGAGTTTGACTGACAGCTAAAATATGGCAACACGTGGTGTAATTAAAACTTCAAGCCATGGTGTAATTCTGCTACTGCAGTTACATCACGGGTGTGTGTTTTATTTCAGGACTGGATTGTTATTGTTACAACTATTTATAAGGAAAACACAGACACATTTTATATGTGCAAATCATGTAGGAAAACAATGAAAGCATAATGTTTTGTTGTTACCATATAAAACTCGGTACAGTCCAAGGACAATTGTAGAGGGTCAAACCAAATGTGGTAAAGTGGAGGGGGATTTTTTAACAGGGTTTGATCCTCTGACACTGTTTAAAACACTCCTCCACCACACGGGCCACAAGACCACCCTTGGCCTCAATCACCACCCCGGTCCTCAATCTCTTAGCAAGCCGCCAGCCTACTAGATGGTAATAGCCACTCACGTTGCCCCTACTAGATGGTAATAGCCACTCACGTTGCCCCTACTAGATGGTAATAGCCACTCACGTTGCCCCTACTAGATGGTAATAGCCACTCACGTTGCCCCTAGTGCACGGTGTAGCTTCCACATTTCACCAGGTCCATAACTAATCTGGTACCTGCTGAATATGCAACAATAAGATTTAACAGTGATATGCTCTAGGACGCTCTGACCAAATGAACACACGTCGGTAAGCCTTTCCCCACTGCAGACACGTTACAAAGGACCATGGAATACAGGATGGAGTAAAGGACCATGGAATACAGGATGGAGTAAAGGACCATGGAGTAAAGGATGGAGTAAAGGACCATGGAGTAAAGGACTATGGAATAAAGGACCATGGAATAAAGGATGGAGTAAAGGACCATGGAATAAAGGATGGAGTAAAGGACCATGGAATACAGGATGGAGTAAAGGACCATGGAATAAAGGATGGAGTAAAGGACCATGGAATAAAGGATGGAGTAAAGGACCATGGAATAAAGGATGGAGCAAAGGACCATGGAATAAAGGATGGAGTAAAGGACCATGGAATAAAGGATGGAGTAAAGGACCATGGAATAAAGGATGGAGTAAAGGACCATGGAATAAAGGATGGAGCAAAGGACCATGGAATAAAGGATGGAGTAAAGGACCATGGAATAAAGGATGGAGTAAAGGACCATGGAATAAAGGATGGAGCAAAGGACCATGGAATAAAGGATGGAGTAAAGGACCATGGAATAAAGGATGGAGCAAAGGACCATAGAATAAAGGATGGAGTAAAGGACCATGGAATAAAGGATGGAGTAAAGGACCATGGAATAAAGGATGGAGCAAAGGACCATGGAATAAAGGATGGAGTAAAGGACCATGGAATAAAGGATGGAGTAAAGGACCATGGAATACAGGATGGAGTAAAGGACCATGGAATAAAGGATGGAGTAAAGGACCATGGAATAAAGGATGGAGTAAAGGACCATGGAATAAAGGATGGAGTAAAGGACCATGGAATAAAGGATGGAGCAAAGGACCATGGAATAAAGGATGGAGTAAAGGACCATGGAATAAAGGAGGGAGTAAAGGACCATGGAGTAAAGGATGGAGTAAAGGACCATGGAATAAAGGATGGAGTAAAGGACCATGGAATAAAGGATGGAGTAAAGGACCATGGAATAAAGGATGGAGCAAAGGACCATGGAATAAAGGATGGAGTAAAGGACCATGGAATAAAGGATGGAGTAAAGGACCATGGAATAAAGGATGGAGCAAAGGACCATGGAATACAGGATGGAGTAAAGGACCATGGAATAAAGGATGGAGTAAAGGACCATGGAATAAAGGATGGAGCAAAGGATGGAGTAAAGGACCATGGAATAAAATATGTGAACACATGGATTATGTAGAAGCACTGAACCTCACGGGTTAATATAATATCTGATGTTACTGAGATATACATAAAGAGATTCAGGTGTGTGTGTGCTTTGATATTCTTACCCTATAGGGTTTAGCATAGGGGCTAGGACATAACAAGTCAACAAGAACAGAAGAGAAACAATCAGATTAAGCTTCCAGTCTGGTGGTTCTGTTGTAGTGCAGAGTTCCACAGAGGGGGTCAGCACTACAACAGAACCACCAGACTGGATCAGCTGACTCCCTCTGTGGAACTCTGCACTACTACAGAACCACCAGACTGGATCAGCTGACCCCCTCTGTGGAACTCTGCACTACAACAGAACCACCAGACTGGATCAGCTGACCCCCTCTGTGGAACTCTGCACTACAATAGAACCACAGGACTGGATCAGCTGACCCCCTCTGTGGAACTCTGCACTACAACAGAACCACCAGACTGGATCAGCTGACTCCCTCTGTGGAACTCTGCACTACAACAGAACCACCAGACTGGATCAGCTGACCCCCTCTGTGGAACTCTGCACTACAACAGAACCACCAGACTGGATCAGCTGACTCCCTCTGTGGAACTCTGCACTACAACAGAACCACCAGACTGGATCAGCTGACTCCCTCTGTGGAACTCTGCACTACAACAGAACCACCAGACTGGATCAGCTGACCCCTCTGTGGAACTCTGCACTACAACAGAACCACCAGACTGGATCAGCTGACCCCCTCTGTGGAACTCTGCACTACAACAGAACCACCAGACTGGATCAGCTGACTCCCTCTGTGGAACTCTGCACTACAACAGAACCACCAGACTGGATCAGATGACCCCCTCTGTGGAACTCTGCACTACAACAGAACCACCAGACTGGATCAGCTGACCCCTCTGTGGAACTCTGCACTACAACAGAACCACCAGACTGGATCAGCTGACCCCCTCTGTGGAACTCTGCACTACTACAGAACCACCAGACTGGATCAGCTGACCCCCTCTGTGGAACTCTGCACTACTACAGAACCACCAGACTGGATCAGCTGACTCCCTCTGTGGAACTCTGCACTACAACAGAACCACCAGACTGGATCAGCTGACTCCCTCTGTGGAACTCTGCACTACAACAGAACCACCAGACTGGATCAGCTGACTCCCTCTGTGGAACTCTGCACTACAACAGAACCACCAGACTGGATCAGCTGACCCCCTCTGTGGAACTCTGCACTACAACAGAACCACCAGACTGGATCAGCTGACCCCTCTGTGGAACTCTGCACTACAACAGAACCACCAGACTGGATCAGCTGACCCCCTCTGTGGAACTCTGCACTACTACAGAACCACCAGACTGGATCAGCTGACCCCCTCTGTGGAACTCTGCACTACTACAGAACCACCAGACTGGATCAGCTGACCCCCTCTGTGGAACTCTGCACTACTACAGAACCACAGGACTGGATCAGCTGACCCCCTCTGTGGAACTCTGCACTACTACAGAACCACCAGACTGGATCAGCTGACTCCCTCTGTGGAACTCTGCACTACAACAGAACCACAGGACTGGATCAGCTGACCCCTCTGTGGAACTCTGCACTACTACAGAACCACTGGACTGGATCAGCTGACCCCCTCTGTGGAACTCTGCACTACTACAGAACCACCAGACTGGATCAGCTGACCCCTCTGTGGAACTCTGCACTACAACAGAACCACCAGACTGGATCAGCTGACCCCTCTGTGGAACTCTGCACTACTACAGAACCACTGGACTGGATCAGCTGACCCCCTCTGTGGAACTCTGCACTACTACAGAACCACTGGACTGGATCAGCTGACCCCCTCTGTGGAACTCTGCACTACTACAGAACCACCAGACTGGATCAGCTGACCCCCTCTGTGGAACTCTGCACTACTACAGAACCACTGGACTGGATCAGCTGACCCCCTCTGTGGAACTCTGCACTACTACAGAACCACCAGACTGGATCAGCTGACCCCTCTGTGGAACTCTGACTACAACAGAACCACCAGACTGGATCAGCTGACCCCTCTGTGGAACTCTGCACTACTACAGAACCACCAGACTGGATCAGCTGACCCCTCTGTGGAACTCTGACTACAACAGAACCACCAGACTGGATCAGCTGACCCCCTCCCTGTCAGAGAAGGTGATTCATCCTGAAGACATTCAGCAGCAAACAGACATGTTGTCATGGCTGTGACTTACGGAACTCAGGCTTTCCTTGTCTTTGAGACAGAATGTCTTTGGAGATCTTGAGGCAAAAACAAAGGTCAGAGTTGACAGACAGATGGTCTCTCTCATGTCACAAAGACAAAGGTCAGAGTTGACAGACTCTGACCCTAGGAACTAACTCCTAGCCACTACCTCCTAGGAACTAACACCTAGCCCCTACCTCCTACGAACTAACTCCTAGCCCCTACCTCTTAGGAACTAACTCCTAGCCCCTACCTCCTAGGAACTAACTCCTAGCCCCTACCTCTTAGGAACTAACTCTTAGCCCCTACCTCTTAGGAACTAACTCCTAGCCCCTACCTCTTAGGAACCAGCTCCTAGCCCCTACCTCTTAGGAACCAGCTCCTAGCCCCTACCTCTTAGAAACTAACTCTTAGCCCCTACTCCTAGGAACTAACTCTTAGCCCCTACTCCTAGGAACTAACTCTTAGCCCCTACTCCTAGGAACTAACTCCTAGCCCCTACCTCTTAGGAACCAGCTCCTAGCCCCTACCTCCTAGGAACTAAGTCCTAGCCCCTACCTCCTAGGAACTAAGTCCTAGCCCCTACCTCTTACGAACTAACTCCTAGCCCCTACCTCTTAGGAACTAACTCCTAGCCCCTACCTCCTCTCCTAGTCACTAACTCCTACCCCTTGCCTCCTAGGCACTAACTCCTAGCCCATAACTCCTAGGGAACTAACTCCTAGCCCCTACCCCTAGGTACTAACTCCTAGCCCCTACCTCCTAGGAACTAACTCCTAGCCCCTAGGCACTAACTCCTAGCCCCCCCCCTCTCTCTCTCTCTCTCTCTCTCTCTCTATATATATATATATATATATATATATATATATATATGTATATATGTATGTCTGCTCTCTATCTCTCTCTCTGCTCTCTCTCTCTATATATCTTCTCTCTATCTCTCTGCTCTCTCTCTATATATCTGCTCTCTATCTATCTCTCTATCTCTATCTCTATCTATCTCTATCTCTATCTATCTCTCTGCTCTCTCTCTATATATCTGCTCTCTATCTATCTCTCTGCACTCTCTCTATATATCTGCTCTCTCCATCTCTCTCTCTGCTCTCTCTCTGCTCTCTCTCTCTCTCTCTCTCTCTCTCTATATATATATATATATATATATATATATATATATATATATATATATAGATATATATATATATCTGCTCTCTATCTGTCTCTCTGCTCTCTCTCTCTCTATTTCTGCTCTCTCCATCTCTCTCTGCTCTCTCTCTATATATATATCTGCTCTCTCCATCTCTCTCTCTGCTCTCTCTCTCTATATATATGCTCTCTATCTATCTCTCTGCTCTCTCTATATATATCTGCTCTCAATATCTGCTCTGTGGGATCAATAGCACCCAATTTATGCATCCAAAATCGCTCCTTAGTCTGTCTGTGTGTTAACAACCGCCCTTGGTTAGATTCCAACCCTGCTATTCTTAGCTGAGCTACTGGATGAGATCTATAGTGGGGTTTTGCTAGACTCTTTACTTATATGATATAGGTGTTAGGGGTTTTGACAGACTCTTTACTTATATGATATAGGTGTTAGGGGTTTTGACAGACTCTTTACTTATATGATATAGGTGTTTGGGGTTTAGACAGACTCTTTACTTATATGATATAGGTGTGTGGGGTTTAGACAGACTCTTTACTTATATGATATAGGTGTTTGGGGTTTAGACAGACTCTACTTATATGATATAGGTGTTTGGGGTTTGACAGACTCTACTTATATGATATAGGTGTTTGGGGTTTTGACATACTCTACTTATATGATATAGGTGTTTGGGGTTTAGACAGCTCTTTACTTATATGATATAGGTGTTTGGGTCTGGCTTCCAAGGAGTTCCTGGTTTCTCCAGTATACACTTATCTACATTGTAGACATTCAATACAATATACAATGTTGGTGGTCTTCAGTTGAAAAACCTCCCATACTGGAGCCCCTAAACCTGACAATTTGTTATGAATATATTTTACTTGTCTAAAATGTAATCCACTCCACACTGCCTTATCCCTAAATCCAGAGTGTACCAGCATATCTTTCAAATGTGTATATCACTGGTATGCTGATATTACTCTGAATTGTGGGAGAACCTCCACCTCCTCTGCTGGAAAGGACCCTTCACTACAGAGTTAAACTTCATAGAAGACTGTGAATATGTGGTGACCAATGGGATAACACTTCCCTCATTACTGGTCCCCTCATGTATAGGTTCAGTTCCAAACATAGTGCTCACCTCTGTTCTTATGGTGCAGAGGAAACATTTGAAATAACCTCTGGGCCTAAGAGCCTTAAATTATTCCTATATCCTCCTTCACATGTTTTCCTGTGTACAAATCCTGTGAAATCTGATAAGCTGTGACTTTATCAAGCCTCTGTATGTGTGTTTTGGATGAAAACTCGTTTTGTGTAAGAGGGCATGAGTGTCCGTAGGTTTGAAATAAACCTTTGTTGCTAATTGCTTCATGTTATCACTACCTTCTACAGAAAATACCTCAGTGTCCAAAAATTATATTTGTTCCGGCTGAACATTATGTTTAATCGTGATTGACGGATGATGTGTACTCAAAATCTGCACAAATTCCATAAATTCGAAATACCGTAGATACAAGGGTGTAAGATTTATGCATTTTTGGAAGACTAATTTTTCCCATTCAGCCATACAAATATTGGCATATGACGGGGTGAACTTCTTCCCCATAGCTGTACCATGCATTTGAAGAAAACAATTAGATTTGAATTCAAAGTAATTTCTTGTTAGGCTGAGTTCTAGTAATTGTAATAATGCCTCATCAGTTCTATCTATGTCCAGATATCTATGATTTTATTTTTAAATTGCTCTAAGACCCAAGTTGGTGTCAATGTTGGTGTACAAACATGTCAATATTTATTGAGAAAAACAGTTTCATGAGGCACACAAATTTCTTTCAGTTTTCTCACAAATTCATAAGTGTTTTTGATGAAGCTTGGATGTTTCCATGACAGGATTTATAAAATGATCTAAGTCCTCAGCTATTCTATATGATTCAGAGCCACAATCAGATACAATCCGCCTACCGCATAAAACCTCAGAGGGGATTGTCCAAGTCTCAGGAGTTTTATGGATTTTAGGCAACAAATAAAATTGTCTAGAGCATGGGGTATCTGGTCCATATAAGTAAAACATTTGTTTGTCAGTAATGTAGTTGTTCTCATAGAGTTCCCCTATAATCTGCCTAATTTGTCTCTGGGTCTCCTGCTGCAGTGAATGAGTCAGTGGTCTAGAATGTTTTGACTCAATTGTCTTTTAGCCTCTATGAGGTACTGGGTTTAATCCAACATAACAATCTTTGATCCTTTATCCGCTGGTTTTAAAACTACGTTAGAATTCTTACTTAAGGACTTTAATGCTTTACGTTCCTGTTTTGTCTGATTATCTGTCCCTGCCACATAAAACCTAAATGTACTAAAAGATGTGGAGTACTTTTGAATGAAGGTCTGCATCATATGAGACACTAACTGCAGCGTGGGTTCCCAGTGGGATGAACTAATAAACGGTTTGATTATCAGTATCACAATTAAAATGATCAAGTAGTTTTAATTTCCTGTGATACGTATGAAGATCCCTCCTGAGCTCCATGTGATCTACCTCAGCAGGGTGTCGGGATAAACATCAGGCGCTTCTCCAGAAGGTTCTGCTACTGTAAGTGTAAAAGTAATCCATAAGTTAAGTACATTGGAGTGTTGGGGAGTAACCCCTCTTCCCCTCTTAATAGTTTAACTGGGTTAGGGTTATGGTTGGGTTTGGTTCCACCCTTCCACAAGCGCTGTCAGGATAATGTCTCCACAGCCCCCTCCACCTCCGACTGTTCCTGAATATCTAGGAACAGAGGAACCAGCCCAGATTAGACTAGAATCCTACCGTAGACACAGGTTTTCTGTCCACAAACCTTCATTTAATAACAACTGGTTCATATGAAGAGAGTGTCTGGAATACTTGGTTACTGAAGATGTGGCATTGCTGGAAGTTCTGTGTGGGGTCCATCTATTGTTCAACCCCATTAAAATGACCATAAAGTCTATATACAACCTTTAAGTTAACACCTCACAGATCTGTTCATGGCAAAGCAGTTCAATGAATGATACTAATTGATTCTTAAAGAATATAACTTATAAATCATCTCGAGGAGTCACCTGTGACAGTATTCATAAAGAGTAGGAGATCTGATCTAGGATCAGTTTAGCCTTTTAGATCATAATGAATCAGATTACATGGAGAGGATTGACCTGATCCTATATCATAATGAATCTGATTACATGGAGAGGGGGGACCTGATTCTAGATCATAATTAATCAGATTACATGGAGAGGGGGGACCTGATCCTATATCATAATGAATCAGATTACATGGAGAGGGGGACCTGATCCTAGATCATAATGAATCAGATTACATGGAGAGGAAGGACCTGATCCTAGATCATAATTAATCAGATTACATGGAGAGGGGGGACCTGATCCTATATCATAATGAATCAGATTACATGGAGAGGGGGACCTGATCCTAGATCATAATGCATCAGATTACACGGAGAGGAGGGACCTGATCCCAGATCATAATCAGATTACATGGAGAGGGGGGAGCTGATCCTAGATCATAATGAATCAGATTACAAGGAGAGGAGGGACCTGATGCTAGATCATAATGAATCAGATTACATGGAGAGGGGGGACCTGATCCTAGATTATAATGAATCAGATTACATGGAGAGGGGGGGGACCTGATCCTAGATCATAATGAATCAGATTACATGGAGAGGGGGGACCTGATCCTATATCATAATGAATCAGATTACATGGATAGGGGGGACCTGATCCTAGATCATAATGAATCAGATTACATGGAGAGGAAGGACCTGATCCTAGATCATAATTAATCAGATTACATGGAGAGGGGGGACCTGATCCTATATCATAATGAATCAGATTACATGGAGAGGGGGACCTGATCCTAGATCATAATGCATCAGATTACACGGAGAGGAGGGACCTGATCCCAGATCATAATCAGATTACATGGAGAGGGGGGAGCTGATCCTAGATTATAATGAATCAGATTACATGGAGAGGGGGGGACCTGATCCTAGATCATAATGAATCAGATTACATGGAGAGGGGGGACCTGATCCTATATCATAATGAATCAGATTACATGGAGAGGGGGGACCTGATCCTAGATCATAATGAATCAGATTACATGGAGAGGGGGGACCCAATCCTAGATCATAATGAATCAGATTAAATGGAGAGGAGGGACCTGATCCTAGATCATAATGAATCAGATTACATGGAGAGGGGGACCTGATCCTAGATCAGCACTCCTCCTCTGGGACACTGCCTGTATAAAACAGAACACATTGTTGTAAAGTCTAGGTTCAGCAGGTGTTTACTGCCATCTAGTGGATGATACCAATAAAACACTTTATTTTCAGGGTGGGGAGACGGCTGATTGAAACCGAAAGTAAAGTTGTTCTTTTGTTCAGGATCCATTTTGAGACGACAGAGCAGAAGACACTATATGGAGATTATTGAAAAATAAAGTAAGTATTTCTGAACAATAATCTATTCTAATGGACAGAGTAAGAGAATGAATACTAGGAATGATATATTACTAGTTAGTAGAACTGCTACTTGAGCTGAGTTGCTGACAGACAGCAGTTTTCAAAGTGGAAACTAATCAGTAGGTCTACATGTTATCAGTAAAACGTCTGGTAAAGATGGTGGAGGAGCTTTTACATTATATGGTTTTATGTTTATCTCAGGGTTTATCAATCCTTTTGTTCTTACCAGCACTTACACACCTGATTCAACTAATCATTAAATATTTCAAGACAGTTTAATATTTGAGGCATACAAATGAACATTCTCAAATTAAAACCTTTTGGGTTTGTAGGCCTGTTAACAATTATTATAGTCCTACAGTAATTCACATTCTGGAGGAAAAAACACAGCTAAACTTGGTTACGAGTAAATGATATGTTTATCTAAAATAATGTAAGAGAGACGTCTTGAAGAAACGCTTCTGGGTTTAGAACTCTGTGTCTCAGTGCCTTGCGACAGTGGGAAGTTCGTTTTGCATGGCCCGGTGCTACAGGTGAGTGGAGTTTTATTTTAAGGAACAATAGAATGGTCTAAAATGCGTAAACTCTGCGCACCCGGGGAGCCGGGCAATGCAAAACGAATTCACCCAGTGACCGTTACTTTATTTCCTTATATGAAACTGAAAGTAACTTTGTAGCCTGCGCAGTTACAAAATGTCTGTTGACACTGTGGCTCATATGTCTCTAGAATATTAGAACAGTGGTGGAAAAAGTACTCAATTCTCATACTGGAGTAAAAGTAAAGATACCTTAATAGAAAATGACTCAATTAAAAGTGAAAGTCACCCAGTAAAATACTTCTTCAGTAAAAGTCAAAGTATTTGGTTTCAAATATAATTAAGTATCAAAAGTAAATGTAATTGCTAAAATATACTTAAGCATCAAAAGTAAAAGTAAAGTAGTGATAATTTAAAATTCCTTTTATTAAGCAAACCAGACGGCACAATTTTCTTGTTATTTTAATTTACGGATAACCAGGGTCACACTCCAACACTCAGACGTCATTTAAAAATGAAGCATTTGTGTTTAGTGAGTCTGTCAGATCAGAGGCAGGGGATGACCAGGGATGTTCTCTGTTTAGTGAGTCCTCCAGATCAGAGGCAGTAGGGATGACCAGGGACGTTCTCTGTTTAGTGAGTCCTCCAGATCAGAGGCAGTAGTAATGACCAGGGATGTTCTCTGTTTAGTGAGTCCTCCAGATCAGAGGCAGTAGGGATGACCAGGGATGTTCTCTGTTTAGTGAGTCCTCCAGATCAGAGGCAGAAGGGATGACCAGGGATGTTCTCTGTTTAGTGAGTCCTCCAGATCAGAGGCAGTAGTAATGACCAGGGATGTTCTCTGTTTAGTGAGTCCTCCAGATCAGAGGCAGTAGGGATGACCAGGGATGTTCTCTGTTTAGTGAGTCCTCCAGATCAGAGGCAGTAGGGATGACCAGGGATGTTCTCTGTTTAGTGAGTCCTCCAGATCAGAGGCAGTAGGGATGACCAGGGATGTGCTCTGTTTAGTGAGTCCTCCAGATCAGAGGCAGTAGGGATGTTCTCTTGATAAGTGTTCAAATTGGACCGTTTTCTGTCCTGCTAAGCATTCAACATGTAACGAGTACTTTTGGGTGTCAGGGAAAATGTAAGGAATAAAAAGTACATCATTTTCTTCATGAATGTAGTGAAGTAAAAGAGAAAGTTGTTAAAAATATATTTCTCAAAGAGATAATAAATGAATGAGAACAATTGACATTCAAGAATTAGTCACTGTGTTAACCACAACCAACATGCTGGATCTCTGTTTAGTTGTTACTGTGTTAACCACAACCAACATGCTGGATCTCTGTTTAGTTGTCACTGTGTTAACCACAACCAACATGCTGGATCTCTGTTTAGTTGTCACTGTGTTAACCACAACCAACATGCTGGATCTCTGTTTAGTTGTCACTGTGTTAACCACAACCAACATGCTGGATCTCTGTTTAGTTGTTACTGTGTTAACCACAACCAACATGCTGGATCTCTGTTTAGTTGTCACTGTGTTAACCACAACCAACATGCTGGATCTCTGTTTAGTTGTCACTGTGTTAACCACAACCAACATGCTGGATCTCTGTTTAGTTGTCACTGTGTTAACCACAACCAACATGTTGGATCTCTGTTTAGTTGTCACTGTGTTAACCACAACCAACATGCTGGATCTCTGTTTAGTTGTCACTGTGTTAACCACAACCAACATGTTGGATCTCTGTTTAGTTGTCACTGTGTTAACCACAACCAACACGCTGGATCTCTGTTTAGTTGTCACTGTGTTAACCACAACCAACATGCTGGATCTCTGTTTAGTTGTCTCTGTGTTAACCACAACCAACATGCTGGATCTCTGTTTACAGGGGTCAGTGCTCTAAAATGAGTCTCTCTGGGGAGAGAGAGGAGGGGGGCCCTGCCTCCAAAATGCATCTCTCTGGGGGACATGACACCAAAGCTAAGAGGTGAGATAACAATTTTATGATAACAATATTGAGCCGGTCGGTCACATTTGAGAGTGAGGGAGATATATAACATTTTGCATAAAAAAACATGATTTTTGTCTCTCTGAAATGAAACCATCAAGTGATAGATTTTAAACAAATCCTTGTCTGTGAGAGATGTAATAATTAATACATAATTTCTTTAAACAATAAAAGCTCATTTCTGTAAAGTGATATGTAGCGTTTTGGAACTCTTCTTATGTTTCCCATCTGAGATCAGAGTAGATGAGAGATGTAATGTTTGTCTCTGTTGTGTTGAAGCCCAATCAAGCAGGAGAGACCAGCCTCCCCTGTCCCCAGCTGTGTGTCCATGAAGAGTGACCGGTCTATGGGTACACCTATAGTGTTTAGAGAGGGAGACTTTTCTACTGAACAAAGGTAAGAAGAACTCATGGGTCATGGTCTGTGAGTTAAACAACACTGTCTCTAGTCATTTCTCCTCTCACATTTTCACATTTCTTTTTGTTGTTTTCATAATCCATAGGCTAATACTTTTGTCCATTTTCATAGTCCTAAAACAATATTAATTAAACAAACACAATATTCCCTCCCTGTGTGTGTGTGTGTGTGTGTGTGTGTGTGTGTGTGTGTGTGTGTGTGTGTGTGTGTGTGTGTGTGTGTGTGTGTGTGTGTGTGTGTGTGTGTGTGTGTGTGTGTGTACTGTAATCTCATGTTTTGTCCACAGAAACCAACAGGAGAGATCAGAGTCAGAGATTCTCAGTGGTCAGTCTTCCCAGAGTCATCAAACAGACCTGGACTCCATATTCAGTGTATGTGATCCTGTTATGTACATTTGTTTTTGTTTTCCTCAAGTAAAGTTGATCTGTCAATTATTCATGAATGTGTTAATGAGAAAGCATTTCTTCTCTTGCTTAACTTATTTACTTGATTTATTTTAGTTGCTTGAAGAGAAAATTATGACATTTGTGAAGAACGAGCTGAAAATGTTCAAGAGGATTCTTAGTCCTGAACTCCCAGAAGGCTTTGAGATTCCGAAGCAGGATAAGGAAGTGGTGGATGCTGAAGATGAGAAGCAGGAGAGCAGTGCCAGAGAGGGGGCTCTCAAGATCACACTGCACGTCCTGAGGAAAATGAACCAGAAGGAGCTTGCTGACACACTGGAGAAATGTAAGATCTGTCTGCCTCATGTTGAATGATGTTTTATAACGTTTAACCTCTATGGGCTAGGTGGGACGCTTGCGTCCCACCTACGTAACAGCCACTGGCAGCCTGTGGCGCGATTTTCAAAACGTTAAAAATCCTATTACTTCAATTTCTCAAACATATGACTATTTTACAGCTATTTAAAGACAAGACTCTCGTTAATCTAACCACACTGTCCGATTTCAAAAAGGCTTTACAACGAAAGCAAAACATTAGATTATGTCAGCAGAGTACCAAGCCAGAAATAATCAGACACCCATTTTTCAAGCCAGCATATAATGTCACCAAAACCCAGAAGACAGCTAAATGCAGCACTCACCTTTGATGATCTTCATCAGATGACAACCCTAGGACATTATGTTATACAATACATGCATGTTTTGTTCAATCAAGTTCATATTTATATCAAAAACCAGCTTTTTACATTAGCATGTGACGTTCAGAACTAGCATACCCCCCGCAAACTTCCGGGGAATTCGCTAACATTTTACTAAATTACTCATGATAAACGTTCACAAAAAGCATAACAATTATTTTAAGAATTATAGATACAGACCTCCTCTATGCACTCGATATGTCCGATTTTAAAATAGCTTTTTGGTGAAAGCACATTTTGCAATATTCTAAGTACATAGCCCAGGCATCACGGGCTCGCTATTTAGACACCCGGCAAGTTTAGCACTCACCATAATCATATTTACTATTATAAAAGTTTGATTACCTTTTGTTGTCTTCGTCAGAATGCACACCCAGGACTGCTACTTCAATAACAAATGTTGGTTTGGTCCAAAATAATCCAT
The DNA here is from genome assembly GCF_965601325.2 of Salmo salar. NCBI lineage: Eukaryota > Metazoa > Chordata > Actinopteri > Salmoniformes > Salmonidae > Salmo > Salmo salar. The sequence goes on from NW_027675424.1 coordinate 170,104, forward strand.
CGTTATATCCGAATAGCGGCGTTTTGTTCGTGCGTTCCAGACACTATCCGAAATAGTAAAGAAGTGTCGCGCGCATGGCGCAATTCGTGACAATTAAATTCTAAATATTCCATTACCGTACTTCGAAGCATGTCAACCGCTGTTTAAAATCAATTTTTACGACATTTTTCTCGTAGAAAAGCGATAATATTCCGACAGGGAATCTCCTTTTCGGCAAACAGAGGAAAAAATCCCAAAGGCGGGGGCGGTCGGGTCACGCGCCTAAGCCCAGTGTCCCTTGATCGGCCACTTGAGAAAGGCGATAATGTGTTTCAGCCTGGGGCTGGAATGACGACATTCTGTTTTTTCCCGGGCTCTGAGCGCCTATGGACGACGTGGGAAGTGTCACGTTAGAGCAGAGATCCTTAGTAAATGATAGAGATGGAAAAGAAGTTCAAGAAATGGTCAGACAGGCCACTTCCTGTAAAGGAATCTCTCAGGTTTTGACCTGCCATTTGAGTTCTGTTATACTCACAGACACCATTCAAACAGTTTTAGAAAATTTAGGGTGTTTTCTATCCATATGTAATAAGTATATGCATATTCTAGTTACTGGGTAGGAGTGGTAACCAGATTAAATCGGGTATGTTTTTTATCCAGCCGTGTCAATACTGCCCCCTAGCCCTAACAGGTTAAAAGCTGTAGCTAAAGTACAGCTAAAGTAGCTGTGTAACTCAATGATATTGTAGCAACCTTAACACAACACCTAGTGACCTCATCAAGTAGCAGAAGGGATGTGTTGTGGTGATTCATTTAGAGAGACAGAGAGAGACAACATTAATAATACCATCAATAATACCAATAATAATATAATCAGTCACACCAGTCTGTAATGCATTATGAAAACATTTAACATTTATACAGTCAGTTAAGAGAATAAATGATTATAATTTAAACTTTATAACAGTCCTACAATACTGTAGGCATTAAAACAGACGTAATATTAATATCCTCTGTGTTATTTCTAGATTCAGATGATCCTGCTGTGATTTGCCAACGTGAACTCAAATCTAATCTAAAGAAGAAGTTTCAATGTGTATTTGAGGGGATCGCTAAACAAGGAAACCCAACACTTCTCAATAAGATCTACACAGAGCTCTACATCACAGAGGGAGGAACAGGAGAGGTCAATAATGAACATGAGCTGAGACAGATTGAGACAACAACCAGGAAACAAGCAAGACCAGAGACTGCAGTCAAATGTAACGACATCTTCAAACCCTTAACTGGACAAGACAAACGTATCAGAACTGTGCTGACAAAGGGAGTCGCTGGCATTGGAAAAACAGTCTCTGTGCAGAAGTTTATTCTGGACTGGGCTGAAGGAAAAGCAAATCAGGATGTTCAATTTGTGTTTTCATTCCCTTTTCGGGAGCTGAATTTGATGAAAGGGGACAAACACACTTTGATTGAACTTCTCTATCACTTCTCAATGGAAATCAAACAATCAAGAATCTCCAACTACGACAAGTACAAAGTTGTGTTCATCTTTGATGGTCTGGATGAGTGCCGACTGCCCCTAGACTTCCAGAAGAACAAGATCTGTTGTGACGTCACAGAGTCAACCTCAGTGGATGTTCTGCTGACAAATCTCATCGAGGGAAATCTGCTTCCCTCTGCTCTCCTCTGGATAACTACCCGACCTGCAGCAGCCAATAAGATCCCTTCAGGGTGTGTTGACCAGGTGACAGAGGTACGAGGGTTCAATGACCCACAGAAGGAGGAGTACTTCAGAAAGAGATTCAGTGATGAGGACCTGGCCAGCAGAATCATCTCACACATAAAGACATCAAGGAGCCTCCACATCATGTGCCACATTCCAGTCTTCTGTTGGATTTCTGCAACAGTCCTCGAACACATGCTGAAACATAAGACAGAAATGATGCCCAAGACTCTGACTGAGATGTACACACACCTTGTGGAGTTTTATACCAAACAGAAGAATGAAAAGTATCTTGGGAAAGAAGAGACAGGTCCACACTGGAATAACGAGAGCATTCTGTCACTGGGAAAACTGGCTTTTCAACAGCTAGTGAAGGGCAATCTGATTTTCTATGAAGAAGACCTGAAAGAGGCCGGCATTGATGTCAATGAAGCCTCAGTGTACTCAGGATTGTGCACACAGATCTTTAAAGAGGAATGTGTTCTGTACCAAGACAAGGTGTACTGCTTTGTTCATCTGAGCATTCAGGAGTTTCTGGCTGCTGTGTATGTGTTCCTCTCATTCATCAACAACAATGAGAATCTCATGGACAAACAGCAAATAAAGTACAGTATATTTTCTTTGCTGTACAGAGATAAGTCTGAAGTTACTGTCTACAAGAGTGCTGTGGACAAAGCCTTACAAAGTGAGATTGGAAACCTGGACCTGTTCCTCCGCTTCCTTCTGGGACTCTCACTGGAGTCCAATCAGAAGCACTTACGAGGTCTACTGACAAAGACAAGAAGCAGCTCACAGAGCAATGAAGAAACAGTCAAGTACATCAAGGAGAAGATCAGGGAGAATCTCTCTCCAGAGAGGAGCATCAATCTGTTCCACTGTCTGAATGAACTGAATGACCATTCTCTAGTGGAGGAGATCCAAAGCTACCTGAGCTCAGGAAGTCTCTCAGAACCCAACCTGTCACCTGCACAGTGGTCAGCTCTGGTCTTTGTGTTGCTGACTTCAGAAAAGGAGCTGGATGTGTTTGACCTGAAGAAATTCTCCAGATCAGAGGAAACTCTTCTGAGGCTGCTGCCAGTGGTCAAAGCCTCCAGAGCTGTTCTGTGAGTAAATAAAATAACATATAAGAAGTATTCATCAGGAAGAAATATTATGTTTAGAGAAAAATATGTATTATAATATGTATATTGAAAAACATATTGAATAAATGCATTGATGGAAGATGAATCTATATGTTGTTTGGGAATATGAACCACATGCATCTACCGTTGTCCTTCTACACTACTGGTGTTAAATTAACAGTGTGTTTGTGAAGTCATGATGATCTCGTTGCAGGCTGTCAGGCTGTGGAGTCACAAAGAAAGGCTGTGCTTCTCTGGTCTCAGCTCTGAAGTCAAACCCCTCACACCTGAGAGAGCTGGACCTGAGTAACAATGACCTGAAGGATTCAGGAGTGAAGCTGCTCTCTGCTGGACTGGGGAATCCCAACTGTAAACTGGAGACACTGAGGTCAGTATTCCTGTAGTTGGTCAACAAGTGATAACTGTTCACCAGATCCACATGTGTTTACCAGAAACACATAGTCCACACCATATGTGTTTGGACAGTGAAGCTTATAGTTTTAAATGTGGTGCTATGCTCCAGCATTTTGGATTTGAGATAGAATGTTTCATATTAGGTGACAGTACAGAATGTCACCTTTTATTTGAGGGTATTTTCATACATAGCTGTGTTACTGTTAAGAAAGGAAAGCACTTTATGTATTTAGTTCTCCCATTTGAAAAAGTTGTACATATTCGGACAAATTCACTTATATTGTATTAAAGTTGTCATAAGTTTAGTATTTGGTCCCATGTTCCATGCCTGCAGTGATTACATCAAGCTTGTGATTCTACTAACTTGTTGAATTCATTTGCAGTTTGTCTTGGTTGTGTTTTGGATGATGTTTTTCCTAATAGAAACTGAATGGTAAATAATGTCCTGTCATTTTGGAGTCACTTCACTTGTATTGTCAGTAAGAATAGAAGATGTTTCAGAACACTTCTACATTCATGTGGATGCTACCATGATTATGAATAATCATGAATGAATCATTAATGATGTTTATTGTAAAGGACCACAGGTCCAGGGCTCAGCAGGTGTTTATTGTAAAGGACCACAGGTCCAGGGGCAGGCAGAAGATCAAAAAGGGTCCAAAAAGGCAACAGGCAGGGAAAAGGCCGTGGTCCGGGAGATCAGGCAATAGGTTGATAACAGGAAATCCTATAGGCTAAGGTACAGGCAGGGAATAGGTTGATAACAGGAAATCCAATGGGCTAAGGTACAGGCAGGGTATAGGTTGATAACAGGAAACCCTATAGGCTAAGGTACAGGCAGGGAATAGGTTGATAACAGGAAATCCAATGGGCTAAGGTACAGGCAGGGAATAGGTTGATAACAGGAAATCCAATGGGCTAAGGTACAGGCAGGGAATAGGTTGATAACAGGAAATCCAATGGGCTAAGTTACAGGCAGGGAATAGGTTGATAACAGGAAATCCAATGGGCTAAGGTACAGGCAGGGAATAGGTTGATAACAGGAAATCCAATGGGCTAAGGTACAGGCAGGGAATAGGTTGATAACAGGAAATCCAATGGGCTAAGGTACAGGCAGGGAATAGGTTGATAACAGGAAATCCAATGGGCTAAGGTACAGGCAGGGAATAGGTTGATAACAGGAAATCCAATGGGCTAAGGTACAGGCAGGGAACAGGTTGATAACAGGAAATCCAATGGGCTAAGGTACAGGCAGGGAATAGGTTGATAACAGGAAATCCTATAGGCTAAGGTACAGGCAGGGAATAGGTTGATAACAGGAAATCCAATAGGCTAAGGTACAGGCAGGGAATAGGTTGATAACAGGAAATCCAATGGGCTAAGGTACAGGCAGGGAATAGGTTGATAACAGGAAATCCAATGGGCTAAGTTACAGGCAGGGAATAGGTTGATAACAGGAAATCCAATGGGCTAAGGTACAGGCAGGGAATAGGTTGATAACAGGAAATCCAATGGGCTAAGGTACAGGCAGGGAATAGGCAAAAGGTGTCGTTAGGGAGGCAGGCAAAAACATCATACACGGGAGGAGTAAATTAAAGGAAACTCAGCGCTCCGCATAGCCTTGTGTCACAAATCAAACATTACATCACAATGATGGGGGTGCAAAGAACTGAACTAAATGGTTATAATGACATACAGGTGTGTGAACAGGTGATCAGAATTCAGGTGATTCAGATCTACGTCTTTGAGAGTTGCAAGCAGACGTTACACCATCCACTATTTTAATATTGGGCAAAACACAACCCATAACACAACCCAAAACACAACCCATAACACAACCCAAAACACAACCCAAAACACAACCAAAACAAACTGCAAATGCAACCAATGAGTTTACAACCAAACACTAAACTTTTGACTACTTTAATACACTATAAATGAACTGGTCAGAATACTTATGACTTCTTCAAATAGGAGGACTAGATACATAAAGTGCTTTCATTTTTCTAAATGGTGAAACAGATATGTATTAAAATACCCTCAAATAAAAGGTGACATTATATACTGTCACCTCATATGAAACATTTGATCTGAAATTCAAAATGTTGGAGTTTAGAGCCACATTTAAAATGTTATCTTCACTGTCAAAATAGATATGGTGTGGACTGTATACTCAATACAATCTAAATCTGATACCTCACTGTCTGTCTTTTGACTGATACTGCTTTTAAACTGGTCTGGTCAGTCTACTCAAATATTCATACTGTACATATTTCTCTCTACAAGTAATATGATAATTTAAAATAAAGATACATTAATTTATAAATAGATGTGGCAGGTTTCAGGACACTGATGTATCTGAATATGATGAAAAAATATACTGCCACTATTTTCATCACAAAGAATATCAGTGTGGTTTTAAAATGATTTGACTCTTTGCAGGCTGTCAGGCTGTCTAGTCACAGAGGAAGGCTGTGCTTCTCTGGTCTCAGCTCTGAGGTCAAACCCCTCACACCTGAGAGAGCTGGACCTGAGTAACAATGACCTGAAGGATTCAGGAGTGAAGTTGCTCTCTGCTGGACTGGAGGATCCACACTGTAAACTGGAGACTCTGAGGTCAGTATTCCTGTAGTTGGTCAACAAGTTTTTGTATTTGTATTAATTGGATCCCCATTAGCTGCTGCCAAAGCTAAAATATTTGTACTATACATTTTTCTCTCTACAAACAATAATTTGATAATTTGTCATTTCTAAAAATGATACATTCATTTCTGAATAGATATGGCAGGTTTCAGGACACTGATGTATCTGAATATGTTGAAGAAATATACTGCCACTATTTTCACCACCAAAGAATAGCAGTGTGGTTTTAATATGATTTGACTCTTTGCAGGCTGTCAGGCTGTCTAGTCACAGAGGAAGGCTGTGCTTCTCTGGTCTCAGCTCTGAGGTCAAACCCCTCACACCTGAGAGAGCTGGACCTGAGCTACAATCACCCAGGAGACTCAGGAGTCAGACTGCTCTCTGCTGGACTGGAGGATCCACACTGCAGACTGGAGAAACTCAAGTATGTAGAGGGTTTATGTCAATGTTCATATCAGACATGATTGACTTTTCAGGCTAGGTAATACAAACATTCTGACCACCACTTGGACAAAGTTATATGCGTGTGTGTGTGGTGTGTGTGTGTGTGTGTGTGTGTGTGTGTGTGTGTGTGTGTGTGTGTGTGTGTGTGTGTGTGTGTGTGTGTGTGTGTGTGTGTGAGAGAGTTCAGGTGTATCCCTCAATGACTGTCTGTTTTTCTGCTTATCGCTACAGTGTGGAAAATAGTGGAGAGAACAGAATGAAACCTGGACTTAGAAAATGTGAGTGTTGACTGCTGTGAAGAATATGACTAAGAATAAGTCTTAATTCAAGTTAAGTCAAAGACCACCATCATTACTGACTTGGTCATATTAAACATCAGCTGTAGTTCTACAGAAGCAGAAATCAGGGACACCAACGTTTACAAAGAGTTGATATGACAGTGTGTGTGTGTGTGTGTGTGTGTGTGTGTGTGTGTGTGTGTGTGTGTGTGTGTGTGTGTGTGTAATTAATGTGAATAAGTGTGTATTATATTACCATACAGTATAACATATGATCATTCAACAAGTCTCAAGTTACCTTAACTTCTCCTTTTGATACCTAGAAACATCTACATTAAATGAATTAGTGAAAAGTGAGTTAACATTCTAATGTGAATGATGATGATTTCTAATATTGTGTCTGGTTTCATCCATCAGATGTCTGTGATCTCACACTGGACCTAAACACAGTAAACAGACACCTCTCTCTGTCTGAGGAGAACAGAAAGGTGACATGGAGGAGAGAGGAGCAGCCGTATCCTGATCACCCAGAGAGATTTGAGGACCGCGGACAGGTGCTGTGTAGAGAGGGTCTGACTGGGCGTTGTTACTGGGAGGTAGAGTGGAGTGGGAGAATGGGGGCTGATATAGGAGTGACATATAAAGGAATCAGCAGGAGAGGATGGGGTGATGACTGTTGTCTTGGATGTAATGACAAGTCCTGGAGTCTGATCTGCTCTGACAACAGATACTCTGCCAGGCACAATAATAATCTCACTACCATAGACGTCCCCTCCTCCAGCCCCCACAGAGTAGGAGTGTATCTGGACTGGCCAGCCGGCACTCTGTCCTTCTATAGAGCCTCCTCTGACACACTGACCCACCTGATCACATTCACCTCCACATTCACTGAGCCCCTCTATCCAGGATTTAGGGTTTATGATGTTGGCTCTTCAGTGTCCCTGAAATAACACACACACAAACACACACAAACACACACACACACACACACACACACACACTGGACACACACACACACACACACACTGGACACAAACTGGACACACACACACACACACACACACTGGACACACACAAACACACACACACACACACACACACTGGACACAAACTGGACTCACACTGGACACAAACTGGACACACACACTGAACACACACACACTCAACACACAGACACACACTCAACACAGACACACACTGAACACACACACACACACACACACACACACACACACACACACACACACACACACACACACACACACTGGACACACACACACACTCAACACAGACACACACTGAACACACACACACACACACACACACACACACACACACACACACACACACACACACACACTGGACACACACACACACACACACACTGAACAAACACACACTCTGGACATACACAAACACACACACTGGACACACAAGACACACACACACACACACACACACACACACAGGAAACACACACACACTGGACACACACACTCACTGGACACACACAGACACACACCGACACACACACACTGACACACACACACTGGACACACACACGCTTGACACACACACACTTGACACACTGGATACACACACACCAACACACTGGATACACACACACACACACACACACACACACACACACACACACTGGATACACACACACAAACACACACACTGACACACATAAACACTGACACACACACACACAATGGACAAACACAATGGACAAACACACACTGGACACTCACACATGTCAGGCTTGTAATATTTTCTGATCTTTTACCACTTTGCATTTTTTATGATATATTTTACTGTTTGTGTTTGTACCACAGGAGGTTGGTGGGACCTTATTTAGGGAGGACAGGTTTGTAATGGCTGGAGTGGAATAAGTGGAATGGTATCAAACACGTGGTTTCCATGTGTTCCATTTCATTCACTCTGTTCCAGACATTATTATGAGCCGTCCTCCCCTCAGCAGCCTCCACTGGTATGTACTGTCCTGTATGTGAGAGAGATCCAACAAGGAATTACAATGTATGTATTACTTTTAATACCTGCAAATGGCAAATAAACTACTGGAACTCCTTATGAATGTCTGCAGCCGACAAAAGGTGAAAATATTACCGGAATATTCTGCAAAATGTTGATGAAGACGTCACTCAATCCACCCAAAACAACATGCAGTCTTTCCACAAGACTCCCATGAAGTTATAGTGTGACGTTATGAGTCGACGTTAAAGTAACATTCTCACAACATACTGCACTTGTTTTATACTGTTTTAGATGTATCCTCTGTTTAAACATTTAAACTCTTACAATAACACTGTTAAAATACCAATGTGATCATTTCTTGTCTTTTATGTTGGAAAAACAAATTGTACAATTATATGTGGACACACGCTCCATAGTTGTACAAGTATACATGGATATATTGTACTTTTCATAATAAAACATATTTGAAACAAGAAAAAGCATGTTAATTGTGAAAACAATTTCGTTATTGATTTTTACATTGCTTCTCCCTGTCTCATGTTGACGTTTGTCATGAATCTTGACCTGGAGGCAGAACTGTGCGATTTCCTCTAGATATGTCAGCTGCAAAGTCAGAATTGGATGTGGAAAATAATGTTGATTTATGGTCTTAATTTAAGGGAAGGATTAGCAGTGTGGTTAGGGTTGAGGTTAGGATTAAAATCGGATTGTATTACTTTGTGCCTGTGCCAGCTAGGGAATACTTTGCTGAACTGCCTCCAGGGCAAGATTCATGACAATAAATGCCAGCCTGCCTCCAGGGCAAGATTCATACCAATAAATGCCAACCTGCCTCCAAGGCAAGATTCATGACAATAAATGCCAACCTGCCTCCAGATAAAGATTCATGACAATAAATGCCAACCTGCCTCCATGGCAAGATTCATGACAATAAATGCCAACCTGCCTCCAGGGCAAGATTCATGACAATAAATGCCAACCTGCCTCCAGGGCAAGATTCATGACAATAAATGCCAACCTGCCTCCAGAACAAGATTCATGACAATAAATGCCAACCTGCCTCCAGGGCAAGATTCATGACAATAAATGCCAACCTGCCTCCAGGGCAAGATTCATGACAATAAATGACAACCTGCCTCCAGGGCAAGATTCATGACAATAAATGCCAACCTGCCTCCAGAACAAGATTCATGACAATAAATGCCAACCTGCCTCCCAGTCGTCCCCTCCTTATCTTTACAAGGCTGCAGAACCTGCAAGCTAGTGATGTGTGGGTTCTCTCATAACCCTCAGTCCCCAGGTGGGTAGATGGCAGGTTGAATAAAGAGAAGCTAGTGATGTGGGGGTTCTCTCATAACCCTCAGTCCCCAGGTGGGTAGATGGCAGGTTGAATAAAGAGAAGCTAGTGATGTGGGGGTTCTCTCATAACCCTCAGTCCCCAGGTGGGTAGATGGCAGGTTGAATAAATAGAAAACAATAGGCTACATAAAACATTCCATAAATGTATAATTATTATGTAATTAACCTGTTGGGTCTAGGGGGCAGCATTTGCACGTCTGGATAAAAAAAATGTACCCGATTTAATCTGGTTACTAATCCTACCCAGTAACTAGAATATGCATATACTTATTATATATGGATAGAAAACACTCTAAAGTTTCCAAAACTGTTTGAATGGTGTCTGTGAGTATAACAGAACTCATTTGGCAGGCAAAACCCTGAGACATTTTCTGACAGGAAGTGGATACCTGATGTGTTGTATTGACTTTAAACCTCTCCCATTGAAAAACACAGGGGTTTAGGAATATTTTGGCACTTCCTATTGCTTCCACTAGATGTCACCAGCCTTTACAAAGTGTTTTGAGTCTTCTGGAGGGAGATCTGACCGAACAAGAGCCATGGAACGGTGATGTCCCATTAGACACCTGGCGCGCTACTTCATGTTGGGTACCCTCGTTCCAATACGTTATAAAAGGCTATGCATTCGTCCACCTTGAATATTATTCATGTTCTGGTTAAAAAAGGCCCTAATGATTTATGCTATACAACGTTTGACATGTTTGAACGAACGGAAATATATTTTTTCCCCTCGTTCATGACGAGAAGTCCGGCTGGCTTACATCATGTGCTAACGAGACGGAGATTTTTGGACATAAATGATGAGCTTTTTTGAACAAAACTACATTCGTTATGGACCTGTGATACCTGGAAGTGACATCTGATGAAGAGAATCAAAGGTAATGGATTATTTACATAGTATTTTCGATTTTAGATCTCCCCAACATGACGTCTAGTCTGTATCGCAACGCGTATTTTTCTGGGCACAGTGCTCAGATTATTGCAAAGTGTGATTTCCCAGTAAGGTTATTTTTAAATCTGGCAAGTTGATTGCGTTCAAAAGATGTAAATCTATAATTCTTTAAATGACAATATAATATTTTACCAATGTTTTCTAATTTTAATTATTTAATTTCTGACGCTGACTTGACTGCCGGTTATTGGAGGGAAACGATTTCCTCAACATCAATGCCATAGTAAAACGCTGTTTTTGTATATAAATATGAACTTGATAGAACTAAAAATGCATGCATTGTCTAACATAATGTCCTAGGAGTGTCATCTGATGGAGATTGTAAAAGGTTAGTGTATCATTTTAGCTGGTTTTATGGTTTTGGTGACCCTGTCTTTGACTTGACAAAACATTACACACAACTCTTGTAAATGTACTGTCCTAACATACTCTAAATTTATGCTTTCGCCGTAAAACCTTTTTGAAATCGTAAAACGTGGTTAGATTAAGGAGATGTTTATCTTTCAAATGGTGTAACATAGTTGTATTTTTGAAAAATTTGAATTTTGACATTTATTTGGATTCAAATTTGCCGCTCTTGAAATGCACCTGCTGTTGATGGAGTGCACCACAGGTGGCACGCTAGCGTCCCACCTAGCCCCAAGAGGTTAACACAAAACATTAAGGACACCTTTCTTTCCATGACAAACTGACCAGGCGTAACTCAATATTAGGAAGGTATCCTTTATATTTTGTCCACTCAGTGGCTCTGACCCTTTACGTAACTGTCAATCCTCTTTGCCAGGAACCTTCTGTAACGGTTGGCGTCGGATAAAGCGGACCAAGACGCAGCGGGGAAATGTGCACTAATCTTATTTTTTGATTTAATTGGCAAAGAAGGTGAACCAAAAATAAACACATACACCAAAAAAGACACAACGACCTGCCTCCAATTGAGAGTTCAACACCCAAATACCTAACATAGAAATACTAAACTAGAGAGAACATAGAAATTCAAAAAACATAGAACATAACCCAAAACCCAGAAATAATAAATCAAACACCCTTCTAAGCAAACCACCACCCCGAACCACATAAAACAAATACCCTCTGCCACGTCCTGACCAAACTACAATCACAAATAACCCTTATACTGGTCAGGACGTGACACCTTCTTTAAATGTTCCCAAATGCTCCCACACTGATGCTCTCTCACAGCTGCTCCAGGGCCTCTTGGGTTGAGGAGTCATTCTCTTCTAACCTGATCACAGCTGCTCCAGGGCCTCTTGGATTGAGGAGTCATTCTCTTCTAACCTGATCACAGCTGCTCCAGGGCCTCTTGGGTTGAGGAGTCATTCTCTTCTAACCTGATAACAGCTGCTCCAGGGACTCTTGGGTTGAGGAGTCATTCTCTTCTAACCTGATCACAGCTGCTCCAGGGCCTCTTGGGTTGAGGAGTCATTCTCTTCTAACCTGATCACAGCTGCTCCAGGGCCTCTTGGGTTGAGGAGTCATTCTCTTCTAACCTGATCACAGCTGCTCCAGGGCCTCTTGGGTTGAGGAGTCATTCTCTTCTAACCTGATCACAGCTGCTCCAGGGCCTCTTGGGTTGAGGAGTCATTCTCTTCTAACCTGATCACAAACAAAGACAAGATTCAAACAAATAAACATGATGGTCCAACATAATAGGGGGGGGGGGGTAGAGGGAAGGTAGAGGAGAGGAGGGGGGTAGAGGGAAGGTAGGGGAGAGGAGGAGGGTATAGGGAAGGTAGGGGAGAGGAGGGGGGTATAGGGAAGGTAGGGGAGAGGAGGGGGTATAGGGAAGGTAGGGGAGAGGAGGGGGTATAGGGAAGGTAGGGGAGAGGAGGGGGTATAGGGAAGGTAGGGGAGAGGAGGGGGTATAGGGAAGGTAGGGGAGAGGAGGGGGGTATAGGGAAGGTAGAGGAGAGGAGGGGGTATAGGGAAGGTAGGGGAGAGGAGGGGGGTATAGGGAAGGTAGGGGAGAGGAGGGGGGTAGAGGGAAGGTAGGGGAGAGGAGGGGGTATAGGGAAGGTAGGGGAGAGGAGGGGGTATAGGGAAGGTAGGGGAGAGGAGGGGGGTATAGGGAAGGTAGGGAGAGGTGGGGTCATAGGGAAGGTAGGGGAGAGGAGGGGGGTATAGGGAAGGTAGGGGAGAGGAGGGGGTATAGGGAAGGTAGGGGAGAGGAGGGGGGTTTAGGGAAGGTAGGGGAGAGGAGGGGGTATAGGGAAGGTAGGGGAGAGGAGGGGGTATAGGGAAGGTAGGGGAGAGGAGGGGGGTTTAGGGAAGGTAGGGGAGAGGAGGGGGTATAGGGAAGGTAGGGGAGAGGAGGGGGTTTAGGGAAGGTAGGGGAGAGGAGGGGGTATAGGGAAGGTAGGGGAGAGGAGGGGGGGTATAGGGAAGGTAGGGGAGAGGAGGGGGTATAGGGAAGGTAGGGGAGAGGAGGGGGTATAGGGAAGGTAGGGGGGTATAGGGAAGGTAGGGGAGAGGAGGGGGTATAGGGAAGGTAGGGGAGAGGAGGGGGGTATAGGGAAGGTAGGGGAGAGGAGGGGGGTATAGGGAAGGTAGGGGAGAGGAGGGGGGTATAGGGAAGGTAGGGGAGAGGAGGGGGGTATAGGGAAGGTAGGGGAGAGGAGGGGGTATCGGGATTAGGGTTAGGGTTAGGGTTAGGGTTAGGGGTTAGGGTTAGGGTTAGGGTTAGGGGAGAGGAGGGGGTATAGGGAAGGTAGGGGAGAGGAGGGGGGTATAGGGAAGGTAGGGGAGAGGAGGGGGGTATAGGGAAGGTAGGGGAGAGGAGGGGGGTATAGTGAAGGTAGGGGAGAGGAGGGGGGTATAGGGAAGGTAGGGGGAGGTGGGGGGTATAGGGAAGTTAGGGGAGAGGAGGGGGGTATAGGGAAGGTAGGGGAGAGGAGGGGGGTATAGGGAAGGTATGGGAGAGGAGGGGGGTATAGGGAAGGTAGGGGAGAGGAGGGGGGTATAGGGAAGGTAGGGGAGAGGAGGGGGTATAGGGAAGGTAGGGGAGAGGGGGGGTATAGGGAAGGTATGGGAGAGGAGGGGGGGATAGGGAAGGTAGGGGAGAGGAGGGGGCATAGGGAAGGTAGGTGAGAGGAGGGGGTATAGGGAAGGTAGGAGAGAGGAGGGGGGTATAGGGAAGGTAGGGGAGAGGAGGGGGTATAGGGAAGGTAGGAGAGGAGGGGGTATAGGGAAGGTAGGGGAGAGGAGGGGGTATAGGGAAGGTAGGGGAGAGGAGGGGGTATAGGGAAGGTAGGGGAGAGGAGTGGGGGCATAGGGAAGGTAGGGGAGAGGAGGGGGGACTTCCTCCATGTCAGGTAAGCAGCCTCCAAGTCTACCCTCACCAACTGACCAGACTGAGTGTGTTCTGAACATCCCTCTCTGTCCTCTGATGTTGCGTCCAAGTCTTCTTTGGTCTTTCTGGTGTCTCTGTCTTGACTCTTTAGTGAGTTTTTTCAGTTCTTTCCCAGGCTGCCTGAAAAACACAAAAAGATGGCAACTACATAAGAGTTATAAACTATCAAAATAAAGAGAATCCCACACTCCATATATAAACTCCCAGTAATTTATTGGGTATTTACCAACGTTTCAGCATCACTGTGACTTCTTCAGGGTGATGTCATCAATACTTCAACCAGGTTATGTAGACAAACAGTGCAATTAGTGCAACCAATGACAATAGAGAGGGGTGTGTCATAATGATTAAGTTAATTACAATGAATTTATGAAACTGTTAACCTGTTGGGGATAGGGGGCAGTATTGACACGGCTGGATAAAAAACGTACCCGATTTAATCTGGTTACCACTCCTACCAGTAACTAGAATATGCATATACTTATTACATATGGATAGAAAACACCCTAAAGTTTCTAAAACTGTTTGAATGGTGTCTGTGAGTATAACAGAACTCATTTGGCAGGCAAAAATGTGAGAAGGTTTCATTCAGGAAGTGGCCTGTCTGACAAGGTGTCGTTCTTCTTGTCTCTGTTTATTGAAGAGTGAGGGTCTTAGCTGTCCCGTGACACTTCCTACGGCTGCCATAGGGTCTCAGAAGGCGGTAAAAAGCTGAATCGTGGCTTTGCAGGCTCTGGCTGAAAAAAAGTAGCGCGTTTGGGTAGTGGCTGGTTACAGTACTGTGAGACTCAGGCTCGTGCCCGCGTCGACCGAAAGCTTTGTTTACTTTCCTCAGTTTAGCTAAATGGACATTCCCGGTCAGAGTATTATCGCTTTTCTACGAGAAAAATGGCATAAAAATGGATTTTAAACAGCGGTTGACATGCTTCGAAGTACGGTAATGGAATATTTAGATTTTTTTTGTCACGGATTGCACCATGCGCCCGACCCTTCTTTACCATTTCGGATAGTGTCTGGAACGCACGAACAAAACGCCGCTATTCGGATATAACGATGGATTATTTTGGACCAAACCAACATTTGTTATTGAAGTAGCAGTCCTGGGAGTGCATTCTGACGAAGACAACAAAAGGTAATCAAACTTTTATAATAGTAAATATGATTATGGTGAGTTCTAAACTTGCCGGGTGTCTAAATAGCTAGCCCGTGATGCCTGGGCTATGTACTTAGAATATTGCAAAATATGCTTTCACCAAAAAGCTATTTTAAAATCGGACATATCGAGTGCATAGAGGAGGTCTGTATCTATAATTCTTAAAATAATTGTTATGCTTTTTGTGAACGTTTATTGTGAGTAATTTAGTAAAATGTTAGCGAATTCCCCGGAAGTTTGCGGGGGGTATGCTAGTTCTGAACGTCACATGCTAATGTAAAAAGCTGGTTTTTGATATAAATATGAACTTGATTGAACAAAACATGCATGTATTGTATAACATAATGTCCTAGGGTTGTCATCTGATGAATATCATCAAAGGTGAGTGCTGCATTTAGCTGTCTTCTGGGTTTTGGTGACATTATATGCTAGCTTGAAAAATGGGTGTCTGATTATTTCTGGCTTGGTACTCTGCTGACATAATCTAATGTTTTGCTTTCGTTGTAAAGCCTTTTTGAAATCGGACAGTGTGGTTAGATTAACGAGAGTCTTGTCTTTAAATAGCTGTAAAATAGTCATATGTTTGAGAAATTGAAGTAATAGGATTTTTAAGGTTTTGAAAATCGCGCCACAGGCTTCAAGTGGCTGTTACGTAGGTGGGACGAATTCGTCCCGCCTAGCCCATAGAGGTTAAAATAGCTTTTCGGTGAAAGCACATTTGCAATATTCTCAGTAGATAGCCCGGCATCACAGGGCTAGCTATTTAGACACCCAGCAAGTTTAGCCTTCACCAAAATCAGATTTACTATTACAAAAGTTTGATTACCTTTGTTGTCTTCGTCAGAATGCACTCCCAGGACTGCTACTTCAATAACAAATGTTGGTTTTGTCCAAAATAATCCATCGTTATATCCAAATAGCGGCGTTCGTGCGTTCCAGACACTATCCGAAATGGTAAATCAGGGTTACGAGCATGGCGCAATTCGTGACAAAAAAATTCTAAATATTCCATTACGTACTTCGAAGCATGTCAACCGCTGTTTAAAATCCATTTCTATGCCATTTTTCTCGTAAAAAAGCGATAATATTCCGACCGGGAATCTCCGTTTAGGTAAGATCTTTCGTCTGAACTATCCTCACCGGTCCTTGGCTCTGGATGACTACACGGGTAATGTCCGTTTTATCAGGGGTACTACTGGTATTCTGGCTGGCGGTAGAACTATCTCCTGTCCTAACCTCTACTACTCGGAATGGTACCGCAGTGTCGACAATGGTCTGGTCAAGGCCAACATACCATAACCCTAAATCCTCTTTCTTTATGCTTTTAATGGTCATTCCTATCTTCAAGCAATACTTCCCTTGCTCTGGATTGCAGTCAAAAACCCTGGCCTTCACTATACACCATCTGTTTCTATATTGGGTGTGTGGATAGACATAGCCTTCTCTCTCTGTGTGAGCTATGACCTGATTCCATGAGTTACACCAGGATCTACACATATCTTCCCCATGAAGTCCGAGTCCTAGACTGCCAGGAGGTTAGGGACCCCATTTGGTCTGCAGAGAACTCTATTGAGACATCCTTCCCTAACTCTACTCTCACTTCCTTTTTATCCAGATCGAGTGACCTTTTGTACCTAGGCCATAAAAACTCCTCATCTTCTACACTATGGGTCAAGTTACCACTTTCTGACTTCTCGAGTGGTTCATGGTGTATTAGGAATATGGCTCCCACAATCAGACAGCTCAGACTGACCAGTACCCCTGTAAAGCCCCACCCCCTCCCGGTGAATATATCACTGGCTAGAGGCCAACCCACACTTTCACTTCTATGAACGCACACAGTGAGGATCGGGCGGGTTAGGGAATCTTCGTTAGAGAGGTAACCCCCGAACCTTATTGGTATTCGGTTCTTCTCCTAACTCTGATTGTTCGACAGTGTCAGTGTGTCTTACCCTACCGCAATGTGTGATATGAACCCAGGTAGCTCTTTCAGCTATTCTCACCGCGAAGGCTATTACCAGGAACACTTGGTATGGGCCCTCCCACCGTGGCTGCTTCCAGTTCTTTTCTCCTCAGGGACTGGATCCACACCCAGTCTCCTGGTTGGATTGAGTGAATCATCTTCTCCTGTAATTCACCTGTTGGACACAAAGTCTCGGACATACGGGTTTGGTTAACCATGTGTTCTGTTAGTATATCTTCAACTTCTATGTCTACCTGTTCTGGCCTCCCTAACTCTGGCATTCTATATGGTTTACCTGATCAGCTAAAATGTAATCCATAATTTAAAGAGATAGATCCTAGTAAACCAACTACCCTAATCGTGTCCACCCAGTAAGTTGGGACCGCTTCTTCCCATTTAATATACTTATCTATTATAAAAAATGTTTTTTTAAGTAGTTCGTTATCCAATAGGCCACAAAGTGTTTCCGAACCTGCTCTACTATCCCCCCCAGTTGACACATGGCTCTGCCCATGTGTCAATCTTGCCGCATCTCTAAACAATGACTTAGGTAGTATTGGTAACTTATCATGATACCAAATACCGTCCTTATATAAATTGCTCCTAACTTCTCCCTTTTCGAAATCCCTTTCACTGGTGCTCTAGACTGACAATTTTAATATAGCTTTGTCTATGTTTACTTCCTCTTTTAAGAACTGCTGTGTCGATGGCTGCGGTTTAACCTCTATGGGCTAGGTGGGACGCTAGCGTCCCACCCGTGGTGCACTCCATCAACAGCAGGTGCATTTCAAGAGCGGCAAATTTGAATCCAAATAAATGTCAAAATTCAAATTTTTCAAACATACAACTATTTTACACCCTTTGAAAGATAAACATCTCCTTAATCTAACCACGTTTTACGATTTCAAAAAGGTTTTACGGCGAAAGCATAAATTTAGAGTATGTTAGGACAGTACATTTACAAGAGTTGTGTGTAATGTTTTGTCAATTCAAAGACAGGGTCACCAAAACCATAAAACCAGCTAAAATGATGCACTAACCTTTTACAATCTCCATCAGATGACACTCCTAGGACATTATGTTAGACAATGCATGCATTTTTAGTTCTATCAAGTTCATATTTATATCCAAAAACAGCGTTTTACTATGGCATTGATGTTGAGGAAATCGTTTCCCTCCAATAACCGGCAGTCAAGTCAGCGTCACAAATTAAATAATTAAAATTAGAAAACATTGGTAAAATATTATATTGTCATTTAAAGAATTATAGATTTACATCTCTTGAACGCAATCAACTTGCCAGATTTAAAAATAACCTTACTGGGAAATCACACTTTGCAATAATCTGAGCACTGCGCCCAGAAAAATACGCGTTGCGATACAGACTAGACGTCATGTTGGGGAGATCTAAAATCGAAAATACTATGTAAATAATCCATTACCTTTGATTCTCTTCATCAGATGTCACTTCCAGGTATCACAGGTCCATAACGAATGTAGTTTTGTTCAAAAAAGCTCATCATTTATGTCCAAAAATCTCCATCTTGTTAGCACATGATCTAAGCCAGCCGGACTTCTCGTCATGAACGAGGGGAAAAAATATATTTACGTTCGTTCAAACATGTCAAACGTTGTATAGCATAAATCATTAGGGCCTTTTTTAACCAGAACATGAATAATATTCAAGGTGGACGAATGCATACTCTTTTATAACGTATTGGAACGAGGGTACCCAACATGAACTCGCGCGCCAGGTGTCTAATGGGCCATCATCGTTCCATGGCTCTTGTTCGGTCAGATCTCCCTCCAGAAGACTCAAAATACTTGGTAAAGGCTGGTGACATCTAGTGGAAGCAATAGGAAGTGCCAAAATATTCCTCAGCCCCTGTGTTTTTCAATGGGATAGGTTTAAAGGTAATACAACACATCAGGTATCCACTTCCTGTCAGAAAATGTCTCAGGGTTTTGCCTGCCAAATGAGTTCTGTTATACTCACAGACACCATTCAAACAGTTTTAGAAAATTTAGGGTGTTTTCTATCCATATGTAATAAGTATATGCATATTCTAGTTACTGGGTAGGAGTGGTAACCAGATTAAATCGGGTATGTTTTTTTATCCAGCCGTGTCAATACTGCCCCCTAGCCCTAACAGGTTAACTAAACAATCTAAAAAAATATATCACCTCTACTCCAACAACGTTCTGCCTTTCCTCTATCGTAAGAGTAAAACCAACTTTTCAACTTTCTCTTCTCTTTCGGCTTCACAATTATGAAATGTCCAAGACTTAAAAGTAACATGTAAATTGCCAAACCAACTTTTCAACTTTCTTAGTAACTTCCTTTTTCTTTTCACCCTCTGCTCTCTTCCTCGTTGTTTCTGTCTCTTTTTCCCCTTCTCAGAATTTAGGAATAATTACTATTGTGACTTTTGATAAGTTATTAGGTCTCACACATACACAAGTTACTTTTAACTGGTCAGTAAACCTATCTCAAACGGACATAATTTTTTCGCTGCTGATATCCTTCTTCAACTTTCTCTCTCTCTTTCTCTACACTTGCCTTCTCACCTTCTTCTCCAGGCTTCAGACAGCCACACCCTGGCTATGTCTAACCCTCGACCTGCTGTTTCCCTGTCTTGTCCCCACATACCTTATGTATCTTTCTTATCATTAGTCCCGACTTTTCTATGTCCAAACTTCCATCAAATTCATACTTCCTTCTCCACATCGGACTGAAATAAATATTTATTTTATAACATTTAACTCCATATACTGCTCATCTCCAGTTAATTCCTGCACCTCCTTTGAGGGTTTGCCACCCATGGTTATTCAATAACTATTTATTATTAGGTTGCACAATCTATGCGTGTGTTTCTATAATCTGTTATTATCTTTAATCTATGTATATATACTTTTACTCTGTTTCCATTTAAACCTTCTATGTGTATCACAATCTATGTGTTTATCACTCCTCTCTGTGTGGGTGCTCACACTCTATGCACACGATCTCTGTGTATGTGCTTTTCACAATCTATGTGTGTGTGCTTCCTCCTTCCATAGAATAGTCAGACCAATTTTTTGCGCCCTGTTAGATCTCGACTACCCTCCCCGCTAATATACTCTAGATCAGTTATCCTTTAGATCTATGCGCATTAGCTTGCCTAATGTATATCGACCAGTTTAACCTTTAGGTCTCAACATTAGATAGTTTACATTGGTAGTGGCCACAGATACCTAGGGTCATTATGGACCCCCCCACACCTTGCCTAGGATGGCTCTACACCCAATTCCTCTCTTCCAATTGCATAGAATACTACCTATATCAGGGTTCTCCACACAATATTCTAAAGACAGGTCACCAGGTTAGTATGCCCCAACGGATATTTCGGTGTTTAACACCTAGACTACACTAACTCCCTTATCCACTACATGCAATCATAAAGGTATTACTCCCCAAATCCGCGTAAATAAAGATTTACTGACCTTTGTCTTGTAGGCTGGGAAAAGCAATGTAGGTTGGATTCCGTCACCGTCCCTGTCGATCTTAGATATTTACCGGCCTGATATGGAACCCCAATTTCAGGGGACAGGACAGTTTACGAGTCAATGACCTGCCCGTGCACGGTTTTCGGCGTGTTACCTTAGGAAGACAGGGACAGATGTTGGAATCCGGCTCGAAGGACCAAATTGTCATGGGAATTCTGTTCCCAATGTTCATAAACCGAACTTCAATTAAACTACTCAGTCTGCCCCCCAGAGGGTGTAAGATTCTGGTTGAATGAAGCAGACGGAGAGCCAGCCTACAATTGGTCAGAATGTTTATTTACGAGAGCTCTGAATATCATACAATGTACACAGCCTTTTATACCTGACATTTGGTCATACCATATGTCATACCCCTTACAAATGCCCCTCCTCTTCTTTAACACTGTCAATGCTTATTTACAAGTCTTCTCCATCTCATACATTGCTTATCATATCCTGCCCCATGTTACATAATCTACTGCAAGCCTAAAGGTTTCTCCCCTCCCTGGGTGGGGAGACCTTCTTCCTGTTATCAGTTTCACAGTGGTCACAAGTTGTCTGCTGTCTGGTTGCTTATATTGCTAAATCATTAAGCTTCAACTTTTCCGACACACACACATTAGTACATTCGTCTTATAATCACTCGGTTATACCTTTTCAGGTTGAAATCATTTAGTCAAACATTTAATCATATTATTTCCATTACAATCCACCCTATTGGCTAAATATTTCACATACACTATAACACATCTATTTTTATTGGATTCAGAAATGTCACACAAAATCAAACTAGATCAAAGAAAACGAATACATGTATTTTCATTACATACTTACCAATGACTGTTCTAAGCCTATGTCCAGTCATAACTCTTCGGATTAGGATTTTTGCTATGACCTTCATTTAGAGAAACAGTCTTGCTAAACATGGGCTCCTCGTAATTGAATGAATCCTGCACCAGGCTCGGCGGTAGGTATTTGTCATCCCACTGGTCTGAACTTGGAATCGGTCCGTATCTCACCATCTGCTCCGTCATCGATTTCTCCAGAGCCCTGGAAATGAGACCTCTCGCACAAGGGACCAAACAACAACCACATAATATCAACACAGTCATACAGGTGAAAGCAGCCCACGACACAGTGATTACAACCTTTTTCCATTTTCCGAACGTACTATCAAACCATCCCGTGAGTGCCGTGTCCACCCCGGAATTTTCTGCTAACTCCTGAGCTAAATTGTTTAGACCGGCCAGGGCCTTGGTCACTGATCCATCTGGAGCTGTGTTCTCAGGGATGAAAGTACAGCATTCAGATCCGAACATCACACACACACCACCCTTTTCAGCCAGAAGCATATCCAAAGCTATTCTATTCTGCAATACCATCAAAGTGGTCGCAGCTGTCTGTTCTGCTAACCCTTGAATTGCCTCTCTGGTATAGTTGATGAAACGCTGTTGGTTATAATAAATGTAATTTATCCAATCCATATTTTTATTGAGAGTCGACCACCAAAAAAGACTTGATTCCAATCCAGCCCATATCTGATTCCTAGCTTTAAACTCATAAGGCACCCCCCTTGGTAGCCCAATGCTATCAATGTAAATTCTATCGTCAAAGGACCCTGACGGAGCACTCCTCCCCTCTCTTTCACCTGGCACTAGGTCTTTGTGTTGTATAAGGGTGAAGGGCATGCCTAACTGTACCAATGCACAAATACCAGTCCAATTTGCAGGCACGTTTGGCTACAGCTTCATACCTCCACACAACCACCAGACATCCGCTCTCGGCCTTTTTATCTTACTAAAGTCCTCGGAACTCAACCACCCAGTCAGGTCCCTCATTGTCTCGTCAGTTGTAACATTCTCTGTCCTATTACATGTTCTTACTTCCCCTACGTTCCATCCGTGTGTGTTGTGTCGAGCCACACAATAATAGTCTCCTCCTGCGACTGTGAAAGGGGGAAGTCTGGATCTAATGAGCACATAGGATACAGATAATGCAGATCAGTGCAACTGTCTGGCTTCCTTGCCTTCATGAACAGATTTACCATACAGGCCATTCCCCTTGGTAAATTAATTCCATCGAGTAGAAAGGGGATGGTTGTCAACTGAAGTTTGGCTGTTGCGCAGGCATAACCTTCTTCTTTAGCTACTGATCTAGCTGTATACTGAATCCATTCCAGCCATAGGTTGGAATCCCCAAACCAAGTCTCCACCTCAATCACTTCCTTAACCTGTTAGGGCTAGGGGGCAGCATTTGCACGTCTGGATAAAAAAAATGTACCCGATTTAATCTGGTTACTAATCCTACCCAGTAACTAGAATATGCATATACTTATTATATATGGATAGAAAACACTCTAAAGTTTCTAAAACTGTTTGAATGGTGTCTGTGAGTATAACAGAACTCATTTGGCAGTCAAAACCCTGAGACATTTTCTGACAGGAAGTGGATACCTGATGTGTTGTATTACCTTTAAACCTATCCCATTGAAAAACACAGGGGCTGAGGAATATTTTGGCACTTCCTATTGCTTCCACTAGATGTCACCAGCCTTTACAAAGTGTTTTGAGTCTTCTGGAGGGAGATCTGACCGAACAAGAGCCATGGAACGATGATGTCCCATTAGACACCTGGCGCGCGAGTTCATGTTGGGTACCCTCGTTCCAATACGTTATAAAAGAGTATGCATTCGTCCACCTTGAATATTATTCATGTTCTGGTAAAAAAAGGCCCTAATGATTTATGCTATACAACGTTTGACATGTTTGAACGAACGTAAATATATTTTTTCCCCTCGTTCATGACGAGAAGTCCGGCTGGCTTAGATCATGTGCTAACAAGACGGAGATTTTTGGACATAAATGATGAGCTTTTTTGAACAAAACTACATTCGTTATGGACCTGTGATACCTGGAAGTGACATCTGATGAAGAGAATCAAAGGTAATGGATTATTTACATAGTATTTTCGATTTTAGATCTCCCCAACATGACTTCTAGTCTGTATCGCAACGCGTATTTTTCTGGGCGCAGTGCTCAGATTATTGCAAAGTGTGATTTCCCAGTAAGGTTATTTTTAAATCTGGCAAGTTGATTGCGTTCAAGAGATGTAAATCTATAATTCTTTAAATGACAATATAATATTTTACCAATGTTTTCTAATTTTAATTATTTAATTTGTGACGCTGACTTGACTGCCGGTTATTGGAGGGAAACGATTTCCTCAACATCAATGCCATAGTAAAACGCTGTTTTTGGATGTAAATATGAACTTGATAGAACTAAAAATGCATGCATTGTCTAACATAATGTCCTAGGAGTGTCATCTGATGGAGATTGTAAAAGGTTAGTGCATCATTTTAGCTGGTTTTATGGTTTTGGTTACCCTGTCTTCGAATTGACAAAACATTACACACAACTCTTGTAAATGTACTGTCCTAACATACTCTAAATTTATGCTTTCGCCGTAAAAACTTTTTGAAATCGTAAAACGTGGTTAGATTAAGGAGATGTTTATCTTTCAAAGGGTGTAAAATAGTTGTATGTTTGAAAAATTTGAATTTTGACATTTATTTGGATTCAAATTTGCCGCTCTTGAAATGCACCTGCTGTTGATGGAGTGCACCACGGGTGGCACGCTAGCGTCCCACCTAGCCCATAGAGGTTAAGGTCTTTCGTCTGAACTATTCTCACCAGTCCTTGGCTCTGGATGACTACACGGGTAATGTCCGTTTTATCAGGGGTACTACTGGTATTCTGGCTGGCGGTAGAACTATCTCCTGTCCTAACCTCTACTACTCGGAATGGTACCGCAGTGTCGACAATGGTCTGGTCAAGGCCAACATACCATAACCCTAAATCCTCTTTCTTTATGCTTTTAATGGTCATTCCTATCTTCAAGCAATACTTCCCTTGCTCTGGATTGCAGTCAAAAACCCTGGCCTTCACTATACTCCATCTGTTTCTTTATTGGGTGTGTGGATTGACATAGCCTTCTCTCTCTGTGTGAGCTATGACCTGATTCCATGAGTTACACCGGGATCTACACAGATATCTTCCCCATGAAGTCCGAGTCCTAGACTGCCAGGAGGTTAGGGACCCCATTTGGTCTGCATAGAACTCTATTGAGACATCCTTCCCTAACTCTACTCTCACTTCCTTTTTATCCAGATCGAGTGACCTTTTGTAACTAGGCCATAAAAACTCCTCATCTTCTACACTATGGGTCAAGTTACCACTTTCTGACTTCTCGAGTGGTTCATGGTGTATTAGGAATATGGCTCCCACAATCAGACAGCTCAGACTGACCAGTACCCCTGTAAAGCCCCACCCCCTCCCGGAGAATATATCACTGGCTAGAGGCCAACCCACACTTTCACTTCTATGAACGCACACAGTGAGGATCGGGCGGGTTAGGGAATCTTTGTTAGAGAGGTAACCCCTGAACCTTATTGGTATTCGGTTTTTCTCCTAACTCTGTGATTGTTCGACAGTGTCAGTGTGTCTTACCCTCCCGCAATGTGTGATATGAACCCAGGTAGCTCTTTCAGCTATTCTCACCGCGAAGGCTATTACCAGGAACACTTGGTATGGGCCCTCCCACCGTGGCTGCTTCCAGTTCTTTTCTCCTCAGGGACTGGATCCACACCCAGTCTCCTGGTTGGATTGAGTGAATCATCTTCTCCTGTAATTCACCTGTTGGACACAAAGTCTCGGACATACGGGTTTGGTTAACCATGTGTTCTGTTAGTATATCTTCAACTTCTATGTCTACCTGTTCTGGCCTCCCTAACTCTGGCATTCTAAATGGTTTACCTGATCAGCTAAAATGTATTCCATAATTTAAAGAGATAGATCCTAGTAAACCAACTACCCTAATCGTGTCCACCCAGTAAGTTGGGACCGCTTCTTCCCATTTAATATACTTATCTATTATAAAAAATGTTTTTTTAAGTAGTTCGTTATCCAATAGGCCACAAAGTGTTTCCGAACCTGCTCTACTATCCCCCCTGTTGACACATGGCCCTGCCCATGTGTCAATCTTGCCGCATCTCTAAACAATGACTTAGGTAGTATTGGTAACTTATCATGATACCAAATACCGTCCTTATATAAATTGCTCCTAACTTCTCCCATTTCGAAATCCCTTTCACTGGTGCTCTAGACTGACAATTTTAATATAGCTTTGTCTATGTTTACTTCCTCTTTTAAGAACTGCTGTGTCGATGGCTGCGGTTTAACCTGTTTAGGATAGGGGGCAGTATTTTCACGGCCGGATAACAAACATTCCCGATTTAATCTGGTTATTACTCCTGCCCAGAAACTAGAATATGCATATAATTGTTTGATTTGGATAGAAAACACCCTAAAGTTTCTAAAACTGTTGGAATGGTGTCTGTGAGTATAACAGAACTCATATGGCAGGCCAAAACCTGAGAAGATTATATACAGGAAGTGCCCTCTCTGACCATATCTTGGCCTTCTATAGCCTCTTTATCAAAAACAGAGGATCCCTGCTGTAACGTGACATTTTCTAAGACTCCCATAGGCTCTCAGAAGGCGCCAGAACGTTGAATGATGACTCTGCAGTCCCTGGCTGAAAAACAGTAGCACATTTGGATAGTGGTCGATCTGAGAACAATGAAATGGGCGCACGCATGCACGTGAAGAGTCCATTTTACATTTTCAGTCTTTGAACGAAAACAACGTCGCCCGCTTGGAATATTATCGCTATTTTACGAGAAACATCGCATAAAAATTGATTTTAAACAGCATTTGACATGCTTCGAAGTACGGTAATGGAATATTTAGAATTTTTTTGTCACGATATGTGCCGGCGCGTCACCCTTCGGATAGTGTCTTGAACGCAAGAACGAACGCAGCTATTTGGATATAACTATGGATTATTTTGAACCAAACCAACATTTGTTGGTGAAGTAGAAGTCCTGGTAGTGCATTCTGACGAAGAACACCAAAAGTAATCCAATTTTTCTTATAGTAAATCTGAGTTTGGTGAGTGCCAAACTTGATGGGTGTCAAAATAGCTAGCCATGATGGCCGGGCTATCTACTCAGAATATTGCAAAATGTGCTTTCACCGTAAAGCTATTTTAAAATCTGACATAGCGATTGCATGAAGGAGTTCTGTATCTATAAATCTTAAAATAATTGTTATGTTTTTTGTGAACGTTTATCGTGAGTAATTTAGTAAATTCACCGGAACTTTCGGTGGGTATGCTAGTTCTGAACGTCACTTGCTAATGTAAAAAGCTGTTTTTTGATATAAATATGAACTTGATTGAACAAAACATGCATGTATTGTATAACATAATGTCCTAGGAGTGTCATCTGATGAAGATCATCAAAGGTTAGTGCTGCATTTAGCTGTGGTTTTGGTTTTTGTGACATTATGTGCTGGCTTGAAAATGAGTGTGTGATTATTTCTGGCTGGGTAGTCTCCTGACATAATCTAATGTTTTGCTTTCGTTGTAAAGCCTTTTTGAAATCGGACAATGTGGTTAGATAAAGGAGAGTCTTGTCTTTAAAATGGTGTCAAATAGTCATATGTTTGAACAATGGAAGTTTTGGGATTTTTGAGGAGTTTGTAATTCGCGCCACGCCCTATCATAGATGTTAACCTGTTAGGGCTAGGGGGCAGTATTGACACGGCTGGATAAAAAACATACCCGATTTAATCTGGTTACCACTCCTACCCAGTAACTAAAATATGCATATACTTATTACATATGGATAGAAAACACCCTACATTTTCTAAAACTGTTTGAATGGTGTCTGTGAGTATAACAGAACTCAAATGGCAGGTCAAAACCTGAGAGATTCCTTTACAGGAAGTGGCCTGTCTGACCATTTCTTGAACTTCTTTTCCATCTCTATCATTTACTAAGGATCTCTGCTCTAACGTGACAATTCCCACGTCGTCCATAGGCGCTCAGAGCCCGGGAAAAAACAGAATGTCGTCATTCCAGCCCCAGGCTGAAACACATTATCGCCTTTCTCAAGTGGCCGATCAAGGGACTCTGGCCTTAGGCGCATGACCCGACCGCCCCCGCCTTTGGGATTTTTTCCTCTGTTTGCCGAAAAGGAGATTCCCTGTCGGAATATTATCGCTTTTCTATGAGAAAAATGGCGTAAAAATTGATTTTAAACAGCGGTTGACATGCTTCGAAGTACGGTAATGGAATATTTAGAATTTTATTGTCACGAATTGCGCCAAGCGCGTGACACTTCTTTACTATTTCGGATAGTGTCTGGAACGCACGAACAAAACGCCGCTATTCGGATATAACGATGGATTATTTTGGACCAAACCAACATTTGTTATTGAAGTAGCAGTCCTGGCTGTGTATTCTGACGAAGACAACAAAAGGTAATGAAATTTTTATAATAGTAAATATGATTATGGTGAGTGCTAAACTTGCCGGGTGTCTAAATAGCGAGCCCGTGATGCCTGGGCTATGTACTTAGAATATTGCAAAATGTGCTTTCACCAAAAAGCTATTTTAAAATCGGACATATCGAGTGCATAGAGGAGGTCTGTATCTATAATTCTTAAAATAATTGTTATGCTTTTTGTGAACGTTTATCGTGAGTAATTTAGTAAAATGTTAGCGAATTCCCCGGAAGTTTGCGGGGGGTATGCTAGTTCTGAACGTCACATGCTAATGTAAAAAGCTGGTTTTTGATATAAATATGAACTTGATTGAACAAAACATGCATGTATTGTATAACATAATGTCCTAGGGTTGTCATCTGATGAAGATCATCAAAGGTGAGTGCTGCATTTAGCTGTCTTCTGGGTTTTGGTGACATTATATGCTGGCTTGAAAAATGGGTGTCTGATTATTTCTGGCTTGGTACTCTGCTGACATAATCTAATGTTTTGCTTTCGTTGTAAAGCCTTTTTGAAATCGGACAGTGTGGTTAGATTAACGAGAGTCTTGTCTTTAAATGGCTGTAAAATAGTCATATGTTTGAGAAATTGAAGTAATAGGATTTTTAAGGTTTTGAAAATCGCGCCACAGGATAGCAGTCGCTGTTACGTAGGTGGGACGAATTCGTCCCGCCTAGCCTAGAGAGGTTAACTAAACAATCTAAAAAAATATATCACCTCTACTCCAACAACGTCCTCTATCGTAAGAGTAAAACCAACTTTTCAACTTTCTCTTCTCTTTCGGCTTCAAAATTATGAAATGTCCAAGACTTAAAAGTAACATGTAAATTGACAAACCTACTTTTCAACTTTCTTAGTAACTTCCTTTTTCTTTTCACCCTCTGCTCTCTTCCTCGTTGTTTCTGTCTCTTTTTCCCCTTCTCAGAATTTAGGAATAATTACTATTGTGACTTTTGAAAAGTTATTAGGTCTCACACATACACCACTTACTTTTAACTGGTCAGTAAACCTATCTCAAACGGACATAATTTTTTCGCTGCTGATATCCTTCTTCAACTTTCTCTCTCTCTTTCTCTACACTTACCTTCTCACCTTCTTCTCCAGGCTTCAGACAGCCACACCCTGGCTATGTCTAACCCTCGACCTGCTGTTTCCCTGTCTTGTCCCCACATACCTTATGTATCTTTCTTATCATTAGTCCCAACTTTTCTATGTCCAAACTTCCATCAAATTCATACTTCCTTCTCCACATTAAACTGAAATAAATATTTATTTTATAACATTTAACTCCATATACTGCTCATCTCCAGTTAATTCCTGCACCTCCTTTGAGGGTTTGCCACCCATGGTTATTCAATAACTATTTATTATTAGGTTGCACAATCTATGCATGTGTTTCTATAATCTGTTATTATCCTTAATCTATGTATATATACTTTTACTCTGTTTCCATTTAAACCTTCTATGTGTATCACAATATATGTGTTTATCACTCCTCTCTGTGTGGGTGCTCCACTCTATGCATACGATCTCTGTGTATGTGCTTTTCACTTCTCACAATCTATGTGTGTGTGCTTCCTCCTTCCATAGAATAGTCAGACCAATTTTTGCACCCTGTTAGATCTCGACTGCCCTCCCCGCTAATATACTCTAGATCAGTTATCCTTTAGATCTAAGCGCATTAGCTTGCCTAATGTATATCGACCAGTTTAACCTTTAGGTCTCAACATTAGGTAGTTTACATTGGTAGTGGCCACAGATACCTAGGGTCATTACGGACCCCCCCACACCTTGCCTAGGATGGCTCTACACCCAATTCCTCTCTTCCAATTGCATAGAATACTACCTATATCAGGGTTCTCCACACAATATTCTAAAGACAGGTCACCAGGTTAGTATGCCCCAACGGATATTTCGGCATTTAACACCTAGACTACACTAACTCCCTTATCCACTACATGCAATCATACAGGTATTATTCCCCCAAATCCGCGTAAATAAAGATTTACTGACCTTTGTCTTGTAGGCTGGGAAAAGCAATGTAGGTTGGATTCCGTCACCGTCCCTGTCAACCGTAGATATTTACCGGCCTGATATGGAAGCCCAATTTCAGGGGACAGGACAATTTACGAGTCAATGACCCGCCCGTACACGGTTTTCGCCGCGTTACCTTAGGAAGACAGGGACAGATTTTGGAATCCGGCTCGAAGGACCAAATTGTCATGGGAATTCTGTTCCCAATGTTCATAAACCGAACTTCAATTAAACTACTCAGTCTGCCCCCCAGAGGGTGTAAGATTCTGGTTGGATGAAGCAGATGGAGAGCCAGCCTACAATTGGTCAGAATGTTTATTTACGAGAGCTCTGAATATCATACAATGTACACAGCCTTTTATACCTGACATTTGGTCATACCATATGTCATACCCCTTACAAATGCCCCTCCTCTTCTTTAACCTGTTGGGTCTAGGGGGCAGCATTTGCACGTCTGGATAAAAAAAATGTACCCGATTTAATCTGGTTACTAATCCTACCCAGTAACTAGAATATGCATATACTTATTATATATGGATAGAAAACACTCTAAAGTTTCCAAAACTGTTTGAATGGTGTCTGTGAGTATAACAGAACTCATTTGGCAGGCAAAACCCTGAGACATTTTCTGACAGGAAGTGGATACCTGATGTGTTGTATTGATTTTAAACCTATCCCATTGAAAAACACAGGGGTTTAGGAATATTTTGGCACTTCCTATTGCTTCCACTAGATGTCACCAGCCTTTACAAAGTGTTTTGAGTCTTCTGGAGGGAGATCTGACCGAACAAGAGCCATGGAACGGTGATGTCCCATTAGACACCTGGCGCGCTACTTCATGTTGGGTACCCTCGTTCCAATACGTTATAAAAGGCTATGCATTCGTCCACCTTGAATATTATTCATGTTCTGGTTAAAAAAGGCCCTAATGATTTATGCTATACAACGTTTGACATGTTTGAACGAACGGAAATATATTTTTTCCCCTCGTTCATGACGAGAAGTCCGGCTGGCTTACATCATGTGCTAACGAGACGGAGATTTTTGGACATAAATGATGAGCTTTTTTGAACAAAACTACATTCGTTATGGACCTGTGATACCTGGAAGTGACATCTGATGAAGAGAATCAAAGGTAATGGATTATTTACATAGTATTTTCGATTTTAGATCTCCCCAACATGACGTCTAGTCTGTATCGCAACGCGTATTTTTCTGGGCACAGTGCTCAGATTATTGCAAAGTGTGATTTCCCAGTAAGGTTATTTTTAAATCTGGCAAGTTGATTGCGTTCAAAAGATGTAAATCTATAATTCTTTAAATGACAATATAATATTTTACCAATGTTTTCTAATTTTAATTATTTAATTTGTGACGCTGACTTGACTGCCGGTTATTGGAGGGAAACGATTTCCTCAACATCAATGCCATAGTAAAACGCTGTTTTTGTATATAAATATGAACTTGATAGAACTAAAAATGCATGCATTGTCTAACATAATGTCCTAGGAGTGTCATCTGATGGAGATTGTAAAAGGTTAGTGTATCATTTTAGCTGGTTTTATGGTTTTGGTGACCCTGTCTTTGACTTGACAAAACATTACACACAACTCTTGTAAATGTACTGTCCTAACATACTCTAAATTTATGCTTTCGCCGTAAAACCTTTTTGAAATCGTAAAACGTGGTTAGATTAAGGAGATGTTTATCTTTCAAATGGTGTAACATAGTTGTATTTTTGAAAAATTTGAATTTTGACATTTATTTGGATTCAAATTTGCCGCTCTTGAAATGCACCTGCTGTTGATGGAGTGCACCACAGGTGGCACGCTAGCGTCCCACCTAGCCCCAAGAGGTTAACACTGTCAATGCTTATTTACAAGTCTTCTCCATCTCATACATTGCTTATCATATCCTGCCCCATGTTACATAATCTACTGCAAGCCTAAAGGTTTCTCCCCTCCCTGGGTGGGGAGACCTTCTTCCTGTTATCAGTTTCACAGTGGTCACAAGTTGTCTGCTGTCTGGTTGCTTACATTGCTAAATCATTAAGCTTCAACTTTTCCGACACACACACATTAGTACATTCATCTTATAATCACTCGGTTATACCTTTTCAGGGTGAAATCATTTAGTCAAACCTTTAATCATATTATTTCCATTACAATCCACCCTATTGGCTAAATATTTCACATACACTATAACACATCTATTTTTATTGGATTCAGAAATGTCACACAAAATCAAAATAGATCAAAGAAAACGAATACATGTATTTTCATTACATACTTATCAATGACTGTTCTAAGCCTATGTCCAGTCATAACTCTTCGGATTAGGATTTTTGCTATGACCTTCATTTAGAGAAACAGTCTTGCTAAACATGGGCTCCTCGTAATTGAATGAATCCTGCACCAGGCTCGGCGGTAGGTATTTGTCATCCCACTGGTCTGAACTTGGAATCGGTCCGTATCTCACCATCTGCTCCGTCATCGATTTCTCCAGAGCCCTGGAAATGAGACCTCTCGCACAAGGGACCAAACAACAACCACATAATATCAACACAGTCATACAGGTGAAAGCAGCCCACGACACAGTGATTACAACCTTTTTCCATTTTCCGAACGTACTATCAAACCATCCCGTGAGTGCCGTGTCCACCCCGGAATTTTCTGCTAACTCCTGAGCTAAATTGTTTAGACCGGCCAGGGCCTTGGTCACTGATCCATCTGGAGCTGTGTTCTCAGGGATGAAAGTACAGCATTCAGATCCGAACATCACACACACACCACCCTTTTCAGCCAGAAGCATATCCAAAGCTATTCTATTCTGCAATACCATCAAAGTGGTCGCAGCTGTCTGTTCTGCTAACCCTTGAATTGCCTCTCTGGTATAGTTGATGAAACACTGTTGGTTATAATAAATGTAATTTATCCAATCCATATATTTATTGAGAGTCGACCACCAAAAAAGACTTGATTCCAATCCAGCCCATATCTGATTCCTAGCTTTAAACTCATAAGGCACCCCCCTTGGTACCCCAATGCTATCAATGTAAATTCTATCGTCAAAGGACCCTGACGGAGCACTCCTCCCCTCTCTTTCACCTGGCACTAGGTCTTTCTGTTGTATAAGGGTGAAGGGCATGCCTAACTGTACCAATGCACAAATACCAGTCCAATTTGCAGGCACGTTTGGCCACAGCTTTATACCTCCACACAACCACCAGACATCCGCTCTCGGCCTTTTTATCTTACTAAAGTCCTCGGAACTCAACCACCCAGTCAGGTCCCTCATTGTCTCGTCAGTTGTAACATTCTCTGTCCTAATACATGTTCTTACTTCCCCTACGTTCCATCCGTGTGTGTTGTGTCGAGCCACACAATAATAGTCTCCTCCTGCGACTGTGAAAGGGGGAAGTCTGGATCTAATGAGCACATAGGATACAGATAATGCAGATCAGTGCAACTGTCTGGCTTCCTTGCCTTCATGAACAGCTTTACCATACAGGCCATTCCCCTTGGTAAATTAATTCCATCAAGTAGAAAGGGGATGGTTGTCAACTGAAGTTTGGCTGTTGCGCAGGCATAACCTTCTC
Organism: Salmo salar; assembly: GCF_965601325.2. NCBI lineage: Eukaryota > Metazoa > Chordata > Actinopteri > Salmoniformes > Salmonidae > Salmo > Salmo salar. Next base: position 204,064 of record NW_027675424.1, read on the forward strand.
CTTTAGCTAGTGATCTAGCTGTATACTGAATCCATTCCAGCCATAGGTTGGAATCCCCAAACCAAGTCTCCACCTCAATCACTTCCTTAACCTGTTGGGTGTAGGGGGTAGCATTTGCACGTCTGGATAAAAAAAATGTACCCGATTTAATCTGGTTACTAATCCTACCCAGTAACTAGAATATGCATATACTTATTATATATGGATAGAAAACACTCTAAAGTTTCCAAAACTGTTTGAATGGTGTCTGTGAGTATAACAGAACTCATTTGGCAGGCAAAACCCTGAGACATTTTCTGACAGGAAGTGGATACCTGATGTGTTGTATTGACTTTAAACCTATCCCATTGAAAAACACAGGGGTTTAGGAATATTTTGGCACTTCCTATTGCTTCCACTAGATGTCACCAGCCTTTACAAAGTGTTTTGAGTCTTCTGGAGGGAGATCTGACCGAACAAGAGCCATGGAACGATGATGGCCCATTAGACACCTTGCGCGCGAGTTGATGTTGGGTACCCTCGTTCCAATACGTTATAAAAGAGTATGCATTCGTCCACCTTGAATATTATTCATGTTCTGGTTAAAAAAGGCCCTAATGATTTATGCTATACAACGTTTGACATGTTTGAACGAACGGAAATATATTTTTTCCCCTCGTTCATGACGAGAAGTCCGGCTGGCTTACATCATGTGCTAACGAGACGGAGATTTTTGGACATAAATGATGAGCTTTTTTGAACAAAACTACATTCGTTATGGACCTGTGATACCTGGAAGTGACATCTGATGAAGAGAATCAAAGGTAATGGATTATTTACATAGTATTTTCGATTTTAGATCTCCCCAACATGACGTCTAGTCTGTATCGCAACGCGTATTTTTCTGGGCGCAGTGCTCAGATTATTGCAAAGTGTGATTTCCCAGTAAGGTTATTTTTAAATCTGGCAAGTTGATTGCGTTCAAAAGATGTAAATCTATAATTCTTTAAATGACAATATAATATTTTACCAATGTTTTCTAATTTTAATTATTTAATTTGTGACGCTGACTTGACTGCCGGTTATTGGAGGGAAACGATTTCCTCAACATCAATGCCATAGTAAAACGCTGTTTTTGGATATAAATATGAACTTGATAGAAGTAAAAATGCATGCATTGTCTAACATAATGTCCTAGGAGTGTCATCTGATGGAGATTGTAAAAGGTTAGTGCATCATTTTAGCTGGTTTTATGGTTTTGGTGACCCTGTCTTTGACTTGACAAAACATTACACACAACTCTTGTAAATGTACTGTCCTAACATACTCTAAATTTATGCTTTCGCCGTAAAACCTTTTTGAAATCGTAAAACGTGGTTAGATTAAGGAGATGTTTATCTTTCAAATGGTGTAACATAGTTGTATTTTTGAAAAATTTGAATTTTGACATTTATTTGGATTCAAATTTGCCGCTCTTGAAATGCACCTGCTGTTGATGGAGTGCACCACGGGTGGCACGCTAGCGTCCCACCTAGCCCCAAGAGGTTAAGGTCTTTCGTCTGAACTATTCTCACCGGTCCTTGGCTCTGGATGACTACACGGGTAATGTCCGTTTTATCAGGGGTACTACTGGTATTCTGGCTGGCGGTAGAACTATCTCCTGTCCTAACCTCTACTACTCGGAATGGTACCGCAGTGTCGACAATGGTCTGGTCAAGGCCAACATACCATAACCCTAAATCCTCTTTCTTTATGCTTTTAATGGTCATTCCTATCTTCAAGCAATACTTCCCTTGCTCTGGATTGCAGTCAAAAACCCTGGCCTTCACTATACTCCATCTGTTTCTTTATTGGGTGTGTGGATTGACATAGCCTTCTCTCTCTGTGTGAGCTATGACCTGATTCCATGAGTTACACCGGGATCTACACAGATATCTTCCCCATGAAGTCCGAGTCCTAGACTGCCAGGAGGTTAGGGACCCCATTTGGTCTGCATAGAACTCTATTGAGACATCCTTCCCTAACTCTACTCTCACTTCCTTTTTATCCAGATCGAGTGACCTTTTGTACCTAGGCCATAAAAACTCCTCATCTTCTACACTATGGGTCAAGTTACCACTTTCTGACTTCTCGAGTGGTTCATGGTGTATTAGGAATATGGCTCCCACAATCAGACAGCTCAGACTGACCAGTACCCCTGTAAAGCCCCACCCCCTCCCGGAGAATATATCACTGGCTAGAGGCCAACCCACACTTTCACTTCTATGAACGCACACAGTGAGGATCGGGCGGGTTAGGGAATCTTTGTTAGAGAGGTAACCCCTGAACCTTATTGGTATTCGGTTCTTCTCCTAACTCTGTGATTGTTCGACAGTGTCAGTGTGTCTTACCCTCCCGCAATGTGTGATATGAACCCAGGTAGCTCTTTCAGCTATTCTCACCGCGAAGGCTATTACCAGGAACACTTGGTATGGGCCCTCCCACCATGGCTGCTTCCAGTTCTTTTCTCCTCAGGGACTGGATCCACACCCAGTCTCCTGGTTGGATTGAGTGAATCATCTTCTCCTGTAATTCACCTGTTGGACACAAAGTCTCGGACATACGGGTTTGGTTAACCATGTGTTCTGTTAGTATATCTTCAACTTCTATGTCTACCTGTTCTGGCCTCCCTAACTCTGGCATTCTATATGGTTTACCTGATCAGCTAAAATGTAATCCATAATTTAAAGAGATAGATCCTAGTAAACCAACTACCCTAATCGTGTCCACCCAGTAAGTTGGGACCGCTTCTTCCCATTTAATATACTTATCTATTATAAAAAAATTTTTTTAAGTAGTTCGTTATCCAATAGGCCACAAAGTGTTTCCAAACCTGCTCTACTATCCCCCCTGTTGACACATGGCTCTGCCCATGTGTCAATCTTGCCGCATCTCTAAACAATGACTTAGGTTGTATTGGTAACTTATCATGATACCAAATACCGTCCTTATATAAATTGCTCCTAACTTCTCCCATTTCGAAATCCCTTTCACTGGTGCTCTAGACTGACAATTTTAACATAGCTTTGTCTATGTTTACTTCCTCTTTTAAGAACTGCTGTGTCGATGGCTGCGGTTTAACCTGTTTAGGATAGGGGGCAGTATTTTCACGGCCGGATAACAAACGTTCCCGATTTAATCTGGTTATTACTCCTGCCCAGAAACTAGAATATGCATAAAATTGTTTGATTTGGATAGAAAACACCCTAAAGTTTCTAAAACTGTTGGAATGGTGTCTGTGAGTATAACAGAACTCATATGGCAGGCCAAAACCTGAGAAGATTCTATACAGGAAGTGCCCTCTCTGACCATATCTTGGCCTTCTATAGCCTCTTTATCGAAAACAGAGGATCCCTGCTGTAACGTGACATTTTCTAAGACTCCCATAGGCTCTCAGAAGGCGCCAGAACATTGAATGATGACTCTGCAGTCCCTGGCTGAAAAACAGTAGCACATTTGGATAGTGGTCGATCTGAGAACAATGAAATGGGCGCACGCATGCACGTGAAGAGTCCATTTTACATTTTCAGTCTTTGAACGAAAACAACGTCGCCCGCTTGGAATATTATCCCTATTTTATGAGAAACATCGCATAAAAATTGATTTTAAACAGCATTTGACATGCTTCGAAGTACGGTAATGGAATATTTAGAATTTTTTTGTCACGATATGTTGCGGCGCGTCACCCTTCGGATAGTGTCTTGAACGCAAGAACGAACGCAGCTATTTGGATATAACTATGGATTATTTTGAACCAAACCAACATTTGTTGGTGAAGTAGAAGTCCTGGGAGTGCATTCTGACGAAGAACACCAAAAGTAATCCAATTTTTCTTATAGTAAATCTGAGTTTGGTGAGTGCCAAACTTGATGGGTGTCAAAATAGCTAGCCATGATGGCCGGGCTATCTACTCAGAATATTGCAAAATGTGCTTTCACCGTAAAGCTATTTTAAAATCTGACATAGCGATTGCATAAAGGAGTTCTGTATCTATAAATCTTAAAATAATTGTTATGTTTTTTGTGAACGTTTATCGTGAGTAATTTAGTAAATTCACCGGAACTTTCGGTGGGTATGCTAGTTCTGAACGTCACTTGCTAATGTAAAAAGCTGGTTTTTGATATAAATATGAACTTGATTGAACAAAACATGCATGTATTGTATAACATAATGTCCTAGGAGTGTCATCTGATGAAGATCATCAAAGGTTAGTGCTGCATTTAGCTGTGGTTTTGGTTTTTGTGACATTATATGCTGGCTTGAAAAATGAGTGCGTGATTATTTCTGGCTGGGTAGTCTCCTGACATAATCTAATGTTTTGCTTTCGTTGTAAAGCCTTTTTGAAATCAGACAATGTGGTTAGATAAAGGAGAGTCTTGTCTTTAAAATGGTGTCAAATAGTCATATGTTTGAACAATGGAAGTTTTGGGATTTTTGAGGAGTTTGTAATTCGCGCCACACCCTATCATAGATGTTAAGTCAATCTGCTTTCAGTGTAAGAGCTTCCCCTTTCTGGAATACCCTGCCATTAGACACACACTACTGTGATTAATGTGCACCGTCCCTGTAAAATAAAAATTAACTCAACCTGCAATTCAGTTTACTGACCTGACATTGTTCCCCGTAATGGAAACAGATTATAATGTTGGAATACATTACTTCCTGCTCAAATTCACTATTGTTAACCTCTATGGGCTAGGTGGGACGCTAGCGTGCCACCCGTGGTGCACTCCATCAACAGCAGGTGCATTTCAAGAGCGGCAAATTTGAATCCAAATAAATGTCAAAATTCAAATTTTTCAAACATACAACTATTTTACACCCTTTGAAAGATAAACATCTCCTTAACCTCTATGGGACCGGCGGGACGAATTCGTCCCACCTACGTAACATCCACTGCCAGCCTGTGGCGCGATTTTCAAAATCTTCAAAATCCTATTACTTCAATTTCTCAAACATATGACTATTTTACAGCCATTTAAAGATAAGACTCTCGTTAATCTAACCACACTGTCCGATTTCAAAAAGGCTTTACAACGAAAGCAAAACATTAGATTATGTCAGCAGAGTACCAAGCCAGAAATAATCAGACACCCATTTTTCAAGCCAGCATATAATGTCACCAAAACCCAGAAGACAGCTAAATGCAGCACTCACCTTTGATGATCTTCATCAGATGACAACCCTAGGACATTATGTTATACAATACATGCATGTTTTGTTCAATCAAGTTCATATTTATATCAAAAACCAGCTTTTTACATTAGCATGTGACGTTCAGAACTAGCATACCCCCCGCAAACTTACGGGGAATTCGCTAACATTTTACTAAATTACTCACGATAAACGTTCACAAAAAGCATAACAATTATTTTAAGAATTATAGATACAGACCTCCTCTATGCACTCGATATGTCCGATTTTAAAATAGCTTTTTGGTGAAAGCACATTTTGCAATATTCTAAGTATATAGCCCAGGCATCACGGGCTCGCTATTTAGACACCCGGCAAGTTTAGCACTCACCATAATCATATTTACTATTATAAAAATGTCATTACCTTTTGTTGTCTTCGTCAGAATGCACACCCAGGACGTCTACTTCAATAACAAATGTTGGTTTGGTCCAAAATAATCCATCGTTATATCCGAATAGCGGCGTTTTGTTCGTGCGTTCCAGACACTATCCGAAATAGTAAAGAAGTGTCGCGCGCTTGGCGCAATTCCTGACAATAAAATTCAAAGTATTCAATTGCCGTACGTCGAAGCATGTCAACCGCTGTTTAAAATCAATTTTTACGTCATTTTTCTCGTAGAAAAGCGGTAAAATTCCGACAGGGAATCTCCTTTTCGGCAAACAGAGGAAAAAATCCCAAAGGCGGGGGCGGTCGGGGTCACGCGCATAAGCTAGTGTCTCTTGATGGGCCACTTGAGAAAGGCGATAATGTGTTTCAGCCTGGGGCTGGAATGACGACATTCTCTTTTTTCCCGGGCTATGAGAGCCTATGGACGACGTGGGAAGTGTCACGTTAGAGCAGAGATCCTTAGTAAATGATAGAGATGGCAAAGAAGTTCCAGAAATGGTCAGACAGGCCACTTCCTGTAAAGGAATCTCTCAGGTTTTGACCTGCCATTTGAGTTCTGTTATACTCACAGACACCATTCAAACAGTTTTAGAAAATTTAGGGTGTTTTCTATCCATATGTAATAAGTATATGCATATTCTAGTTACTGAGTAGGAGTGGTAACCAGATTAAATCGGGTATGTTTTTTATCCAGCCGTGTCAATGCTGCCCCCTAGCCCTAACAGGTTAACACCTAGACTACACTAACTCCCTTATCCACTACATGCAATCATAAAGGTATTACTCCCCAAATCCGCGTAAATAAAGATTTACTGACCTTTGTCTTGTAGGCTGGGAAAAGCAATGTAGGTTGGATTCCGTCACCATCCCTGTCGACCTTAGATATTTACCGGCCTGATATGGAACCCCAATTTCAGGGGACAGGACAGTTTACGAGTCAATGACCTGCCCGTGCACGGTTTTCGGCGTGTTACCTTAGGAAGACAGGGACAGATGTTGGAATCCGGCTCGAAGGACCAAATTGTCATGGGAATTCTGTTCCCAATGTTCATAAACCGAACTTCAATTTAACTACTCAGTCTGCCCCCAGAGGGTGTAAGATTCTGGTTGAATGAAGCAGACGGAGAGCCAGCCTACAATTGGTCAGAATGTTTATTTACGAGAGCTCTGAATATCATACAATGTACACAGCCTTTTATACCTGACATTTGGTCATACCATATGTCATACCCCTTACAAATGCCCCTCCTCTTCTTTAACACTGTCAATGCTTATTTACAAGTCTTCTCCATCTCATACATTGCTTATCATATCCTGCCCCATGTTACATAATCTACTGCAAGCCTAAAGGTTTCTCCCCTCCCTGGGTGGGGAGACCTTCTTCCTGTTATCAGTTTCACAGTGGTCACAAGTTGTCTGCTGTCTGGTTGCTTACATTGCTAAATCATTAAGCTTCAACTTTTCCGACACACACACATTAGTACATTCATCTTTTAATCACTCGGTTATACTTTTTCAGGGTGAAATCATTCAGTCAAACCTTTAACCTCTTACATCTAGATGAACACCGCTCCAATATCCAATGATAGGCGTGGTGCGAATTACAACTTCCTCAAAAATCCAAAAACTTCCATTTTTCAAACATATGACTATTTTACACCATTTTAAAGACAAGACTCTCCTTTATCTAACCACATTGTCCAATTTCAAAAAGGCTTTACAATGAAAGCAAAACATTAGATTATGTCAGGAGAGTACCCAGCCAGAAATATTCACACACCCATTTTTCAAGCTAGCATATAATGTCACAAAAACCAAAACCACAGCTAAATGCAGCACTAACCTTTGATGCTCTTCATCAGATGACACTCCTAGGACATTATGTTATACAATACATGCATGTTTTGTTCATTCAAGTTCATATTTATATCAAAAAACAGCTTTTTTACATTAGCATGTGACGTTCAGAACTAGCATACCCACCGAAACTTCCGGTGAATTTACTAAATTACTCACGATCAACGTTCACAAAAAACAAAACAATTATTTTAAGAATTATAGATACAGAACTCCTTTATGCAATCGCTTTGTCAGATTTTAAAATAGCTTTACGGTGAAAGCACATTTTGCAATATTCTGAGTAGATAGCCCGGCCATCATGGCTAGCTATTTTGACACCCACCAAGTTTGGCCCTCACCAAACTCAGATTTACTATAAGAAATATTCGATTACCTTTGCTGTTCTTCGTCAGAATGAACTCCCAGGACCTCTACTTCAACAACAAATGTTGGTTTGGTTCCAAATAATCCATAGTTATATCCAAATAGCTGCGTTTGCTCTTGCGTTCAAGACACTATCCGAAGGGTGATGCACCGGCGCATATCGTGACAAAAGATTTCCAAATATTCCATTACCGTACTTCGAAGCATGTCAAACGCTGTTTAAAATCAATTTTTATGTGACTTTTCTTTGAAATTGCGATAATGTTCCGACCCGGCGACGTTGTTTTCGTTCAAAGACTGAAAATGTCAAATGGACTCTTCACGTGCATGCGCGCGCCCATTTCATTGTTCTCAGATCGACCACTATCCAAATGCGCTATTTTATTCAGCCAGGGACTGCAGAGTCATCATTCAACGTTCTGGCGCCTTCTTAGAGCCTATGGGAGTCTTAGAAAATGTCACGTTACAGCAGAGATGCTCTGTTTTCGATAAAGAGGCTATAGAAGGCCAAGAAATGGTCAGAGAGGGCACTTCCTGTATAGAATCTTCTCAGGTTTTGGCCTGCCATATGAGTTCTGTTATACTCACAGACACCATTCAAAACGTTTTAGAAACTTTAGGGTGTTTTCTATCCAAATCAAACAATTATATGCATAATCTAGTTTCTGGGCAGTAATAATAACCAGATTAAATCGGGTACGTTTTTTATCCGGCCGTGAAAATACTGCCCCCTATCCTAAACAGGTTAAACTGCAGCCGTCGACACAGCAGTTCTTAAAAGAGGAAGTAAACATAGACAAAGCTATATTAAAATTGTCAGTCTAGAGCACCAGTGAAAGGGATTTCGAAATGGGAGAAGTTAGGAGCTATTTATATAAGGACGGTATTTGGTATCATGATAAGTTACCAATACTACCTAAGTCATTGTTTAGAGATGCGGCAAGATTGACACATGGGCAGAGCCATGTGTCAACAGGGGGATAGTAGAGCAGGTTCAGAAACACTTTGTGGCCTATTGGATAACGAACTACTTAATAACCTCTTACATCTAGACGTTCCGCTAGCGGAACACCTGCTCCAATATCCAATGATGGGCGTGGCGCGAAATACAAATTCCTCTATTAGCAAAGTTTGACTTCCTGAGAAGAAGCTGACAGCCTTCAAACAGAGCAAAAAAAAAGTGGTCCCAAAGAATATGGCAAAATGAAAAAAAAAATTATACAGCTGTCTTTAATAAGATAAAACTGAACTAACTGCTATCTTGAAATGTTGAAAAAGACGCCCCAGAGTGAGTTCCAAATATCTCTATCGGTCCCCCCAGCGTGAGTTCCAAATATCTCTATCGGTTGCCCCAGTGTGAGTTCCTAATATCTCTATCGGTCGCCCCAGCGTGAGTTCCTAATATCTCTATCGGTCGCCCCAGCGTGAGTTCCTAATATCTCTATCGGTCGCCCCAGCGTGAGTTCCTAATATCTCTATCGGTCGCCCCAGCGTGAGTTCCTAATATCTCTATCGGTCGCCCCAGCGTGAGTTCCTAATATCTCTATCGGTCGCCCCAGCGTGAGTTTTTTATGCTCGTGATGTTAGAATGTTCTCTCCATTCCAGAATGTGATTGATACGTAACAGTGCATTTAATCCGCGCTGCCCTCAAACCAAAGCACGCAGACTGTTTTTATTTATAGGCTGTTTTCAAACTTCAATTTCAAATGATTTTCTAACAAGTTTTTATTTTCTAAGAACAGTTTGAATTGAGGTGTGTTCCGCCTCCTCATTCATTCACATAAAAATAGTCTTTTTTTTTTACTTTTGCGGACAATTAAATTTTTGGGACATTTCTGACCGGGACAAAATTCCCCAAGCATTTTCCAATTGTTTGTGCAGTTCAAGTCTGCAGACATTTGCTCATCTCCCGTCAGACCAGGATCTGCACACGTGTTGACATTTTCCATCTGTTGCCCTCATTGTTTTCCTTACTAATAATAACTTTGGAAATGTGTGCGTTTCTATCAAAGTAAGTGCATTATTACGTTGTAATAGTTTATGTATGTCGTTTCTATTGTAGCATAATAGATTTGTGTATATTCTTTATAACCGCGGACACGTGAGGTAACGTTACTCATTTTATAACCTTTATGTTATATTCAATCGTGCTTAGATAGCTAGCTACATTCTTCTATTAGCTCTGTAAAACAATGCTAGTTGCGTCGGAGAAGTATTATCTTGTGTTGTATTTTGAAGCTACATGGCCTTATGACTCCCTAGTGGTGCAGCGGTCAAAGGCACTGCACATCAGTGCTAGAGACGTCACTACAGACTCCCCGGTTCAAATCCAGGCTGTATCACAACTGGCTGTGATTGGGAGTCCCATAGGGCAGCGCACAATTGGCCCAGCGTTGTCCGAGTTTGGCCGGTGTAGGCCATCATAGGTAAATAATAATTTGTTGTTAAATGACTTGCCGAGTTAAATAAAACATATGACCATGGTTTGTTTATGTGGTCTATTCAGCATGGCTCCGTTCTGCCCTGCCTTTCTTACTGTTATAACTCAAATCTGTGATTTTGTCAATGCAATAAACTATTTTTATAGCAGTGTTTATTATGTTATTTGTAATATTGTTTTATTGCTATATCCTTATATTGTATTCTAATGAATAATTCCTCTTTATTCTGTACTTTCAGAAACCACAAACAGTATTTGCCAATATCATAACTGGAACTGGACATCTTTCCAGCTGAAGATTGAGGACAGCTTTTGTATGCTAACGTTCTCTCCTTAACAGTTTTACTGGATGGAAACACAGCAAGAAAACACATAGGCCAATATGTAATAGTCGTCTATTTTATTGAAGTATTGGTAGTTGGTTCAACAACAACTTGTTTTACTAGAGGACAAAAAAATTGAATATGCATAACCCATATTTAATATTCATGCAGTGACTGAACAACAACTGCATTTCCACCCCCACCTCTAAAGGCATAGTATCATGGCAGGTCACCTGTCAAGTCACCTGTCAGGTCAGCCAGTCACTTATTGCTGCAGATGTGCTCAATAATGCTTGAGCATGTGATACTCCTCAAAGCATGGTGAAATACATAGAGGTGTATCACAAGCTAAACACATGTATTTTGTCATCTTCCTCTGCTTACTTCTCCTGGCGCCAGACAGGCAGACTTTGCAGTGCCTCCGTGTCCGACTACCTTGAGCAGCAGTTTGAGGGACTTTGCAGGGAAAATGCCGTGCAGTGAGGCGTAGGGGATTGTCTACAGCAGGGCGACCCCCCCCCCCCCCCAGTGGAGGGGCGCCGAAGGGTGTGGTGCTCCTCCAACAGCTCTCTCATGAGGTTCTCTCTGTATTTTTGGTAGGTAATTACTTTACCTATGAGGGAGTGGGGAGGATGAGGAAAGTTAGAGGATGATGAGGCAGTGGGTAGGTTGGTGAGATATTGTCACTGTAATTGCATAATGGATTTGTATGTGAACTGTACATCCAATTACAAAAATACCTTGTTCAGTAATCATCTCACCTGTTAGTTGGCGGTGAACTATGCTGCCGTTGAGGACAGCAGTGTCGATCAGCTGGAAAAATATCTTCTTATACCACTTGGTCGTTTTCCGAGTGCATTCCACAAAGCTGTTTATCATGTCCGCCTTATCCACGGCCCCCATTTTGACGTTATAGTCAAGCACACAATCTGGTTTGATCTTTCTCTCTCCCGTCAGGTGGTCCACCTTCCCTGTGGCCGACATGGTTGCTGTATGGACAGTGGAGAGGACATGGACGTCTCGTTTGTCATGCCACTTTACTGCCAGCTGTTGACCGTTCTCCTGGAACTCCACCTCCCCTCTCTGCATCTTCCTGCATCCGAATGCCGGCATCCCCTTCCTGTTCGACCTGACTGTGCCACAGGCCCCTGTGCTGTTGGAGAGCAGATGCTGGAAGAGTGTGGGACTGCTGTACCAATTGTCCACGTACAAAGTGTGTCCCTTGCCGAGATGAGGAGCCAGCATGGTCATCACCACGGACCCGGACACCCCAAGCCCCTCATAATGTTGGATGTCAGTGGTGGACCCTGTGTAAACTATAATATCCTGGACAAATCCTGTCTTCACGTCGCACATGACAAAGAACTTGACCCCAAACCTGTGCCTTTTGGAGGGAATATATTGACGGAACGCCAGCCTACCATAACATCAGGGACTCATCAATGCCGAGGTCCTTGTATGGCACAAAGACCCGACCAAATGCTGATGTCAGGCTGATAAGAACAATTCTTAGTTTGTATAACGGGTCACTTAGGATGGCAGTAGCATTGTTGACGAAATGCAGGCATTTTATTGAGTGATAAGACTGAGTTGCACTCCAGACTGGGACTCATCAAAACAAACAGCAGGGCCAGGAGGAGTGAAATGACTGGCGGCCTTCCAGCTACCACAGAACTCCTGTACTTCATCCACTGTCGGTCTCCCTCCATCACCACCAGCATCTTCAAAGGGACCTGGTACTTGGTCAGTGGACAAGGGAACCTCAGATTCAGGGTTCTCAATGGCTACAAGGTTGGGGGGGGGGGGGGGCAGCTCCTCACTGTCAGAATCTGATTCCTGACTTTCAGACTCAGACTCATTGTCAGAATTTAAAAAAAATCTCCAGAATTTCCACATTTGTGAGTTGTCTCCTTTTGAAAGACATTGCTAATGCTACAGCTTAGCTCACTAGCTACATACATAAACAACAACACTGAATGGCTCAGAGTGAGAGGGGACGTGATTGACTGCCGGCATCCGTCACTTGTATCAATAAATCACCATCAGAAAATGTTTTGTGAGGTAATTATTTGTGTATTTACTGTTTTATTCACATGTTTTCAATTCTGGGTGACAAATCATGCATTCCGATTCTTGCATAGATTGTAATGGGCACATATTATGTGTGTAAAATACTTATTTGAAGGTTATACTGATTATGATGAGCTAAGCTAATTCCAGCTATGTGTATGGAGCCATGTTTGTTGACATACAATGCATTCTGGGTTTCACGTAATCATCCGTTTGACCAAAGATGTTATAACAAAATGAGGTGAGTAAGAGTTCACTCATTTTTTGAATACTTCCGGAAATGAATGGTGGGATGTGAATGACGGTAGATGACACACCCCTTCAACACTATAAACAGACCGAACTCATCTTGTCTTTTATTATCTTCGGTTTCTGTGAGGGAAAAATGCATGGCTGCGCGAAGAAAACTAATCGTCGGATTACTGTCGATTTCTAGAAAGTGTTTTACCTAATTATTTCGATCAATGGTGAGCTCACCCCGTGATGTGATTAATTATACATAGTAATTGCAAATAGCTAATTCATATTGTAGTTTACGTCAGCCGAGAGTTAGAAAATATGACTGCTTGTGTTGGGTCAATCTTTCTTCAGTTAGCGCTACGACAAATGTAGCCTACATTTTTCCCGGTTAGGATGATTGTGATGTGATGTGATATATATATATATATTTCTGTGAATATCTGAACCATTTGAATCCAAAAATAAACTGCTCACATTCAGGAGAAACTTTTTAAGGACTGTGTGTGTGTTTTTGTGTAAATAGTTTCTGAAAAAAGTGTGTCCAGCTCAAACGCTGATTGTTGCGTCATTGGAAACTGTCCGTTTTAAAGAGGGTTCTAAACGAGCTTTCTAAAGAGCGTTCTAAACAAGCGTTCTAAATGAGTGTTCTAAAACAGCCTTCTAAACAAGCGTTCTAAATGAGTGTGTCCATCTCAAATGCTGATTGTTGCGTCATTGTAAAGTGTCCGTTGTAACGGGGTTCCAACCTACTAATCAACCCGCTTCACTGTAGAACGGCTGGTAGGAATAATAACAATGGCTGGGCTGATGGGCACTTCAGTGACTTGGAGCCTTTGATTGCCCTGCCTCTGGGAGCCTGTCGACTTGTTACTTGATTACTGAGTGAAAGAGAGCCTATGAAAGTTTTCATGGAGGGTGGGGGACCCCTGGTGGCTGAACCTGAGATCAATGAGAGAACTTGTCAGAAAAAACGACAGAGTCCCACTTCTCTGTCATTGTACAAAGTAGAGAGTGGGGAAAAAATGTGTAAAAATGTATACAGAGGCTCTGGAATTTGTCATAAAACAATAAAAATTGTGAAAAAGGATTAAAATAAAGTTCCAACAGTACATGAGATGATCAGACTGAACCAACTGCTATCTTAAAATGTTTATTCAGTTAGGAAACAGAGGATGTATTACATAAAGTTATCACACAATTAAAGTTATCACACAATTAAATAATACATCCTCACTCACACAAGACAAACATGGCTTCATTATTGTTCACAGTTTATTATCATAGTTTCTCACAGATCCTGGCTTCCACTGTTAGAATGGCTGAGTGAGAGGAAGTGGGGCTTTTTACATAGCCTGAGAGAGAGAGAGAGAGAGAGAGACATTCAGTTTTACTAGAGGGGTTGGGTGGCGCCCCCTGTTGGCTGAACCCGGGTGGGAGGTTCCCCCTTAGCAAGCAATGGACCCCAGCACACCACTGAAGCCATTAAGAACTATATTCAAAAACCCACCTGGTAACCTGTTCAATCACCAGGCACACGGCTCAACATAGTTCAATGACAGAGACTGTGGACTTCGAATAATTTTGGGTAAAAAAAAAAAAAATGGTGAAAATTAATAAAATGAAGTAGCAGCTGTCTTTGATATGCTCAAAATTAACTAACTGCTATCTTGAAATGTAGAGAAAGTGTTTTAAAATAGGCATCCTATCATTTTAAAATTAGTTGAAAGGCTAAGTGATTCTCTTCCTGAGAAGAAGCTGACAGCCTTCAAGCAGAGCAAAAAAAGTGGTCCCAAACAATATGTCAAAATGAATTTAAAAAATGATACAGCTGTCTTTAATAAGATCAAACTGAACTAACTGCTATCTTGAAATGTTGAAAAAGTGTTTTTAAATAGGCATCCTGTGGTTCGGGCTATGTATTTAGGTAGAGGGGTGTTTGGTTTATGTGGTCCGGGCTATGTATTTAGGTAGAGGGGTGTTTGGTTTATGTGGTTCGGGCTATGTATTTAGGTAGAGGGGTGTTTGGTTTATGTGGTTCGGGCTATGTATTTAGGTAGAGGGGTGTTTGGTTTATGTGGTTCGGGCTATGTATTTAGGTAGAGGGGTGTTTTTGGTTTATGTGGTTCGGGCTATGTATTTAGGTAGAGGGGTGTTTGGTTTATGTGGTTCGGGCTATGTATTTAGGTAGAGGGGTGTTTGGTTTATGTGGTTCGGGCTATGTATTTAGGTAGAGGGGTGTTTGGTTTATGTGGTCCGGGCTATGTATTTAGGTAGAGGGGTGTTTGGTTTATGTGGTTCGGGCTATGTATTTAGGTAGAGGGGTGTTTGGTTTATGTGGTTCGGGCTATGTATTTAGGTAGAGGGGTGTTTGGTTTATGTGGTTCGGGCTATGTATTTAGGTAGAGGGGTGTTTGGTTTATGTGGTTCGGGCTATGTATTTAGGTAGAGGGGTGTTTGGTTTATGTGGTTCGGGCTATGTATTTACGTAGAGGGGTGTTTGGTTTATGTGGTTCGGGCTATGTATTTAGGTAGAGGGGTGTTTGTTTTATGTGGTTCGGGCTATGTATTTACGTAGAGGGGTGTTTGGTTTATGTGGTTCGGGCTATGTATTTAGATAGAGGGGTGTTTGGTTTATGTGGTCCGGGGTTTGTTAGTCTATGTTCTATGTTAGTGTATTTCTATGTTCTGTCTTGTCTATTGTAGTTCTATGTTTAGTTAATTGGGGTTGGACCTTCAATTGGAGGCAGCTGGTTATCGTTGCCTCTGATTGAAGGTCCTATAATTAGGAGTTTGTTAGTCATGGGATTTTGTGGCAGATTGTTGCTGTGTATAGCTTTGTTCCTTACTGGCCTGTTCTTTGTCCTTTAATAAAAGAAGATGAGTGTACATTTTCCCGCTGCGTCTTGGTCTAAACCCTACGACACCTGTGACATTTACATTAGGGTGTATTGTTAGATATTACTGCACTGTTGGAACCAGGAACACAAGCATTTCACTACACCCACAATAACATCTGCTAAATATGTGTATGTGACCAATAACATTTTTATTTGATTGTATTTTTGAAAGTGTTACATAATTCTCAATCCGCTTTGCGTCGTGCCTAAAAACAGCACTTAGCCGTGGTACTGTATATTAGCCATATACTGTCACGACTTCCACCGAAGTCATTTCCTCTCCTTGTTCGGCGGTCGGCGTCACCGGTCTTCTAGCCATCGTCGATCCACTTTTTCATTTTGTCTTGTTTTCTTACACATCTGGTTTCCATTTCCATCATGAATTGTTGTGTATTTAACCCTCTGTTC
Source organism: Salmo salar (assembly GCF_965601325.2). NCBI lineage: Eukaryota > Metazoa > Chordata > Actinopteri > Salmoniformes > Salmonidae > Salmo > Salmo salar. Next base: position 220,267 of record NW_027675424.1, read on the forward strand.
CCCCCATGTCCTTGTGTGGAATTGTTTGTTTGTAAGTGCTTGTACTCTGTTACTGGTGCGCATCGGGTTTTGTACCCATGTAGGTTCGTTTTGTATTAAACTGCTCCGGCTATTACCTATCTCTGCTCTCCTGCGTCTGACTTCACTGCCACCAGGTCCGCAATCCTTACATATACCACACCTCCTCAGGCCTTATTGCTTATTAGAACACATAAGTGTATTATAAGGCATTATAAAGGTCATTAAAATAATTCTAATATGTACTTCATAGAAACGGTTACCCTTTATATTCTAATAACTCACATTTTAAGATTCATTATTTCATTTATTCCATGTTAAGGGCTCTAACCAAGGAACAAGACTATTTGTCTCCCTCTTGCTGTTGCATGCAGTTCCTCTCTCTCTTCCTCCCTCCCTCTAACCCCTCCCTCCCTCCCTCTAACCCCACCCCTCTGGCAGAACCAGGAAATCCCTCCCCTTCACAAACTCTCTTCTGAGGAAACGAAACTGATCTGAGTCTCTGTCTCGTCTGTCTGTGTGAGAGTGAACAACCGTCCAAATGGCTCAACAGGGAGTTCTGCTGGACCAGGACCAGTTCTGTTGTTCTGTCTGTCTGGATCTACTGAAGGAACCAGTCACCATCCCCTGTGGACACAGTTACTGTAGGAGCTGTATTGAGGGCTGCTGGGATCAGGATGTTCTGAAAGGGGTCTATAGCTGTCCTCAGTGCAGAGAGACCTTCACTCCAAGGCCTAATCTGAGGAAAAATAACATGTTGGCTGAGCTGGTGGAGAAACTGAAGAAGACAGGACTCCAGGCTGCTCCCCCTCCTGCTCTGTGCTATGCTGGACCTAGAGATGTGGCGTGTGATGTCTGCACTGGGACCAGAAAGCAGAAAGCCCTCATGTCCTGTCTGGCGTGTCTGGCCTCTTACTGTGAGACTCACCTCCAATCTCACTACGAATTTCCTGCTTTGAAGAAGCACAAGCTGGTCAAAGCCACCGCACAACTACAGGAGAAGATCTGCTCTCATCATGACAAACTGCTGGAGGTTTACTGTCGTACCGATCAGCAGTGTATCTGTTATCTGTGTACAATGGATGAACATAAAGGCCATGATACAGTGTCAGCTGCAGCAGAGAGGACTGAGAAACAGATAAGACCAGAACAACTTGTTGGTGACTGTCTGATAAACAAAGAATTAAAGATACAGTAGGAACTAAGGCTGTTTGAATATGAGATCATTGAAATGAAATGAATCCTCAGCAGAACAAATATGAACACAAACCTTGAGTATATAGATATGTTAACCCAGATTCTCCAAATGTATCACCATTTTATAATGTCAAACACTATTATCATTCTGAATGGCCTTTTATGAGTCCAAAGTTCAGTCTCAACCTGTTGATACATGTAGTCCTACCATAAAAACTATAATCATTCACATAGCAACAAATAAATATCATTTAGTAAATGGACCATCCATTTTTTAGACCTTCCTCTCTATGGGCCCTATGTCACATTACTATACTATTGATCTACTGGACTAATAAAGCTTGATAGCTCATTGAAGAGTGATTCTCCACAGAGGCAGCTGGGGATGAGTCAGCAGAAGGTCCAGCAGAGATTCCAGGAGAGAGAGAAGGAGCTGAAGGAGCTCCAACAGGCTGTGGAGTCTCTCAAGGTGAGTATTGTTGACCAGAGGAGACACACCATTTCACCTGTCTCCTCCAGGCAGAGAGAGAGAGAGAGAGAGAGGTAGAGGGGCCCCTATCCAATCCCACTGACCCCACTGTTGGGAACAGGTTGTCACTGCTGAGGCAGTGAAGAAAGTAGAGGAGGATGGGTCAAGGCTGAGGGATCCTGAGAGGATCCCTGTGAGTAGTAGATCTGTGACAGCACAGAGGGACAGGCCAACGAGTGATATATGCTTCAGTAAGGTTGGCTTCTTAGTGTTCATAGCAAATGGTTATCAACTGTACCGCAGAAATGGAATGTAAATCACAGAATAAAATATGTTTTGGTGGCAGCTGCAGAGAAGTATTTGGTCATACTAGATTTGACTTCAGAAGAGTTCCAGGGTGTGTTGAGTGGTGGTGTCCCGTCCTCCCAGGCTGTTGGCCTGGTTACAGGAGCAGATAGGGTCAAAGTAGTGGAATGGGGTAGTGGGTTTTAATGAGTGTAGGGTTAGTTGGCCTGGTGCAGGAGCAGATAGGGTCAAAGTAGTGGAATGGGGTAGTGGGTTTTAATGAGTGTAGGGTTAGTTGGCCTGGTGCAGGAGCAGATAGGGTCAAAGTAGTGGAATGGGGTAGTGGGTTTTAATGAGTGTAGGGTTAGTTGGCATGGTGCAGGAGCAGATAGGGTCAAAGTAGTGGAATGGGGTAGTGGGTTTTAATGAGTGTAGGGTTAGTTGGCCTGGTGCAGGAGCAGATAGGGTCAAAGTAGTGGAATGGGGTAGTGGGTTTTAATGAGTGTAGGGTTAGTTGGCCTGGTGCAGGAGCAGATAGGGTCAAAGTAGTGGAATGGGGTAGTGGGTTTTAATGAGTGTAGGGTTAGTTGGAAGGGTGTTTTTTAGTATTATCATAATTTCCCCTTTTCCCATTTTGTATCCCATAATATCATGGATTTATATTATAGTCCAGTTGAGGCAGGTGAGATGCCTTTGGATATACGACGTAATAAATTGTCATTAGCTTATTGGGTTGAAAGGCTGTGAGGTTGAGCATCCCACTGCTACTGTTCTAGATGACTGTTGGGAATATACTAGTAGACAAGGCAGTGGTTTTGGTTGGACAGTTGGAAAGCTTGCTGATGAGAGTAGTTTCAGGGAGTTGGAGGTTGGCCCTTTCTGTGGTCATAGGGGATGTTCCTCCATGGTTACTCCCAGATCCTGTTGTTGATCTAACCTTGGTTGACAAAAGGAAAAGATTGGGTCAGAAGTCAGTGATAAAGGGAAACTGGTTGACAATTACATTGGTAGAAGTTGTTATGCTTTTTTACCTCTTTTCACAGATGGATCCAAGGGCCCAGATAGTGGGCCCACAGGAGCAGGTGTTTACCTTCCTGAATGTGATGTGCAGATATGTAGAAGACTAACAGATGAACTGTCAGTGTACTCAGTTGAACTGTTGGTGATAATAGTTGTCCTCCAGTGGGTGGAGGACGTACAACCTGTTAGAGTTATAGTATCCTCAGATTCTCTGTCTGTATTGAATAGTTTATCATCTGGTAAATCTATTAGGAGTGACCTACTATTGGAGGTATTAATGTTATTATGGAGAATTGAGAGAATGGGTCTAGTAGTGAGATTCTGCTGGGTCCCAGCACATTCAGGTGTGGAATGGAATGAAATTGTAGACTAGTTAGCTAACATAACTTTAAAACAAGATATAATATATATTAATGTTCCAGTGGGTAGAGGTGAGGACAAATGTGAGATCAGAGACATTTTGATAGATGTGTGGCAGAAGAGATGGGACTCTGAGCACAAGGGACGGCATTTATATGCCCTCCAAAGAAAGGTCGGTGGACCAAGGTTCATAGGTCAGATTAGGAAGGAAGAGGTGTTGTTTCCTCGATTGTGTTTAGGACATTGTACATTGAACTGGTCGTTCCATCTGGTTGGCAGCATGTGAATGGTTTGTGTCTGGAGGGTATTGTCAATGAAACGGTGGAGCATGTGTTGTTATAGAGTTGTAAGGATGTTGAAGAGAGGGAAAGATTGAAGTGTAGGGTCATTGAGGTTGGACGGGGTTGGATGGGGGGTTTGGAAGGGATTTGGGGGATGGGGGAGGGTCTATTAGAAGTTAGTAGGGATCTTTTTTATTTTCTCAGAAGTACTGAGTTAGGTAGGAGGATTTAGAAATGGTGTAAACCGTGATTGAACACACTCCAGCACAGTAGGAGGCGCCACGCTCCTTTAACGTTGGTTTGAGGACCGCCATTATACCATAGAAGAAGAAGAAGTTGGTAACGTGAGGTTTTGTCGTTCGTGAAGAGTGCAGCTATTCTTTTGCCTATTTTCCAAATGTATTTTGTCATGGTGGGAGGGTTTGTTTATCGGTTTCCTCTGTTTATCGGTTAGAGTTGAGGAGGGAGTAGGGTAGTGTGATGTCCTCAACCGAGTGGAGAAGAAACGCTGTCTCTTCAGGTGCGTTGTGGAGAATGGTGTGGAGGAATTATTGATCCTGGTCGGTGAACAGGTGGGAGAGGAACATATACACTCTGTATCCAGAATGAACAAGGCGGTGGTTGTGGTAATGTAAAAGGTGAGTCTTGTTACCCGGCTAGTTACCAGTATGATTTATGTGAGGGGTTGTGTTGGTGCTGATTTCGACAAGAGTAGTGGTGTCTAATCTGCCTCCGTTTATTACCACCGAACAGATCCGTAAAGAGTTGGTTCGTTTTGCTAAATGTGGAAGTGTTTTTCTGAACGAAATTCAAGGTTAAACAGGGGAGGGGTGGTACACAGGGTTTGTTAGCACACAGGAGCCCAGTGATATAATATTATATATATATATATAATATTACTATATGTCCCAGCTGTTTGCTGTGGTTTTGAAGTAATTCTCTTCCTGCCCGCGTTAACCTTGTAGGTTTACCTCAGGTAACTTATTATTAACTATCCTTGTAGGTTTACCTCAGGTAACTGATTATTAACTAACCTTATTTTATTTGTTTCTAAATGGCTGCTGGGTAATATGATAATCGTTGAAATCTGTTGGTTCGTAGACA
>NW_027675424.1:232500-405000 GCF_965601325.2 Salmo salar
AAACTGTAGTAGGGTCCACATAGATACTAGTCATGCTGGTGTAGTCTATAGCTGAGCTGGTTAAACTGTAGTAGGGTCCACATAGATACTAGTCACGCTGGTGTAGTCTGTGTTTTTGTGTAAATAGTTTCTGAAAAAAGTGTGTCCAGCTCAAACGCTGATTGTTGTTGTAAATGAGGGTTCTAAATGAGGGTTCTAAATGAGGGTTCTAAAAGAGCGTTTATATGAGGGTTCTAAATGAGGGTTCTAAATGAGGGTTCTAAATGAGGGTTCTAAATGAGGCTTCTAAATGAGCGTTCTAAATGAGCGTTCTAAAAGAGCGTTCTAAATGAGCGTTCTAAACGAGGGTTCTAAATGAGCGTTCTAAACGAGGGTTCTAAAGGAGCGTTCTAAATGAGGGTTCTAAATGTGTGTTCTAAATTGAGAGGTAGCCTGACTGCCATTAGGTACCGAGATGAGATCCTCAGACCCCTTGTGAGACCATATGCTGGTGCGGTTGGCCCTGGGTTCCTCCTAATGCAAGACAATGCTAGACCTCATGTGGCTGGAGTGTGTCAGCAGTTCCTGCAAGATGAAGGCATTGATGCTATGGACTGGCCCGCCCGTTCCCCAGACCTGAATCCAATTGAGCACATCTGGGACGTCATGTCTCGCTCCATCCACCAACGCCACGTTGCACCACAGACTGTCCAGGAGTTGGCGGATGCTTTAGTCCAGGTCTGGGAGGAGATCCCTCAGGAGACCATCCGCCACCTCATCAGGAGCATGCCCAGGCGTTGTAGGGAGGTCATACAGGCACGTGGAGGCCACACACACTACTGAGCCTCATTTTGACTTGTTTTAAGGACATTACATGAAAGTTGGATCAGCCTGTAGTGTGGTTTTCCACTTTAATTTTTAGTGTGACTCCAAATCCAGACCTCCATGGGTTGATAAATTGGATTTCCATTGATTATTTTTGTGTGATTCTGTTGTCAGCACATTCAACTATGTAAAGAAAAAAGTATTTAAGATTATTTCTTTCATTCAGATCTAGGATGTGTTGTTTAAGTGTTCCCTTTATTTTTTTGAGCAGTATATATATAAATATAATAATAAGAGTGAAAAGTAGCAGCAGTGCATATGCTGGGTGTGAGTCTGTGGTGGCGTGTGTGTGTGTGTATGTGACATCAGTATGCGTGAGTGTGTTATGTGTGTGTGTTGTGTGTGTGGATCGAGACATGTGTATGTGTATATAGCCAGTGCAGGTAGAGTCAGTACAGATAGTCTGAGAAGCTATTCAGCAGTCGAATTGCTTTCAAGATAGAAGCTATCTTGGAGCCTGTTGGTCTGAGACCCGTTGCTCCGGTAGCACAGAGAACAGTCCATGTGCTTAGGTGGCTGAAGTCTTTGGCAATTTCCTGGGCCTTCCTTAGACACCGCCTGGTATAAACGTCCAGGATGGCATGGAGTTCGGCCCCAGAGAAGTACTAGGCTGTCCGCACCACCCTCTGTAGAGCCTTGTGGTCAAGGGCGGTGCAGTTGCCATACCAGACGGCGAAGCAGCCAGTCAAGATGCTCTCATTGGTGCAGCTTTAGAACTTCTTGAGTATCTGAGGACCAAATCTGTGTGTGTGTGTGTGTGTGTGTGTGTGTGTGTGTGTGTGTGTGTGTGTGTGTGTGTGTGTGTGTGTGTGTGTGTGTGTGTGTAGTGTGTGTGTGTAGTGTGTGTGTGTGTGTGTGTAGTGTGTGTGTGTGTGTGTGTAGTGTGTGTGTGTGTGTGTGTGTGTGTGTGTAGTGTGTGTGTGTGTGTGTGTGTGTGTGTGTGTGTCTGTGTGTGTGTGTGTGTGTGTGTGTGTGTGTGTGTGTGTGTGTGTGTCTCTGTGTGTGTGTGTGTGTGTGTGTGTGTGTGTGTGTGTGTGTGTGTGTGTGTGTGTGTGTGTGTGTGTGTGTGTGTAGTGTGTGTGTGTGTGTGTGTGTGTGTGTAGTGTGTGTGTGTGTGTGTCTGTGTGTGTGTGTGTGTGTGTGTGTGTGTGTGTGTGTGTCTTTTTTGTTATTGTTTTTGTTTTGTTGTTGAAACAGAGGAGAGGAGACTCCGGCAGCGACGTCAGAAAATTGCAGTACATATTGTGCTGTTCTATCACGCATGCAATAATGTCAGAGGGAAAAACAGTGTTGGTTGTTTGCAGTAACTTCTTTGTTGTTGTAATCCCAAACGGATGTGGCAGTTTCACCAATTAAGGATTCCAGCTGTAGCCCTTTCCTGCAGTCAAATGACCTAGTGGCCTCAAAAAGGAGGATGGTTATGAACAAACCACTCCTACGAGTGGAGTACTTTTGTTTCAAAGTAGATTTGTTTGACTACCAAGAAACACTCTGTGTGACACTGATGTAGTCCTCTGCAGTAAAAGGTTTTTAAAGCAGGAGAAAGAGACGAGTTGGTGCACTGTTACCAGCCTTTACTCTTCAGCTGTATGGTTGCACTTTCACGTTGCTGTACTATGCATTACTGTACTATGCATCCTCTCTATTTTCGCTGCAGCACAAATCAGGATAGCTATGTCTGTCTATACAAAGGTCTTAGTCATGAATGTTTCAAGCTATTCACGTTGATTCAATCACTGCTATTCAATACGGAATCAACAAAGGTTTACACCACACACTGATTGCCAATCAGAGGATGGTGAACTGTCCCTTTGAACCAGGTGACTCAAATGCCTGAGTCATATGTGATCATATAACATTCAAAACCTCCTGAGATCAACAAGTTATCACATAGTCTTGAATGACAACTACAGGAATTTTGTAACTCTGGACGTCATTCATTTCTTTGATATTTTATTTTGAAAGAATATTTCAAATCCATTGCTCTGAGTCATAAGAGTTCATTGTATTTCAGTTGAATTCATTGTATTCACAAGTGCTGCTCCCATTGAGGAGCCTCTCTATCTATGTAAATAGTGTTGTGTATTTTTCCAGACCCTTAATAAAAAATTGTACTCTTCTGAATAGCAGGAGTCAGGCAAGTGGGCTGTGGACTTTCTTGACTTTTCTTGACGTCTTTTAGTTTGATTGACTCCACCAAGGGGCAAAGATATAATCCTGTCAACAGTTTAATTTATAGATTTGTTGCTTCAGAGTGCAATCATTTACGATGCTTACGCATTTGACCTTCACTGTCCTCAAACCTCTGTCAGACCACATACAAACAGACATCTGTTGTTAGATGTTCGTTACAAATATGAAATATTAAATCAGTGACTTTCTATATATTTCTGTGTTGGTATCAAAGCAGAGCACAGCTTGTGTGAGCAGACAAAGGTGCTCAGGCAGCAGTCTGGAGGACTGGCTGCTGGCTGCTTGTCAACAACTTTTCAATACATCTATTTATGACCTTAGTTTAACTGTTGTACCCCATCAGAATGCAAAATATAATCTAGTTTAACTCCATTGTTTGTAAACAATGTGAATGTAAACAAACACTGTATAGCCTCAAAACATGGTTAAAACTATAACTTTGATACCGTGGAAGGTCAGTCCTTGCATTCATAACTCTGTCTATAATTTTGAAAGTGGTTTCATTTCTCCAGTGCCATCCCTCATCCCTTTACTAAAACGTTGTTATGGTTCAAACTGCACATTACCATTGGCTACATCAGAGTGCTTCTGAGACAGGATGGAATAATTCACAAATGACAAGAGGAGAATCTACATAGTAAAGCACTCGTAGCAAAAATATCAATAACACCACTCTCAGTACAGATGCTATGACTCTACCTGACAGCCATGTGGTTGAAAATACAGTACATTCTTACCAGAGTGCCGTACCTTTAAAGAGATAGGGTGTGCTGTGGGGGACCATATGTTGTGTTGTCTCTCTTGTTTTGATGTGTGTTTTGTCCTATATTTATATTGTTTTTATTTTTTATTTTTAATCCCAGGCCCACGTCTCTGCAGGAGGCCTTTTGCCTTTTGGTAGGCCGTCATTGTAAATAAGAATTTGCTCTCAACTGACTTACCTAGTTAAATAAAGGTTCAATTAAAAATAAATATGGTGAGAGGACACCAAGGGACTTTGCAGATCATAATGAGGTATGGGGTCATTAAGTGGGAGGGGGTGGGGAAAAGGGTGGGTGGGGTGCTGTGACTGACCGAGAAAATGGGCGGAGGGCATGGGAAGGCAATGGGAGCAGTGCTTCCCAGGTCTGACATTGTGATGTCAGCGTAGTAATCTACCGATCAGCTGCATTCCCCAGTTGTCTCTCATTGTGGGTCATATGACCATAGAATTATGAATTAGAATACTAGAATAGTTATTTAATAGGATCTCTATACATATTATTCAGCTGGAGTGGACCGACAAACTCATTAGCTAGCTACATCGCCTCATGAGAAACAAAAGTCATTTCAGAAAATTAGTCAAATTAACCGCATGGGTGAGCTTACTTTCATTCAGAGCATAATTTAGTTACATGGAGAGTTTTTCTCCTGGAATTTCTATTTTGCATCAGGCTATGTCACTACATGCTGATTAGCTTTTAAAAGAGGATAATAAACTGTCTTTTCTCTGGGTATTGTTTTGCTATCTTGTCTGTGTAATTCAAGGACAAGTTGACTGAGTGTGATCGTGGAGGGAAGACACTGTGCTGAAAATATACATATAAATAGCAACTGTCAGGCCCATTGACTGCACTGATACAGGTGGAGACTGTTGTATTATTCATTACATGAGCTTGAAGCCACAACAGACAGTGAAGTCATATGTTTGTCCCACTCCATTAACAGTCAGCACGCCATTTTAATTTAGCCTTCTGGATTTGTAGGTATGTGGACTCCATACCACACAAATGCATTATAAGACAAGACAAACATGGACATGCTAGGGGGAATGCTTTGACGTTGCCAGATTATCCAAATCGGAAAGAAGAATGACCTTGTTATATTGCTATGAGATTGAGTGTGTGCATTTATATGACGTTCATTTATATATTGTTAACAATTATGTGGTAAGTCATTAATAGTTCACCACCCCAGTATTACAATCTAGTGATTAAAGAAGTGTTTACCTGGCTAGGTGGATCTACCGTTGACTGCAAGCTGTTGTTATTTTATTGTGATAAGTTATTATGATTGGGTGAAGCAGCCATGAATGCTCAGTGCTTACACATGAAGTGCAGTGATAGTGGAGGGGGGAGTTGACTAGGATGGTGCCTCCCTGAAGGCTGCGGCAGGGCCGTGGCAGGATGTGACCCATGCCAGGGCCCCTAAGCGATATGCTGCTACCTCATCAACTGGAGCTGGGCTGACGGTCGCCAGCGTATGCTCTCTGCTCTACAAGGGCATGGACTCTGGCGGGGGGATTAAGAGTGCACTGCCAGGGGTGGAAGAATGAGAGAGGAACAGAGTAGAGAGGGGGAGAAAGGAGAGAAAGGGGGAAGAGGAGAGAGCGAGTAGGGGAGGGAGAGAGTGCCCAAACAAGGAAGCCAGGGGAAAGAATACAAGCCACAGAGAGAGAGAGAGAGCTAGGTAAGGGTTAGTCACGTGTCAAACTCATTCCACAGAGGGCCAAGAGTCTGCAGGTTATCCCTCCACCCTTGTACTTGATAGATTAATTAAGGTCACTAATTAGTTAGGAACTCCCCTCACCTGGTTGTCTAGGTCTTTATTGAAAGGAAAAACCAAAAACCCGCAGACACTTGTGAATCGAATTTGACACCCCTAGGCTAGACGTTGTTGACTGTGGAGTTGTTGACTGTGGAGTTACTGGAAAAAGACTGACTGAGGGAGAAAAAAAGAGCTAGACAGTGCCTAATTTGTAAATCAGGAGTTGCCGGAACAAGTGAGCACGAGAGGGGGGTGACCTGCATTGCATGCATATCATCACATTTGCGTAGTGGCATAGAGCAGTAAGTAGAGGCATTTACAGAAGTTGCCCACATGGGGAAAAAAGGTTTGTGGCCTAGGGTCCAGAAAATGTTTGGCCTTTTTATAAACGCATTTAATGCAATTCTACGTCATTTTACGATTGGAGATTTTGGCACGATCTTTTTTAATGCTGCGTTCAAAACAACTGGGAACTCGGAGCTGGGCAATCTACGACTTCAGACTTCAGTGCGTTCAAGACAACTGCGAAATTGGGGAAATAACGAGCTCAGACTGGAAAAATTTGTTTTGGATGGTCATCCAATTTGAAATTCCACATGGGGAACTCTGGCCTCTTCTAGAGCTCCGACTTTCCGACCTGACGATCACTGACATCATGATTCGGCTTATTTTTTTTCGAGTTCCAAGTTGTCTTGAAAGCACAAAATGATCGAAATGACAGGCAATTTAGACACTGACAAACTGAGAATCTGAGATCAATGAAAACGACATTGAATCCATCAATAGCCTAGGCCTATTTAATTTATTTCTCAACAGACAGCAGTAACCATAACTTTGTCAAATGTATTTCAACCCTTTGCGCGGCTCTATAAGGACATTATGAATTGCAATGCTGGAGAGATGAGAGTTGCAGGCTCATGTCTATCGGAGTAGAGAGCGGGAGAGAGAGATAATAGAAAGTGAATCTCATTGTAGTGAGAGATGGGGGGGGATTAAAGAAGAGGCAACTCCAAAGAACTTTGATCACGTTTATTAGAATCTTTACATTGCAAAAAGTGACAATTATTTTTCATGCCAGAAGAGGTACCGGATCCGGACAAAACAAAACTGTTCCAAGACGGAGAGGTGCCAGATCCTGTTCCTGTAGGATCCGGCTAAAATTAAGCACTGGAGAGAGGGCAAGTGCTGAGCGATTAACCGAAATTTCGTATTTTCTTCTCCGGTTATTCAACAACTAATTGACCAATGTGGGTTCAATGACTTGAATTCCATTTAGTTCGTTATTTCTGTGATCCCAACGCGCCGTTTCTCCAGAGAGAAATCAAATCATTCACGAGAGAAATCAAGTCAAGAACTATGTGGGACACTGGGCTGAAGGGAGTTGTAGTTTTCATTAACCAAATATTCAACCTAGTTCAGCGCAGAAATGTCGTAATTAACTACATTAACCACGTTTTTATCAACAGTTTTTAATTTGTTCGTTCGACATGGTGGGATATTTTTGTCTGTAAAATTAATTATGCGAGAAATGGCGGTGGAAACGCCTTTATGCTCAAATATTTATGTCATTTCCATCATATCGAAGTAAACTTGTCACGCGATGATATTGAGTGTGGCCCTCCGACTACTACTCAGGAAACCATGCAGTTTCTTAGGCAACAGATTAAGTATATTATGATGAATTTCACAGTGTTGAAAGTGCACGGTGATGAGCTTGGTGCTCCTTTCCAATAAATATCGAGGGTCTTATTCTGGTGACACGATGCTCAACTGCCCTTTTGACAAATACAAATATCATAAAGCCTTAGGAAGTGCAAAATGAACCCTAAGTCACTATGTTTGATAGGCAATGAGTTGAAAAACTACAGATCTCAGAATTCCACACTTCCTGGTTGGATTCTTCTCTGGTTTTTGCCTGCGATATGAGTTCTGTTATACTCACAGACATCATTCAAAACGTTTTAGAAACTTCAGTGTTTTCTATCCAAATCTACTAATAATATGCATATCCTATCTTCTGAGCCTGAGTAGCAGGCATTTTACTACGGGCACGCCTTTCATCCGGACGTCAAAATACTGTCCCCTACCCTAGAGAAGTTAAGACAATTGTCAAATAATCATTACATTCATTACAGACGACAATTGTTGTACAACATCATGGCTACGCTGTTGGCATCACCTTTTACAGTGGATTTCCGCTGTTGTGGGCCTTTAATCATCTGTCTGACTTTGTTGTTCACACAGGAGAGATACTTAACTATCGTGGATCCTCTGGGGAGCCTCAACAACGTCATGATGCTGAAGAGGCAGAGAAGAGTCTCTCCACATTAGAACACCTCAATAAACACCTGCAGACATCCCCAGGGAAGAGAACTCACTGCTCCTTTGACTGTGGGAACAGATGCACCTCATCAGGCATTAAAATGAATCAGAGAATCCACACAGGAGAGAAACCCTATAGCTGTGATCAATGTGGGAAGAGTTTTACTCAGTCAAGCAGCCTGATATCACACCAGAGAACACACACTGGAGATAAACCTTTTATCTGTGATCAATGTGGGAAGAGTTTTATTACATCTGATCATCTGATAGTACACCAGAGAACACACACAGGAGAGAAACCTTATAGCTGTGGTAAATGTGGGAAGAGTTTTGGTCAATCTGGAGATCTGACAGTGCACCAGAGAACACACACAGGAGAGAAACCTTATAGCTGTGGTAAATGTGGGAAGAGTTTTGGTCGATCTGCACATCTGACTCAACACAAGAGAACACACACAGGAGAGAAATATTTTGGCTGTGGTTAATGTGACAAGAGATACTCTGATAAAAGGCCTCTGATCAAACATCAGAAAATACATGGAGTTGTTTCATGATATCAATGAAATAATGTCACAATGTAGAATGTTTTAACATTGTAGTAGGAATATTTTAATTATGTCACAATGTAGAACCCTAAACGTTTGTCCCCTGTTCTATTGATTTCAACATGATATGGATATTAGCTTCAGGGGGGAAATCCAGGCTCTGAATTGGAAGAGTTACTATTTATGAGATTTAATAAAAAGTGACTAACACAAAAGGAATTCTGTTACACTTACCACGTTGGTGACGCACAGGAATCACAATGCAACACTTCAAAATGTAGCGATCTGTTTTCTACAAATTGTCCTCTAACCAGGGATGTACACATTATTCCCAGATTCCATGTGGTTTTTGAGCTGTTCGTTTTAACAGGATGTGCAACCTCATGTCCCTCCTCTTGCATAATTGATTTCAACATGATATCGATGAGTGATGACAAATAAGTTCCTTTGTTTAGCGACCCCTACATTTAAATGCATCACTCCAAAATGTAGCTGACTTTCTTCTGCAGGTTGTCCTCTAACCAGTGAGGTAAAATATATCTCCCATTTCCATGTGTTTATTTTAGTTGTGTTAGTTTCAACAACACGTACAACCTGATTTCCCCCCTAATCGATATCAGTGATTTATTGCTACTTGTCAAAACTACAGCGTTTCTGGTGCAGTTTATAAGGTGCTTGTTTTAAAAATTACAAGTAATATGATTATTGTGGCAGATGTTTGTGTATATAGCACATGTTATGTTTACGTTTTCAATTTATCACAAACTGTTTCTGCTTATTGGTTATTGATTTGGACACTTTAAAACTGTGTTTTGACATTGGGGATATCCCATCTAGCAACATGTCATTGAAAAGACGTTGAAAATATGACTATGCAACCAAATATTTCATATTTACATTTCATGATCAGATTTAGTAATCGATTTATTGATGATATTTATTCATGCAACCAACTGACAATTTTTGGTACAATTATATTGACATTGTTGCCCTGCTTTTAAAATATCAGGGTTCATTCTCAGATGTGCCAAACCAAATGTACTAGAGCATGACATTGGGGACTGGGCCCCGATCCAACAACATGCCTATCTAGTGAACCCTGAAAAGAGAGAGAAGCTCCGCAGTGAGGTGGAAAGTTACTACGGATATTGCAGGAGTTTCCTCTTGAAATCAGACATGTCTGTGGTCAGGACAACTTGGTTGCTGATTGTCTCAAGGTGGGCAGTTAAAAAGATTTGTGTTTTGTGTTTAGCCAGTGCGTTGCCATGGATCACAATTTATTATGACTGCACGTTTTTCCGTATTGGAGATGAGTTTTGTTTGGGCTCGTTCCAAGGAGACGAGAGTTCTAGAAGCTAGTGGGATTTAGGAAGACGAGAGTTCTAGAAGCTAGTGAGTTTTAGGAAGAGGAGAGTTCTAGAAGCTAGTGAGTTTTAGGAAGACGAGAGTTCTAGAAGCTAGTGAGTTTTAGGAAGACGAGAGTTCTAGAAGCTAGTGAGTTTTAGGAAGACGAGAGTTCTAGAAGCTAGTGAGTTTTAGGAAGACGAGAGTTCTAGAAGCTAGTGAGTTTTAGGAAGACGAGAGTTCTAGAAGCTAGTGAGTTTTAGGAAGAGGAGAGTTCTAGAAGCTAGTGAGTTTTAGGAAGACGAGAGTTCTAGAAGCTAGTTAGTTTTAGGATTCTATAGTAAGTGAACCAAGGTGGGGGATTCTATAGAAAGAAAAAGGTGAAAAAATACTATTGTATATTATTATTTAAAAGTAAGTGTTTTTTTCTTGTTTTTAATTGTTGACAGCCAGTAGACATCATGTTTATATTGGTGAAGGTGAAGCATTGTAGTTGATTATAATGTGAAATGGAAGTTGTTTTCTGTTGGTGGTGAGCAAACTTGTCCAACGAAAATATAGGATATATTTGTTGTCTTAAAGGGGAAGGTGTTACAGGCTTTGGTTTTTCCATTTATGTTTTGAGGTTGAACTTTAGCTCGTTAGCACGTCTAGCTCGTTAGCGCGTCTAGCTCGTTAGCACGTCTAGCTCGTTA
This sequence comes from Salmo salar, assembly GCF_965601325.2. Taxonomy (NCBI): domain Eukaryota; kingdom Metazoa; phylum Chordata; class Actinopteri; order Salmoniformes; family Salmonidae; genus Salmo; species Salmo salar. The sequence goes on from NW_027675424.1 coordinate 242,990, forward strand.
GCACGTAGGACGCACTGATTGGTGTCACCTCGTTAGTCAGTATGTGTTACACCTGTGCTGGCTTGTCCATCTCGTTAGTGGGAAGGTGTTTCACCTGAGCTGGTCCAGGTTCTATTTAAGAGTGTCTGGCCCAGTGCTCCAGTTGTCTTGATACATGTGGAGAGTCAACACCTTTAGTTGCTCCACCTTTTTGGTTTGCTTCCTGTCTTTAAGTTTGGTGTGGGATTTTCTTTTGTTTGCCTCTTCTTGGGCAGATTTAGTGGGTCTCATGGTGGGTGTCTTTTAGGTCCCAGTTGTTGTTACTAGTCAACTTTCAGTGGACACCCCCATAATGTCTTTCAGAGCCCCTCCTAAAAACAAGTTTATATTTTGGGTTGGATATTGCATCCAATTAATATTTAAATCAATGGCAATTCCTTAGAATGTTCATTAGTCTTTCAGTTGTTAATCTTCTGTTTGTTGTGTACTAAATATTTCTGTTTATTTTCATTTTTTTAATTAGTTTTTTTTTCTGTGAAACCATTGTGTTGCATCCATGTCTGAAAGGTGCTGTATAAATAAAGCTTGATTTGATTTCAACACATTAACCCAATGACTGACCAATCAACAGACTCCTGGTCCCTCTTAGTATGAAAACAGTATCAATCCCACTTTTGAAGCCTGCTGAAGGTGTGGTGGAGTGGTAAACATTGACTGCCCCTGCAACACAGAAATTAACACTTAGTAATATATAAAACACTCAAAGTAATGGATATGGAGCATCTATGGCCTCAGTTATACCTGGCACTAAAATGTGACATCTGTCATCTGATCACTCCAAGCTGCATTAGGTTCAGATCTACCAGGATGAGCCTTTGACACAGTCAGGCCACTGAATATGCATAAGCAATGTAAAGAGATGGGGTGAATGAGTGGGGAAAAGTACATTTGACACAAATGACCTTCATAATATCAAAGAACAAATGTGTGTGTCTGAGGGGAAATTAACTTTTATACAGCCAAAAGGGGTGAGAAATTACACCAATATCAGTGGACAATTTGCACTAATGTAAATAAACATGGATGATGGAACATATTCCCTTTAGCTGACGTGATGAACCGCTAAGGGGACATCAATATTTACATTTGCATTACATTTACATTTGAGTCATTTAGCAGACGCTCTTATCCAGAGCGACTTACAGTAGTGAATACATACATTTCATACATGTTTTTTTTTTTCTTTTTTTCTGTGCTGGCCCCCCGTGGGAATCGAACCCACAACCCTGGTGTTGCAAACACCATGCTCTACCAACTGAGCTACAGGGAAGGCCAAAGCCTACCATCTAAACCATGTGTGACCTCTCACCTCTCTGGCTGTAGAAGTGTTCTTCCTAACCAGTCCCTCAACAGCTCTCTGACTGAGCTCCACCCTCACTGGGTCTTCAGAGGAGAGGAAGGCTGAGGAGGGATGGAAGGATGAATGGATCAGTCACTCAATAAAGTGTAGAGCTGCTGTCTGACAAAATCACTATTTTAGTAGTTCATTAAAGTAAATAAGGCTTTATGACTGCTGAATACCAACTATCAATCACTTAGATCATGTATTTTCAGGTAGAGATACATCCTTGAATGTCCCTAGACCTTTGAAGTTGACATTTAAAATGGTTAAGGTAGGGGTTAAGGTTAGGGTTTAGGGTAGGGATGTCCCAAGGATCCCAGATAGCATTGACCATTGTGCATTCTTCTGTCTCTTTTACATAGCAGGTGATGAGTTCTGACTTCTGAACTTGAAAATATTAAATATCCTTATTATGTGAAATTGAATGAAACAATAATGTATGTTGATGCTAATATGATGTACAATATTCCATGATGTTTCTATATGATAACAATAGAGTAAAATATTTAATATGATGTACAATATTCCATGATGTTTCTATATGATAACAATAGAGTAATATATTTAATATGATGTACAATATTCCATGATGTTTCTATATGATAACAATAGAGTAATATATTTAATATGATGTACAATATTCCATGATGTTTCTATATGATAACAATACAGTAAAATATTTAATATGATATACAATATTCCATGATGTTTCTATATGATAACAATAGAGTAATATATTTAATATGATGTACAATATTCCATGATGTTTCTATATGATAACAATAGAGTAATATATTTAATATGATGTACAATATTCCATGATGTTTCTATATGATAACAATACAGTAATATATTTAATATGATGTACAATATTCCATGATGTTTCTATATGATAACAATACAGTAAAATATTTAATATCATATACTATTTAACAGTTTCACTAATTCATTTTAATTAACTTAATCATTATGACACACCCCTCTCTATTGTCATTGGTTGCACTAATTGCACTGTTTGTCTACAGAACCTGGTTGAAGTATTCATGACATCACCCTGAAGAAATCACAGTGATGCTGAAACGTTGGTAAATACCCAATAAATTACTGGGAGTTTATATATGGAGTGTGGGACTTTATTTTGATAGTTTATTCGCCGTTAGTCAGGACCTCCTCACAAATTATTCTTCTGGGTGTGCGCCAGCTCATGTTTTTTAAAGGTAGGTAACAACACATCCGCCACACTGATCCTCAACTCAGGGGCCCCTCAGGGGTGCGTGCTCAGCCCCCTCCTGTACTCCCTGTTCACTCATGACTGCACAGCCAGGCACGACTCCAACACCATTATTAAGTTTGCCGATGCCACACCAGTGGTAGGCCTGATCACCAACAACGATGAGACAGCCTATAGGGAGGTCAGAGACCTGGCCGTGTGGTGCAAGGAAAACAACCTCTCCCTCAACGTGATCAAGACTAAGGAGATGATTGTGGACTACAGGAAAAGGAAGACAGCACGCCCCCATTCTCATCGAAGGGGCTGCAGTGGAGCAGGTTGAGAGCTTCAGGTTCCCTGGTGTCCACATCACTAACAAACTATCATGGTCCAAGCACACCACGATAATCGTGAAGAGGGCACGACAAAACCTATTCCTCCTCAGGAGACTGAAAAGATTTAGCATGGGTCCTCAGATCCTCAAAAGCTTCTACAGCTGCACCATCGAGAGCATCCTGACTGGTTGCATCCCTGCCTGGTATGGCAACTGCTCTGCCTCCGACCGCAAGGCACTACAGAGGGTAGTGCGTACAGCCCAGTACATCACTGGGGCCAAGCTCCCTGCCATCCAGGAGCTCTTTACCAGGCGGTGTCAGAGGAAGGCCCCCCCCCCCACACTCTCTGTTATCATCTATGCATAGTCACTTTAATAACTCTACCTACATGTACATATTACCTCGACTAACCGGTGCCCCCGCACATTGACTCTGTACCGGTACCCCCTGTATATAGTCTAGCTATTGTTATTTAACTTCTGCTCTTTAATTACTTGTTCCTTTTATTTAGTATTCTTATTTGTGCTTTTTAAAACTGCATTGTTGGTTAGGGGCTTGTAAGTAAGCATTTCACTGTAAGGTCAAATTCAATTTGATTTGATAGACTCGTAGTACAGAATGAATGACTGACTGCCCAGTTCAACATCAGTTCACCGTCTCACCTCATACTGTATTGGAGCAGCAGCAGCTGACTTGATCGTTGATACTAATCATCATGTTTGAATCTGAGAGTAAATAGAGCCGACTACACTCTAAAAATGAAGGGTTCAACGGGTTGTTCTCAGATCCCCTAAGAACCATAGGGTTCTTGGTCAATGAAAAACAGCCCCAAAAGGTTCTTCAAAGAACTTGTTAGAAGGTGGGTTCATCGAGGAACCTCCGTTGTTGCTGGACTTCTTCCGGGAACTTCGCAATTACAACTGAAAACGATGGTGACAAGTTTGGATGCGACAACAGTTAAAAAGGTTAAGTTGTGTTGATGTTTGGCTCTGAATATGTCTCGAAATAATGTATTATAATAATATAACATACTAATAATGAATAACGAAGACAATGATGGTTTTCTGTGAATATCTTCCATAACGTTACTATAGTTAATGAACGTAAATATTAGAAAGCCGGGTTTGACCGTCGGCGTTGTATGAGCTACAGTACAGTATCGTTAGCTAGCTAGCTAACGTTATGTCCTAACTAGGCACAACTAGGTTTGGATTATTTCCTCAACTATATTCTTTCCCATATATTGTATATCGTTTCCATAAAGACAACATGGCTTTACACTCATTAATGTAAGTTTCCAATCTAGAGCAGTTTCACTTTTGTGATAACGAAGCTAACGTTAGCTAGTTCATTAACTAACTAACTAACTAAGGACGGTGACCTGTCCAGACGAGATGTTACAACGAACTGAATCGTCAATGGAGGTCTTCCTCTTTATATAGGCTGCTACAGCATGCAATACTATTAACTCACAAGGGGGCATAACGTGACATGGACAATACTATCCCATTTTGGAAACGTTACATGTACAATACTCCCCCATTTTGGAACCGTTACATGTACAATATTATCCCATTTTGGAAACGTTACATGTCCGCACCCTTGTGGAGGTAAATTAATATCTTAGATGGTAGCTGTAGATGGGATTCAAATGCATAATGGTATTAATACAGTGTCTAGACTACCTCTTTTGTATAAATGCCCTTCAGAATCCAAACACAGTATTGCCACGCAGCAAAATGTTGCGTATAATCTTTCAAGTCAGCCTGATAAAATATTGAACAATTTGTGTACAAAGATATCTTGAAATGTGATATTATGCCTGTATGGCAGTACTGTTACTGTATGGCAGTACTGTATTGGCTAGTGCTTTCTCCAATATGTTCTTCTATTTTACATTACATTGTATGTTGATGCCATTTATCTTTCGATATTTACTTAATATATTTTAATGCTTGTAATTCTTTGACACATTTTCTCTTCCTTTGAAATTCTTATAGGACAGAACATGGACACAATGCAATTGGGATCAAGAAGAAGGTATTGGGAGGCGTAAACAGGGCGGATTCCGGATTCCGGATGTTTTAACATTAAAATTGTCATCTAGTTCCCAAAGATTCTAGATATTTAAACCCAGGGCATACCTGGCAGCACATTTAAAATCATTGGAATTCACCACTTCTGAGAGTCACACAGACACTTTTCAGAATGAGGTCCTTCTTCCAATAGAGTTTCACCAGGTACCGTGTTTCACACAGAACCCACAGTCACCCTGGCCCCTCACCCCTACAGACCAATCCCCACTGTGATCAATTCAGTGTCAGGACAGCTCTAGGTCGCCCGCAACCGACCAATGATAGGTGTCTGAGTCGACTGACTCTCAGATCATCCTCCACTGACTCGGCCCTGTTTACGCCTCCAAGGTGCCCCCTCACACAGGAATACACACTCAGAGCCTACTGACTGGGCCCTGTTTACACCTCCACACAGGAATACACACTCAGAGCCTACTGACTGGGCCCTGTTTACACCTCCACACAGGAATACACACTCAGAGCCTACTGACTGGGCCCTGTTTACACCTCCACACAGGAATACACACTCAGAGCCTCCTGACTGGGCCCTGTTTACACCTCCACACAGGAATACACACTCAGAGCCTACTGACTGGGCCCTGTTTACACCTCCACACAGGAATACACACTCAGAGCCTACTGACTGGGCCCTGTTTACACCTCCACACAGGAATACACACTCAGAGCCTACTGACTGGGCCCTGTTTACACCTCCACACAGGAATACACACTCAGAGCCTACTGACTGGGCCCTGTTTACACCTCCACACAGCAATACACACTCAGAGCCTACTGACTGGGCCCTGTTTACACCTCCACACAGGAATACACACTCAGAGCCTACTGACTGGGCCCTGTTTACACCTCCACACAGGAATACACACTCAGAGCCTACTGACTGGGCCCTGTTTACACCTCCACACAGCAATACACACTCAGAGCCTACTGACTGGGCCCTGTTTACACCTCCACACAGGAATACACACTCAGAGCCTACTGACTGGGCCCTGTTTACACCTCCACACAGGAATACACACTCAGAGCCTACTGACTGGGCCCTGTTTACACCTCCACACAGGAATACACACTCAGAGCCTCCTGACTGGGCTCTGTTTACACCTCCACACAGGAATACACACTCAGAGCCTACTGACTGGGCCCTGTTTACACCTCCACACAGGAATACACACTCAGAGCCTACTGACTGGGCCCTGTTTACACCTCCACACAGGAATACACACTCAGAGCCTACTGACTGGGCCCTGTTTACACCTCCACACAGGAATACACACTCAGAGCCTCCTGACTGGGCCCTGTTTACACCTCCACACAGGAATACACACTCAGAGCCTACTGACTGGGCCCTGTTTACACCTCCACACAGGAATACACACTCAGAGCCTCCTGACTGGGCCCTGTTTACACCTCCACACAGGAATACACACTCAGAGCCTCCTGACTGGGCCCTGTTTACACCTCCACACAGCAATACACACTCAGAGCCTACTGACTGGGCCCTGTTTACACCTCCACACAGGAATACACACTCAGAGCCTCCTGACTGGGCCCTGTTTACACCTCCACACAGGAATACACACTCAGAGCCTACTGACTGGGCCCTGTTTACACCTCCACACAGGAATACACACTCAGAGCCTCCTGACTGGGCCCTGTTTACACCTCCACACAGGAATACACACTCAGAGCCTACTGACTGGGCCCTGTTTACACCTCCACACAGCAATACACACTCAGAGCCTCCTGACTGGGCCCTGTTTACACCTCCACACAGGAATACACACTCAGAGCCTCCTGACTGGGCCCTGTTTACACCTCCACACAGGAATACACACTCAGAGCCTACTGACTGGGCCCTGTTTACACCTCCACACAGGAATACACACTCAGAGCCTACTGACTGGGCCCTGTTTACACCTCCACACAGGAATACACACTCAGAGCCTCCTGACTGGGCCCTGTTTACACCTCCACACAGGAATACACACTCAGAGCCTCCTGACTGGGCCCTGTTTACACCTCCACACAGGAATACACACTCAGAGCCTACTGACTGGGCCCTGTTTACACCTCCACACAGGAACACACACTCAGAGCCTACTGACTGGGCCCTGTTTACACCTCTACACAGGAACACACACTCAGAGCCTACTGACTGGGCCCTGTTTACACCTCCACACAGGAATACACACTCAGAGCCTACTGACTGGGCCCTGTTTACACCTCCACACAGGAATACACACTCAGAGCCTACTGACTGGGCCCTGTTTACACCTCCACACAGGAATACACACTCAGAGCCTACTGACTGGGCCCTGTTTACACCTCCACACAGGAATACACACTCAGAGCCTCCTGACTGGGCCCTGTTTACACCTCTACACAGGAATACACACTCAGAGCCTACTGACTGGGCCCTGTTTACACCTCCACACAGGAATACACACTCAGAGCCTACTGACTGGGCCCTGTTTACACCTCTACACAGGAATACACACTCAGAGCCTACTGACTGGGCCCTGTTTACACCTCCACACAGGAATACACACTCAGAGCCTACTGACTGGGCCCTGTTTACACCTCCACACAGGAATACACACTCAGAGCCTCCTGACTGGGCCCTGTTTACACCTCCACACAGGAATACACACTCAGAGCCTACTGACTGGGCCCTGTTTACACCTCCACACAGGAATACACACTCAGAGCCTCCTGACTGGGCCCTGTTTACACCTCCACACAGGAATACACACTCAGAGCCTACTGACTGGGCCCTGTTTACACCTCCACACAGCAATACACACTCAGAGCCTCCTGACTGGGCCCTGTTTACACCTCCACACAGGAATACACACTCAGAGCCTCCTGACTGGGCCCTGTTTACACCTCCACACAGGAATACACACTCAGAGCCTACTGACTGGGCCCTGTTTACACCTCCACACAGGAATACACACTCAGAGCCTACTGACTGGGCCCTGTTTACACCTCCACACAGGAATACACACTCAGAGCCTCCTGACTGGGCCCTGTTTACACCTCCACACAGGAATACACACTCAGAGCCTCCTGACTGGGCCCTGTTTACACCTCCACACAGGAATACACACTCAGAGCCTACTGACTGGGCCCTGTTTACACCTCCACACAGGAACACACACTCAGAGCCTACTGACTGGGCCCTGTTTACACCTCTACACAGGAACACACACTCAGAGCCTACTGACTGGGCCCTGTTTACACCTCCACACAGGAATACACACTCAGAGCCTACTGACTGGGCCCTGTTTACACCTCCACACAGGAATACACACTCAGAGCCTACTGACTGGGCCCTGTTTACACCTCCACACAGGAATACACACTCAGAGCCTACTGACTGGGCCCTGTTTACACCTCCACACAGGAATACACACTCAGAGCCTCCTGACTGGGCCCTGTTTACACCTCTACACAGGAATACACACTCAGAGCCTACTGACTGGGCCCTGTTTACACCTCCACACAGGAATACACACTCAGAGCCTACTGACTGGGCCCTGTTTACACCTCCACACAGGAATACACACTCAGAGCCTACTGACTGGGCCCTGTTTACACCTCTACACAGGAATACACACTCAGAGCCTACTGACTGGGCCCTGTTTACACCTCCACACAGGAATACACACTCAGAGCCTACTGACTGGGCCCTGTTTACACCTCCACACAGGAATACACACTCAGAGCCTACTGACTGGGCCCTGTTTACACCTCCACACAGCAATACACACTCAGAGCCTCCTGACTGGGCCCTGTTTACACCTCCACACAGGAATACACACTCAGAGCCTACTGACTGGGCCCTGTTTACACCTCCACACAGGAATACACACTCAGAGCCTCCTGACTGGGCCCTGTTTACACCTCCACACAGGAATACACACTCAGAGCCTCCTGACTGGGCCCTGTTTACACCTCTACACAGGAATACACACTCAGAGCCTACGAGGATTTTCTAAAAACTCCACTTTACGTGTTTCGCTCACCTCTTTATTTTTTTTAAACTACGTTGGAGATGTGGTATCCACTATATATACTATACTGATGGTATCCACTATATATACTATACTGATGGTATCCACTATATATACTATACTGATGGTATCCACTATATATACTATACTGATGGTATCCACTATATATACTATACTGATGGTATCCACTATATATACTATACTGATGGTATCCACTATATATACTATACTGATGGTATCCACTATATATACTATACTGATGGTATCCACTATATATACTATACTGATGGTATCCACTATATATACTATACTGATGGTATCCACTATATATACTATACTGATGGTATCCACTATATATACTATACTGATGGTATCCACTATATATACTATACTGATGGTATCCACTATATATACTATACTGATGGTATCCACTATATATACTATACTGATGGTATCCACTATATATACTATACTGATGGTATCCACTATATATACTATACTGATGGTATCCACTATATATACTATACTGATGGTATCCACTATATATACTATACTGATGGTATCCACTATATATACTATACTGATGGTATCCACTATATATACTATACTGATGGTATCCACTATATACACTATACTGATGGTATCCACTATATACACTATACTGATGGTATCCACTATATACACTATACTGATGGTATCCACTATATATACTATACTGATGGTATCCACTATATATACTATACTGATGGTATCCACTATATATACTATACTGATGGTATCCACTCATATATATACTATACTGATGGTATCCACTATATATACTATACTGATGGTATCCACTATATACACTATACTGATGGTATCCACTATATATACTATACTGATGGTATCCACTATATATACTATACTGATGGTATCCACTATATATACTATACTGATGTTATCCACTATATACACTATACTGATGGTATCCACTATATACACTATACTGATGGTATCCACTATATATACTATACTGATGGTATCCACTATATATACTATACTGATGGTATCCACTATATATACTATACTGATGGTATCCACTCGGCTCGCTGCCTCTCAGATCAAAGGTGGGTCCATCTGCTCTGTTCCTGAAGTGTGGTCTCCCTGAGATCCCAAGTTAGAGGAATCCCTTGTGCACCATTTACCCAGGTCATCAGGAGCGGTCACCAAGTGAAGATTCACATCCCCATCGCCAAATGTGGTGGTTAATTTCTTTAATATTAATTGAGACAAACTTATCTTAAACTAAATCTTTATTCACTTATAAGGGAGCAGGTCAATACAACACACATATAAAGTCAATCAATTGGGTGCCCTATGATAATGATGGCTGGTCGACGAATCACCCCCAGATGATTCATTGAGAGATGAATCACCCCCAGATGATTCATTGAGAGATGAATCACCCCCAGATGATTCGTTGAGAGATGAATCACCCCCAGATGATTCGTTGAGAGCCCCGAGACAAAAGTACAAAGGTCTTTTACAGCCAAGATACACCCCTTTCAACCTACATGACCAACAACAGATGTATAGAACGGGTCACAAGGTTAAGATTTGTATTAAAGATACTTATAATTCTCAGCAGACAGTATCTGCTGTAAAAACAGTACTCTTTGTGTAGAGACCAGGGTCTGGCCCTGAGGTCATCTCTCCCTGGTACCATATAGAACAGAAACATTAACTCATGTTCTGGAATGCAGTCTCTTTAGGTTTTATCACCCAAAAGACATTGTAAATCTCCTGTCAGTGTTTTCTCCCAGAGGCCCATCCTCAGTAGAACACAGAGACAATAGTTCTAAGAACCCTCTATTCTGTTGCATAAAACAACCATTTGATGCAATAAAAGTATTATAACAATGTTGCAGTTTTGCTCACAGTGTCCACTGAAAGTTGACTAGTAACAACAACTGGGACCTAAAAGACACCCACCATGAGACCCACTAAATCTGCCCAAGAAGAGGAAAACAAAAGAAAAACCCACACCAAACTTAAAGACAGGAAGCAAACCAAAAAGGTGGAGCAACTAAAGGTGTTGACTCTCCACATGTATCAAGACAACTGGAGCACTGGGCCAGACACTCTTAAATAGAACCTGGACCAGCTCAGGTGAAACACCTTCCCACTAACGAGATGGACAAGCCAGCACAGGTGTAACACATACTGACTAACGAGGTGACACCAATCAGTGCGTCCTACGTGCTAACGAGCTAGACGTGCTAACGAGCTAGACGGGCTAACGAGCTAGACGGGCTAACGGGCTAGACGCGCTAACGAGCTAGACGTGCTAACGAGCTAGACGGGCTAACGAGCTAGACGTGCTAACGAGCTAGACGGGCTAACGAGCTAGACGTGGTAACGAGCTAGACGTGCTAACGAGCTAGACGTGGTAACGAGCTAGACGTGCTAACGAGCTAGACGTGCTAACGAGCTAGACGTGCTAACGAGCTAGACGTGGTAACGAGCTAGACGTGCTAACGAGCTAGACGGGCTAACGAGCTAGACGTGCTAACGAGCGATACGTGCTAACGAGCTAGACGGGCTAACGAGCTAGACGTGCTAACGAGCTAGACGTGCTAACGAGCTATACATGCTAACGAGCTAGACGGGCTAACGAGCTAGACGGGCTAAAGTCCAACCTCAAAACAAAATGGAAAAACCAAAGACTAACACCTTAATAGAATGCTTACCACCAACAGAAAACAACTTCCATTTCTCATTATAATCAACTACAATGCTTCACCTTCACCAATATAAACATGGTGTCTACTGGCTGTCAACAATTAAAAACAACAAGAAAAAAACCCTAAAACGCTTCTGGAACACATTTTTTATATTTTTTCCCCCACTAGCTTCTAGAACTCTGGTCCCCTTGGAACGAAAAATACGGAAAAGAATAAGAGATAAAACTCATCGCCAAAAAACCAGTCAAAATAAATTGTAATCAATGGCACTGGCTAACGCAAAACTTATTAACTGCCCACAATCAGCAACCAAGTTGTCCTTACCAGGGACATGTCTCATTTCGAGCTTCTCTCTCTTCTCAGGGTTCACTAAATAGGCATGTTGTTGGATCGGGGCCCAGTCCCCAATGTCATGCTCTAGTACATTTGGGTTGGCACATCTGAGAATGAACCCTGATATTCTAATAGCAGGGCAACAATGTCAATATAATTGTACCAAAAATTGTCAGTTGGTTGCATAAATAAATATTTGGTTGCATAGTCCTTTTTTCAAGGTATTTTCAATGACATTTTTCTAGGTGGGATATCCCCAATGTCAAAACACAGTTTTAACATGTACAAATCAATAACCAATATGCAGAAACAGTTTGTGATAAATTGAAAACCTAAACATAACATGTGCTACATACACAAACATCTGCCACAATAATCATATTACTTTTTAAAAACAAGCTCCTTATAAACTGCACAAGCACCAGAAACACTGTTGTTTTGACAAGTAGCAATAAATCACTGATATCGATTAAGGGTGAAATCAGGTTGTACGTGATGTTGAAACTAGCACAACTAAAAAACACATGGAAATGGGAGATGTCTTTTACCTCACTGATTAGAGGACAACCAGCAGAAGACAGTCAGCTACATTTTGGAGTGAAACATTTAAATGTAGGGGTCGCTAAACAAAGGAACACAACATTTATGTCATCACTCATCGATATCATGTTGAAATCAATTGTGTGAGAGGAGGGAGATGAGGTTGCACGTCCTGTTAAACTAACAGCTCAAAATCCACATGGAATATGGGAGTAATGTGTACATCCCTGGTTAGAGGACAATTTGTAGAAAACAGCTAGCTACATTTTGAAGTGTTGCATTTTGATTCCAGTGGGTCACCAACATGGTCACCAACTCTTTTTTTGTTAGTCACTTTTTGTTAAATCACATAAATAGTAACTCTTCCATTTCAGAGCCTGGATTTTCCCCCTGAGGCTAATATCCATATCATGTTGAAATCAATAGAACAGGGGACAAACGTTTAGGGTTCTACATTGTGACATCATTAAAATACTCCTTCTACAATGTTAAAACATTCTACATTGTGACATATCATTGATATCATGAAACAACTCCTTCATGTATTTTCTGATGTTTGATCAGATGTCTTTTATCAGAGTATCTCTTCCCACATTGATCACAGCTATAAGGTTTCTCTCCTGTGTGTGTTCTCTGGTGTAGAGTCAGAGTGCTAGATGTAGTAAAACTCTTCCCACATTGATCACAGCTATAAGGTTTCTCTCCTGTGTGTGTTCTCTGGTGTTGAGTCAGAGTGCTAGATGCAGCAAACCTCTTCCCACATTGACCACAGCTATAAGGTTTTTCTCCCGTGTGTGTTCTTTGGTGTATCTTCAGTTTGCCAGATTGAACAAAACTCTTGCCACATCGAGTACAGCTATAGGGTTTCTCTCCTGTGTGTCTTCTCTGGTGCATCTTCAGTTCTCCAGATTGAACAAAACTCTTCCCACATTGAGTACAGCTATAGGGTTTCTCTCCTGTGTGTCTTCTTTGGTGTATCGTCAGATGGTTAGATTTAAAAAAAAACTTCCCACATCGAGTACAGCTATAGGGTTTCTCTCCTGTGTGTGTTCTCTGGTGAAGAGTCAGATTGCGCAAGCAAGTAAAACTCTTCCCACACTCATCACAGATATACGATTTCTCTCCTGTGTGTATTCTCTGGTGTGATATCAGGCTGCTTCGATGAGTAAAACACTTCCCACATTGATCACAGCTAAAAGGTTTCTCTCCTGTGCGTGTTCTCTGGTGTAATTTCAGGCTGGTTGAATGAGTAAAACTCTTCCCACATTCATCACAGCTGTATGGTTTCTCTCCTGTGTGTGTTCTCTGGTGTGTTATCAGGTTGATTAGCTGAGTAAAACTCTTCCCACATTGATCACAGCTAAAAGGTTTCTCTCCTGTGTGTGTTCTCTGGTGTAATTTCAGGCTGGTTGAACGAGTAAAACTCTTCCCACATTCATCACAGCTAGAAAGTTTCTCTCCTGTGTGTATTCTCTGGTGTGATATCAGGCTGCTTCGATGAGTAAAACTCTTCCCACATTGATCACAGCTAAAAGGTTTCTCTCCTGTGTGTTTTCTCTGGTGGAATTTCAGGCTGGTTGATTGAGTAAAACTCTTCCCACATTCATCACAGCTATATGGTTTCTCTCCTGTGTGTGTTCTCTGGTGTGTTATCAGGTTGCCTAGTTGAGTAAAACTCTTCCCACATTGATCACAGCTAAAAGATTTCTCTCCTGTGTGTGTTCTCTGGTGTAATTTCAGGCTGGTTGAACGAGTAAAACTCTTCCCACATTCATCACAGCTAGAAAGTTTCTCTCCTGTGTGTATTCTCTGGTGTGATATCAGGCTGCTTCGATGAGTAAAACTCTTCCCACATTGATCACAGCTAAAAGGTTTCTCTCCTGTGTGTTTTCTCTGGTGGAATTTCAGGCTGGTTGATTGAGTAAAACTCTTCCCACATTCATCACAGCTATATGGTTTCTCTCCTGTGTGTGTTCTCTGGTGTGTTATCAGGTTGCCTAGTTGAGTAAAACTCTTCCCACATTGATCACAGCTAAAAGATTTCTCTCCTGTGTGTGTTCTCTGGTGTAATTTCAGGCTGGTTGAACGAGTAAAACTCTTCCCACATTCATCACAGCTAGAAAGTTTCTCTCCTGTGTGTATTCTCTGGTGTGATATCAGGCTGCTTCGATGAGTAAAACTCTTCCCACATTCATCACAGCTATAAGTTTTCTCTCCTGTGCGTGTTCTTTGGTGTACAATAAGATGGCTAGATGTATCAAAACTCTTCCCACATTGAGTACAGCAATAAGCTTTCTCTACTGTGTGGCTTCTCCGATGAATTTTAATGCCTGATGAGGTGAATCTCTTCCCACAGTCAGAGAGGTTAATTATCTTCCCTGTGGGTCTCTGCTGGTGTTTCTTGAGGAGTTCTGATCTGGAGAGACTCTTCTCTGCCTCATCAGCATCATGAGGTTGTTGAGGCTCCCCAGAGGATCCACGATAGTCCCGTCTCTCTCCTGTGTGAATGACAAAGTCATACAGATGGTTAAAGGCCCACAACAGCAGAAATCCACTGTAAAAGGTCATGCCAACAGCGTAGCCATGATGTTGAACAACAATTGACATCTGTAATGAATGTAATGATTACTTGACATTTGTCTTAAAATGAGCAACAATAGTCATATTTTGTCTTGTTTTCACATTAGTAGTAACATCTAAGATTGGAGGCCCTTTTCTATGTTTGCTGGTGAGAAAAGATGTTTGCTCAGGGGAGTAACCTCCATTACCAGGTTGCTAATGAGTTCATTTCACACTACTTTGGATTATAATTGTCAGGCTCGCTTGAATCTCCTGCTTAATATAATGTTTGTGTCGTCATCGCAAATCAACCGCTTTGTACTTAAAAAACACTTCAACCAGTAAAATGCTCTTTGGCTTTTCCATCAGCCTGACAATGAGGGTTTGTACACTGTTTGCCAAATTGGCCCATAACTTCACCTAACAACAACATAGACCTACTGTAGGACCCATAACTTCACCTAACAATAACATAGACCTACTGTAGGACCCATAACTACACCTAACAACAAATATAGGAAAATAGCTCTGTGTGTTGAACAATAGCCTATCCATCAAGGAACAGTTCTCTACACATTATGAGCTAAGTATCTCCGTTTCCAAACGGACTAACGAGACCCTACAGTAAATCAAGCAGACAATAACACATTATAAACATCAATTTGTTAGGGATGTTGGATCCAACGTGGAGCACGGCATAACTGTCTTTACCAGAGTAATGAATGAAGAAGCACTTTGGTTGTTGTTGCATGTCGTGATGTTTGTCATGTGACTGGCATTCAGAAAAGTATTTCCTGGATCTTCTGATAGTTGATCATGTGACTGTAACTAAACATCTACAGTATTAAGTATTATGTGTAATTATTGAAGAACTGCGTTAATGACAGTATCCATTTGAGTGTTGTCAATAAAGCTAAGATTAAAAAAAAAAAAAAATGTATTTCACCTTTATTTAACCAGGTAGGCTAGTTGAGAACAAGTTCTCATTTACAACTGCAACCTGGCCAAGATAAAGCAAAGCAGTGCGACAAAAACAACAGAGTTACACGTTGGATAAACAAACGAACAGTCAATAACACAATAGAAAAATCTATATATAGTGTGTGCAAATGGAGTACGGAGGTAAGGCAATAAATAGGCCATAGTAGTGAAGTAATTACAATTTAACACTGGAGTGATAGATGTTCAAGTAGAAATACTGGTGTGCAAAAGAGCAAAAAAACGTAAATAAAAACATGGGGATGAGGTAGGCAGTTGGATGGGCTATTTACAGATGGGCTGTGTACAGCTGCAGCGATCGGTAAGCTGCTCAGATAGCTGATGCTTAAAGTTAGTGAGGGAGATATATGTCTCCAACTTCAGCGATTTTTGCAATTCGTTGCAGTCATTGGCAGCAGAGAACTGGAAGGAAAGGCGGCCAAAGGAGGTGTTGGCTTTGGGGATGACCAGTGAGATATACCTCCTGGAGCGCGTGCTATGGGTGGGTGTTGCTATGGTGACCAGTGAGCTGAGTGAAGTCGGCCTAGCAAAGACTTATAGATGACCTGGAGCCAGTGGGTTTGGCGACGAATATGTATACCAGGTCGATTAGAAAGGCCTGCTCGCAGAAGTGTTCTAGGGAGCATGTGACAGTGATGAGGGGTGGCCGTTTGACCGCAAACCCATAACGGATGCAGGCGATGAGGCAGTGATCGCTGAGATCCTGATTGAAAACAGCAGAGGTGTATTTGGAGGGCAAGTTGGTCAGGATAATATCTATGAGGGTGCCCATGTTTACAGATTTAGGGGTTGTACCTGGTGGGTTCCTTGATAATTTGTGTGAGATTGAGGGCATCTAGCTTGAATTGTAGGACGGCCGGGGTGTTAACCTCACTAGGGTAGGGGGCACTGTTTTCACCTCCGGATGAAAAGCGTGCCAAAGTAAACTTGGTAGATTTGGATAGAAAACACTCTAAAGTTTCCAAAACAATGTCTGTGAGTATAACAGAACTGATATGACAGGCGAAAACCTGAGAAAAATACATCCAGGAAGTGGGATTTGTTGTTGTTGTAGTTTTCCATTGACTGCCTATACAGATTCCATTGACTTAGGTCTCAAATTGCACTTCCTAGGGCTTCCACTAGATGTCAACAGTCTTTAGAAATAGTTTCAGGCTTGCATCCTGAAAAATGAGAGTGTAAGACCACTCTGAATGAGTGGACCATTCAGTATCTCAGAGATTTTTCATGCGCAAGACCGAGAGCGCACCTTTCTTGTTTACCTTTTATATTGACGACGTTATTGTCCGGTTGAAATGTTATATATTATTTAGGCTAAAAACAACCTGAGGATTGATTATAAACATCGTTTGACATGTTTCTACGAACTTTACTGATACTTTTAGGATTTTTCGTCTGGCTGTAGTGACTGCCTTTGAGCCTGTGGATTACTGAACAAAACGCATGAACAAAACGGAGGTTTTTGGATATAAAGAGAGACTTTATCGAACAAAACAAACATTTATTGAGTAAATGGGAGTCTTGTGAGTTGCAACGATATGAAGATCATCAAAAGTAAGTGATTCATTTTATCGCTATTTCTGACTTGTGTAACTCCTCTACTTGGCTGGTAACTGTTACTAATGATTTGTCTGCTGGGCGCTGTTCTCAGATAATCGCATGGTATGCTTTCACGGTAAAGCCTTTTTGAAATCTGACACCGTGGTTGGATTAACAAGAAGTTAATCTTTAAACCGATGTATAACACTTGTATGTTTTATGAATTCTTATGAGTATTTCTGTTTTTGAATTTGGCGCTCTGCAATTTCACTGGATGTTGGCCATGTGGGACGGTAGCGTCCCACACCCCCTAGAGAGGTTAAGCATATCCCAGTTTAGGTCCCCTAACAGAACAAACTCTGAAGATAGATGGGAGCCAATCAATTCACATATGGTGTCCAGGGCACAGCTGGGAGCTGAGGGGGGTCTGTAACAGGCGGCAACAGTGAGAGACTTATTTCTGGAGAGATTCATTTTTTAAATTAAAAGCTCGAACTGTTTGGGCTTAGACCTGGAAAGTATGATAGAACATTGCAGGCCATCTCTGCAGTAGATTGCAACTCCTCTCATTTTGATGGAAAATGTTGTAGTTGGGGATGGAAATTTCAGAATTTTTGGTGACCTTCCAAAGCCAGGATTCAGACACGGCAAGGACATCAAGGTTGGCGGAGTGTGCTAAAGCAGTGAGTAAAACAAACTTAGGGAGGAGGCTTCTGATGTTAACATGCATGAAACCAAGGCTTTTACGGTTACAGAAGTCAACAAATGAGAGCGCCTGGGGACACACAGGGCCTGGGATAACGTCTACATCACCAGAGGAGTAGGATGAGGGTACGGCAAAAGGCTTTCAGAACTGGTCGGCTCCCTCTAGTCAGGTTATAGTGACGACTGGCTCCCTCCCTCTAGTCAGGTTATAGTGATGACTGGCTCGCTCCCTCTAGTCAGGTTATAGTGATGACTGGCTCCCTCCCTCTAGTCAGGTTATAGTGATGACTGGCTCCCTCCCTCTAGTCAGGTTATAGTGATGACTGGCTCCCTCCCTCTAGTCAGGTTATAGTGATGACTGGCTCCCTCCCTCTAGTCAGGTTATAGTGATGACTGGCTCCCTCCCTCTAGTCAGGTTATAGTGATGACTGGCTCCCTCTAGTCAGGTTATAGTGATGACTGGCTCCCTCCCTCTAGTCAGGTTATAGTGATGACTGGCTCCCTCCCTCTAGTCAGGTTATAGTGATGACTGGCTCCCTCCCTCTAGTCAGGTTATAGTGATGACTGGCTCCCTCCCTCTAGTCAGGTTATAGTGATGACTGGCTCCCTCCCTCTAGTCAGGTTATAGTGATGACTGGCTCCCTCTAGTCAGGTTATAGTGATGACTGGCTCGCTCCCTCTAGTCAGGTTATAGTGATGACTGGCTCCCTCCCTCTAGTCAGGTTATAGTGATGACTGGCTCCCTCCCTCTAGTCAGGTTATAGTGATGACTGGCTCCCTCCCTCTAGTCAGGTTATAGTGATGACTGGCTCCCTCCCTCTAGTCAGGTTATAGTGATGACTGGCTCCCTCCCTCTAGTCAGGTTATAGTGATGACTGGCTCCCTCTAGTCAGGTTATAGTGATGACTGGCTCCCTCCCTCTAGTCAGGTTATAGTGATGACTGGCTCCCTCCCTCTAGTCAGGTTATAGTGATGACTGGCTCCCTCCCTCTAGTCAGGTTATAGTGATGACTGGCTCCCTCTAGTCAGGTTATAGTGATGACTGGCTCCCTCCCTCTAGTCAGGTTATAGTGATGACTGGCTCCCTCCCTCTAGTCAGGTTATAGTGATGACTGGCTCCCTCCCTCTAGTCAGGTTATAGTGATGACTGGCTCCCTCCCTCTAGTCAGGTTATAGTGATGACTGGCTCCCTCCCTCTAGTCAGGTTATAGTGATGACTGGCTCCCTCTAGTCAGGTTATAGTGATGACTGGCTCGCTCCCTCTAGTCAGGTTATAGTGATGACTGGCTCCCTCCCTCTAGTCAGGTTATAGTGATGACTGGCTCCCTCCCTCTAGTCAGGTTATAGTGATGACTGGCTCCCTCCCTCTAGTCAGGTTATAGTGATGACTGGCTCCCTCCCTCTAGTCAGGTTATAGTGATGACTGGCTCCCTCCCTCTAGTCAGGTTATAGTGATGACTGGCTCCCTCCCTCTAGTCAGGTTATAGTGATGACTGGCTCCCTCCCTCTAGTCAGGTTATAGTGATGACTGGCTCCCTCCCTCTAGTCAGGTTATAGTGATGACTGGCTCCCTCCCTCTAGTCAGGTTATAGTGATGACTGGCTCCCTCCCTCTAGTCAGGTTATAGTGATGACTGGCTCCCTCCCTCTAGTCAGGTTATAGTGATGACTGGCTCCCTCCCTCTAGTCAGGTTATAGTGATGACTGGCTCCCTCCCTCTAGTCAGGTTATAGTGATGACTGGCTCCCTCTAGTCAGGTTATAGTGATGACTGGCTCCCTCTAGTCAGGTTATAATGATGACTGGCTCCCTCCCTCTAGTCAGGTTATAGTGATGACTGGCTCCCTCCCTCTAGTCAGGTTATAGTGATGACTGGCTCCCTCCCTCTAGTCAGGTTATAGTGATGACTGGCTCCCTCTAGTCAGGTTATAGTGATGACTGGCTCCCTCCCTCTAGTCAGGTTATAGTGATGACTGGTTCCCTCCCTCTAGTCAGGTTATAGTGATGACTGGCTCCCTCCCTCTAGTCAGGTTATAGTGATGACTGGCTCCCTCCCTCTAGTCAGGTTATAGTGATGACTGGCTCCCTCCCTCTAGTCAGGTTATAGTGATGACTGGCTCCCTCTAGTCAGGTTATAGTGATGACTGGCTCCCTCCCTCTAGTCAGGTTATAGTGATGACTGGCTCCCTCTAGTCAGGTTATAGTGATGACTGGCTCCCTCTAGTCAGGTTATAGTGATGACTGGCTCCCTCTAGTCAGGTTATATTGATGACTGGCTCCCTCTAGTCAGGTTATAGTGATGACTGGCTCCCTCCCTCTAGTCAGGTTATAGTGATGACTGGCTCCCTCCCTCTAGTCAGGTTATAGTGATGACTGGCTCCCTCCCTCTAGTCAGGTTATAGTGATGACTGGCTCCCTCCCTCTAGTCAGGTTATAGTGATGACTGGCTCCCTCCCTCTAGTCAGGTTATAGTGATGACTGGCTCCCTCTAGTCAGGTTATAGTGATGACTGGCTCCCTCTAGTCAGGTTATAGTGATGACTGGCTCCCTCCCTCTAGTCAGGTTATAGTGATGACTGGCTCCCTCCCTCTAGTCAGGTTATAGTGATGACTGGCTCCCTCCCTCTAGTCAGGTTATAGTGATGACTGGCTCCCTCCCTCTAGTCAGGTTATAGTGACGACTGGCTCCCTCCCTCTAGTCAGGTTATAGTGACGACTGGCTCCCTCCCTCTAGTCAGGTTATAGTGATGACTGGCTCCCTCCCTCTAGTCAGGTTATAGTGATGACTGGCTCCCTCCCTCTAGTCAGGTTATAGTGATGACTGGCTCCCTCCCTCTAGTCAGGTTATAGTGATGACTGGCTCCCTCCCTCTAGTCAGGTTATAGTGATGACTGGCTCCCTCCCTCTAGTCAGGTTATAGTGATGACTGGCTCCCTCCCTCTAGTCAGGTTATAGTGATGACTGGCTCCCTCCCTCTAGTCAGGTTATAGTGACGACTGGCTCCCTCCCTCTAGTCAGGTTATAGTGATGACTGGCTCCCTCCCTCTAGTCAGGTTATAGTGATGACTGGCTCCCTCTAGTCAGGTTATAGTGATGACTGGCTCCCTCCCTCTAGTCAGGTTATAGTGACGACTGGCTCCCTCCCTCTAGTCAGGTTATAGTGATGACTGGCTCCCTCTAGTCAGGTTATAGTGATGACTGGCTCCCTCCAGTCAGGTTATAGTGATGACTGGCTCCCTCCCTCTAGTCAGGTTATAGTGATGACTGGCTCCCTCCCTCTAGTCAGGTTATAGTGATGACTGGCTCCCTCTAGTCAGGTTATAGTGATGACTGGCTCCCTCCCTCTAGTCAGGTTATAGTGATGACTGGCTCCCTCTAGTCAGGTTATAGTGATGACTGGCTCCCTCCCTCTAGTCAGGTTATAGTGATGACTGGCTCCCTCCCTCTAGTCAGGTTATAGTGATGACTGGCTCCCTCCCTCTAGTCAGGTTATAGTGATGACTGGCTCCCTCCCTCTAGTCAGGTTATAGTGATGACTGGCTCCCTCCCTCTAGTCAGGTTATAGTGATGACTGGCTCCCTCCCTCTAGTCAGGTTATAGTGATGACTGGCTCGCTCCCTCTAGTCAGGTTATAGTGATGACTGGCTCCCTCCCTCTAGTCAGGTTATAGTGACGACTGGCTCCCTCCCTCTAGTCAGGTTATAGTGATGACTGGCTCCCTCCCTCTAGTCAGGTTATAGAGATGACTGGCTCCCTCCCTCTAGTCAGGTTATAGTGATGACTGGCTCCCTCCCTCTAGTCAGGTTATAGTGACGACTGGCTCCCTCCCTCTAGTCAGGTTATAGTGATGACTGGCTCCCTCTAGTCAGGTTATAGTGATGACTGGCTCCCTCCCTCTAGTCAGGTTATAGTGATGACTGGCTCCCTCCCTCTAGTCAGGTTATAGTGATGACTGGCTCCCTCCCTCCAGTCAGGTTATAGTGATGACTGGCTCCCTCCCTCTAGTCAGGTTATAGTGATGACTGGCTCCCTCTAGTCAGGTTATAGTGATGACTGGCTCCCTCCCTCTAGTCAGGTTATAGTGATGACTGGCTCCCTCTAGTCAGGTTATAGTGATGACTGGCTCCCTCTAGTCAGGTTATAGTGATGACTGGCTCCCTCTAGTCAGGTTATAGTGATGACTGGCTCCCTCCCTCTAGTCAGGTTATAGTGATGACTGGCTCCCTCTAGTCAGGTTATAGTGATGACTGGCTCCCTCCCTCTAGTCAGGTTATAGTGATGACTGGCTCCCTCTAGTCAGGTTATAGTGATGACTGGCTCCCTCTAGTCAGGTTATAGTGATGACTGGCTCCCTCCCTCTAGTCAGGTCATAGTGATGACTGGCTCCCTCCCTCTAGTCAGGTTACAGTGATGACTGGCTCCCTCCCTCTAGTCAGGTTATAGTGATGACTGGCTCCCTCCCTCTAGTCAGGTTATAGTGATGACTGGCTCCCTCCCTCTAGTCAGGTTATAGTGATGACTGGCTCCCTCCCTCTAGTCAGGTTATAGTGATGACTGGCTCCCTCTAGTCAGGTTATAGTGATGACTGGCTCCCTCCCTCTAGTCAGGTTATAGTGATGACTGGCTCCCTCCCTCTAGTCAGGTTATAGTGATGACTGGCTCCCTCTAGTCAGGTTATAGTGATGACTGGCTCCCTCCCTCTAGTCAGGTTATAGTGATGACTGGCTCCCTCCCTCCAGTCAGGTTATAGTGATGACTGGCTCCCTCTAGTCAGGTTATAGTGATGACTGGCTCCCTCCCTCTAGTCAGGTTATAGTGATGACTGGCTCCCTCTAGTCAGGTTATAGTGACGACTGGCTCCCTCTAGTCAGGTTATAGTGATGACTGGCTCCCTCCCTCTAGTCAGGTTATAGTGATGACTGGCTCCCTCTAGTCAGGTTATAGTGATGACTGGCTCCCTCCAGTCAGGTTATAGTGATGACTCCCTCCCTCTAGTCAGGTTATAGTGATGACTGGCTCCCTCTAGTCAGGTTATAGTGATGACTGGCTCCCTCCCTCTAGTCAGGTTATAGTGATGACTGGCTCCCTCTAGTCAGGTTATAGTGATGACTGGCTCCCTCCCTCTAGTCAGGTTATAGTGATGACTGGCTCCCTCCCTCTAGTCAGGTTATAGTGACGACTGGCTCCCTCGGTCTAGTCAGGTTATAGTGATGACTGGCTCCCTCCCTCTAGTCAGGTTATAGTGATGACTGGCTCCCTCCCTCTAGTCAGGTTATAGTGATGACTGGCTCCCTCTAGTCAGGTTATAGTGATGACTGGCTCCCTCCCTCTAGTCAGGTTATAGTGATGACTGGCTCCCTCCCACTAGTCAGGTTATAGTGATGACTGGCTCCCTCCCTCTAGTCAGGTTATAGTGATGACTGGCTCCCTCCCTCTAGTCAGGTTATAGTGATGACTGGCTCCCTCCCTCTAGTCAGGTTATAGTGATGACTGGCTCCCTCCCTCTAGTCAGGTTATAGTGATGACTGGCTCCCTCCCTCTAGTCAGGTTATAGTGATGACTGGCTCCCTCCAGTCAGGTTATAGTGATGACTGGCTCCCTCCCTCTAGTCAGGTTATAGTGATGACTGGCTCCCTCCCTCTAGTCAGGTTATAGTGATGACTGGCTCCCTCCCTCTAGTCAGGTTATAGTGATGACTGGCTCCCTCCCTCTAGTCAGGTTATAGTGATGACTGGCTCCCTCTAGTCAGGTTATAGTGATGACTGGCTCCCTCTAGTCAGGTTATAGTGATGACTGACTCCCTCTAGTCAGGTTATAGTGGTGACTGGCTCCCTCCCTCTAGTCAGGTTATAGTGATGACTGGCTCCCTCCCTCTAGTCAGGTTATAGTGATGACTGGCTCCCTCCCTCTAGTCAGGTTATAGTGATGACTGGCTCCCTCTAGTCAGGTTATAGTGATGACTGGCTCCCTCAATCTAGTCAGGTTATAGTGATGACTGGCTCCCTCCCTCTAGTCAGGTTATATTGATGACTGGCTCCCTCCCTCTAGTCAGGTTATAGTGATGACTGGCTCCCTCCCTCTAGTCAGGTTATAGTGATGACTGGCTCCCTCCCTCTAGTCAGGTTATAGTGATGACTGGCTCCCTCCCTCTAGTCAGGTTATAGTGATGACTGGCTCCCTCTAGTCAGGTTATAGTGATGACTGGCTCCCTCCCTCTAGTCAGGTTATAGTGATGACTGGCTCCCTCTAGTCAGGTTATAGTGATGACTGGCTCCCTCCCTCTAGTCAGGTTATAGTGATGACTGGCTCCCTCTAGTCAGGTTATAGTGATGACTGGCTCCCTCTAGTCAGGTTATAATGATGACTGGCTCCCTCCCTCTAGTCAGGTTATAGTGATGACTGGCTCCCTCTAGTCAGGTTATAGTGATGACTGGCTCCCTCCCTCCAGTCAGGTTATAGTGATGACTGGCTCCCTCCCTCTAGTCAGGTTATAGTGATGACTGGCTCCCTCCAGTCAGGTTATAGTGATGACTGGCTCCCTCCAGTCAGGTCATGTTGACGACTGGCTCCCTCCCTCCAGTCAGGTCATGTTGACGACTGGCTCCCTCCAGTCAGGTCATGTTGACGACTGGCTCCCTCCCTCCAGTCAGGTCATGTTGACGACTGGCTCCCTCCCTCTAGTCAGGTCATGTTGACGACTGGCTCCCTCCCTCTAGTCAGGTCATGTTGACGACTGGCTCCCTCCCTCTAGTCAGGTCATGTTGACGACTGGCTCCCTCCCTCTAGTCAGGTCATGTTGACGACTGGCTCCCTCCCTCTAGTCAGGTCATGTTGACGACTGGCTCCCTCCCTCTAGTCAGGTCATGTTGACGACTGGCTCCCTCCGGTCAGGTCATGTTAACGACTGGCTCCCTCCGGTCAGGTCATGTTAACGACTGGCTCCCTCCAGTCAGGTTATGTTGACGACTGGCTCCCTCCGGTCAGGTCATGTTGACGACTGGCTCCCTCCAGTCATTTGTGTGTTTAAATTATTTAATCAAATAGCATGCTTAAAGCATCAGACAAGTTCAGTACATATAGTTGATAGTATAAAAACACATGGGGCGATTTGTAGAAAGAACAGATGACTCTTGGTTGACCAAGATGTATTTTAGTTGGGGACAGCACTAGAACATGATTTTGGGGCTCCCGAGTGGCGCAGTGGACACTGCATCTCAGTGCTTGAGGCTTCACTACAGACACCCTGGTTCAAATCCAGGCTGTATCACAACCGGCCGTGATTGGGAGTTCCATAGGACGGCGCACAATTGGCCCAGCGTTGTCCGGGGTAGGAAGTCATTGTAAATAAGAATTTGTTCTTAACTGACTTGTCTAGTTAAATAAAGGTTACATTTAAATACATTTAAAAAATAGAGTTTCATGACAAACCATTTTTTACAAATCCGGCAAGGCACCAATTTTTAGAAGGGTATAAAACAAAGGTTTCAAACCAATTCATGAATGTAATTGAATCTAGGTATGTCTTGCCTTTAATGTGATGGCATGAAAAACAATTGGCTGAATATTATACAATGACTTAACAGCTCTAATAATTTGCCTCCACAGGAAATCTACACTGGCAGTTATAGAATATACTATATATCCTAGAAACCTGGTTAAACTATCATTATGACATCCTGGATGAATTCTAGAATATACTATATAGCCTAGAAACCTGGTTAAACTATCATTATGACATCATGGATGAATTCTAGAATATACTATATACCCTAGAAACCTGGTTAAACTATCATTATGACATCCTGGATGAATAATTTTGAGTGGTTACACTCCTCCTTCCCCCATCCCTCAGCTGTTTACCAAACCAAGCCTCTGGGCAGCCATTTTGTTACTGTTGAAAAAACCCACACAACCCAGCAATCTGCAGTTCATACAACAACAAATCTGTCATTCCACCACTGTTTTGGTTATAAGATGATTATGGGGTTGGAGAAATGTAACTACTTTCAAATTCATAGACAGACCTATGGATGCAAGGACTGACCATCCATGATATCAACATTATAGTTTTACCTATGTTGAGGCTATACAGTGTTGGTTTACATTTCTAAACATTGGAGTAAAAAAAAAGCTTATTTGTGGTTCTGATGGGGAACAACAGTTGAACTAAGCTCATGAGGCATGTGGTATATTCTTCAACAATCAATGGCTATAAATTAATAATTTAAAAGTCACAATATGGATGTAGCTATTGCATATTTCCGCTTTAACACCACACATCAGTTCAACAACTGCAGAGTTTGTGCCTCTGTATTGAAGACAGTACTTACTAGTGTTAATCAGGGAACGGTTTCTCAAAACCATCTTATGGCTAATTTCACCGTTAGAACCATTGGACGCCTTAAGATGCGTTTGGGAAACCGGGCCCAGATGTCCAGTTTCCTCCTCTATGGATGTAACAGTCATCTCCCCCTCTTCCTCTTTCACTCCATAAACTGCATCCTCCTCTTCTTTTACTGTAACATCCTCCTCCTCTTTCACTCTGAACGCGTATTTTTCTTCTTTCACAGTAACGGCCTCACCCTCTACTTCTTGTTTTACTGTGATGTTCTCTTCTTTAGCAGGAGAGTAGCTCAGTGACCGCATGGTTGGGAATGTTAGCTAGCTAGGCTAATGCTAACTTAACCAGCCTGCTAGCTGAATAATAACAACAACACCGTAAATATGAAATTAAATCGGATAACTAACTAGAAGACAGTAGTGGGTTTAAAACACAGAGGCTAATATACACTAACACGTCTAATGAGCTTTATCGGTTCGGCTATTTTGTCTAGCAAGCTACCGTGGTGTCTGACTAACTGTTGCTGCTGTTGAAAGAAGAGTTCCGTCCACTAGATTATACGTCACACCAACAGCATTACCTTAAATTCCCAGACCGCCATCTGCTGACTGGAGTGGGTAACGCAGTTGAGTAAAATGTTAATTTTGTCAGACAAAAGTTAAAGGGTAGGAATAAGGGACATCGCTGGTCCTAAAATATTCATTAGCCCCCCCCCCACCCTAAATAAATCAATATCAGTCAATATATTTTTTCTGTGATTTATATTTTGTCGTCAACCGTTCCATCGCATCTTAAACTTCCTACCGGGCCGACACTAGGACCGGGGGAGGCTGCTGCTGCACTAGTGACTGTTAGACTTTCTTCAGCAATACTAGGAGAGAGGGGTACCCCTACACAGAACTGAACTGGATCAAAGATGGCGGACAGAAATACTAGGAGAGAGGGATACCCCTACACGGAACTGATCTGGAACAAAGATGGCGGACAGAAATACTAGGAGAGAGGGATACCCCTACACAGAACTGAACTGGATCAAAGATGGCGGACAGAAATACTAGGAGAGAGGGGAACCCCTACACAGAACTGAACTGGATCAAAGATGGCGGACAGAAATACTAGGAGAGAGGGGTACCCCTACACAGAACTGAACTGGATCAAAGATGGTGGACAGAAATACTAGGAGAGAGGGGTACCCCTACACAGAACTGAACTGGATCAAAGATGGTGGACAGAAATACTAGGAGAGAGGGGTACCCCTACACAGAACTGAACTGGATCAAAGATGGCGGACAGAAATACTAGGAGAGAGGGGTACCCCTACACAGAACTGAACTGGATCAAAGATGGCGGACAGAAACACTAGGATGGAAGCAAATGTAAGGGATTATAACGTCATAACGAATCATGCAAAAACATGTACAGTTGACAGGAATGTTAGTTAATGTAGAGACAAACGATTATGCTTTTTTTTAATCATAAAGTTCATTTACGAAAATCGCGATTTAGCAAGCTAGCTGACTAGCTAACATTAGCCAACTAGCTGACTAGCTAACATTAGCCAGCTAGCTGACTAGCTAACATTAACCAGCTAGCTGACTAGCTAACATTATCCAGCTAGCTGACTAGCTAACATTAGCCATCTAACGGACTAGCTAACATTAACCAGCTAGCTGACTAGCTAACATTAGCCAGCTAGCTGACTGGCTAACATTAACAAGCTAGCTGACTAGCTAACAATAACCAGCTAGCTGACTAGCTAACATTAGCCAGCTAACGGACTAGCTAACATTAAACAGCTAGCTGACTAGCTAACATTAACCAGCTAGCTGACTAGCTAACATTAACCAGCTAGCTGACTAGCTAACATTAGCCAGCTAGCTGACTAGCTAACATTAACCAGCTAGCTGACAGCTAACAATAACCAGCTAGCTGACTAGCTAACATTAACCAACTAGCTGACTAGCTAACATTAGCCAGCTAGCTGACTAGCATTATGGGTGTTGTGACATGAGTATGTAATTGTCATTCTGGTTGTTTTAAGGACTCCTGAAACAACCAGCAAACCTGGCTGTCGTTTTGTGAAACAGTGGATGTATATAATCTAGCTAGCTGAAGAATTTACTGAAAATTGAATGTACAATTGTGTTAACTTGCCTTGCTGATATTTGCCATGCAGATAGATGAAATAACGTAGCTAGCTATGTTCTTGCTTATTGTGCAGTGGATGATTAAAATACCTGTATGCCTATGGATGTGTAGCTAGCTATCTAGCCGATCTGTGTATGGACCCAAACGTTTGGTATACATATTAGTTCAGAACCTATGAACCTCAGCTATCATAGCCAGTTGTATCAACTTCAAAACAGCCTGAATGACATTAATGAAGCCTATGGATTGAGTAGAATATAATATCATGTTGTGCCAAGGATGCAAGTCGTATATACATGTAGTTATTACCATGCATGAGATCCCAATGGTTACACATTGTAACTAATAGACTAGAAACAGGATTTAACTAGTTAATTCATATATACAGAAATATAATGTTAAAAAACAGAACACTACACTTCCTATGCATCATGTAAATACTCAAACACTGGTTCATCTCAACATCTAATGCCCTTCATCTGCATTGATCTGATAACCACAGGATAGGTGGAGTATTTCATCACATTACACTTCATTTCAACCAGTAGAGAATGTGAAACGCTTTATTGAAAAGCTCATTATCCAAGTGTTATAAATACAAGTTCAATCTGTCCTTCAATGCACATCTGTTGTGCATTATAAAAACAGAGGAAGAAAGAGGAGGTGGTGAGAGAGGTGTAAAAGACAGAAAGGGAAAGAGGTAAGCACATAGGAGCAGGGAAGGCAGCACATGATTAATGAATCACAGTGCTACATAAATATTCTCTCAGTTCATCACAATTACATAATAGTGTCTCTCGTCGACCCAAAGGTTCTTAAAAGCAGGTGAGGTGGTGATGACGGGACTGGGGGTTGGCATCCTCTCACATCAAAACATATCTGCAGACGAGAGACAGATGGAGAGAGAGAGCATGTTTAAACCTTGTGTTTATATTTTTTATTCTAACATTGTTAGTCATCAATCAGGAGGTGAAATGCAAAACTGACCTTGGATCATTAACTCTGGGACTACTGCATCTCTATCTGTATTTCAATGTAAAGCATCTCTTTAATAATACTTCCTGTATAATATAAACTGACCTGGGATCATTAACTCTGGGACTACTGCATCTCTGTCTGTATTTCAATGTAAAGCATCTCTTTAATAATACTTCCTGTATAATATAAACTGACCTTGGATCATTAACTCTGGGACTACTGCATCTCTGTCTGTATTTCAATGTAAAGCATCTCTTTAATAATACTTCCTGTATAATATAAACTGACCTGGGATCATTAACTCTGGGACTACGGCATCTCTATCTGTATTTCAATGTAAAGCATCTCTTTAATAATACTTCCTGTTGACCTGACCAAGTGACCTCTCACCTCTGATCATGCTGTGCCCTCTATGTAGCCAGTTCAGATGCAGGAGGGGTTCACCGACACAGCTGATATAACCTAGAGGATTTAGGGAGAAGAGGAGAGAGGGATGAAGTGAAAGAGAGAGACTGTTATTGAGAAAATAAGGTAGTTAAAGCGACAGTGTTCAACAGGAATCTGTGTGTGGCCTCACCTGGTGTCCACACCACACTAAGTGGCTGCAGAGTACTTTATGCTGAAAAACATGAACGGACACACAAGGACAAACAATATAGCGTAGTTATAGAAATAATGAAGTGTCTAACTATTCTCCATGGTTGGCCCTCTTGCCTATTCTTTGATGGTGGAAGGAGCCACAGTTATACACCTGAGCCTGTTTACTGCACAACACAATCCATCAATCAGATAGATACATGAGTGTGTAGGTGTGGGTCATAGGGTGTCTAATTGTAAAAAAAAAATTCAATATGGATGATTTAAAATAGCCTGTTTTGTTTTTGTACAGACATCACACACCCTTACCTGAGAAGTAGAAATCAAAGGGAGAGAAACTGTGAATTGAATAACTGCAGTTGACATAGCTCAGTAAATGGAAGAATACTCTTATTGCAATGTGAATGGCTCTTAAAAGAGCCTTTGGTTGTGCATAGTGACGTCTATGGTGTTGTCAGGGAACAGCACCCTCTTTGATGAAGTAGGAGGTGAAGATCTCCTGCACACGGATTGCCTCTCTTGCTGCGTTGTTGGACCCCATCCTTGAAACATCCTGCAGAGCAGCAGACTCCTCCTCTGGCACACGGCGGCGAGCTGCAGATCCCCTCCTGGTCCTCGTGTCCATCCTCATGAAGTTACGCAGGACACAGGTAGCCTTCACACACCTGAATTCCTCCAGGAGGCAGTCCCAGATGACCCTGGTCACCCAACCTTGCAGTGCCCTACACGTTAACTGTAGGCAATCGTTATGAAGGAATCTCCAGTTACAAGGTCTCTGTAGGAATATGGAAGACAATGTAATTATTAGACTGTTACATCACCAGGTCATTGTGGATTACTAAAGTATAATGTCCCTGATAACAAATCATGATAACATTGGATTGATAGATGCATGGGCACACATATGTACATGTGTAGCATGTGACAATAACAGAATCATATCAAGGATGGCATCACAAATGAATACATAAATACCACTTGAAGCTTGATAATGAGTTTGAATCATTTGAATCAGCTGTGCAGTGTGAAGGCAAAAACAAAAATGTGCCCCTCTTTGAGTCCCCAGGACTGAGAACCACTGCTCTTCATTGGGACCTCTTCATATGTAGACTGGCTTTCATAGAGCTCTTTATCTGAGGACAGAAAACCTCACAAGAAACAGACTTCATTATAGTCAGATTACACCACACTGAATATTATGTTACTATTATCTCCGTCCTCACTTCTAGGGACAGGAACTACACAAAAGTACCTGCCCTATCCAGAATAGCCTCCTCTCTCACTGACAGTTGGGGCTGCTATCCTTTCACCCTCCTCCATGGCTGTTCTACATTTGGAGTTTGTTTTTTTACAGTGATAAATAGATAGCTGGTCAGATGTGAAGGAGGAGGTTGATCATCAGGAGTCAGATGTGAAGGAGGAGGTTGATCATCAGGAGTCAGATGTGAAGGAGGAGGTTGATCATCAGGAGTCAGATGTGAAGGAGGAGGTTGATCATCAGGAGTCAGATGTGAAGGAGGAGGTTGATCATCAGGAGTCAGATGTGAAGGAGGAGGTTGATCATCAGGAGTCAGATGTGAAGGAGGAGGTTGATCATCAGGAGTCAGATGTGAAGGAGGAGGTTGATCATCAGGAGTCAGATGTGAAGGAGGAGGTTGATCATCAGGAGTCAGATGTGAAGGAGGAGGTTGATCATCAGGAGTCAGATGTGAAGGAGGAGGTTGATCATCAGTGAACCTCTAGGATTGTGGCTGGGCTGGTGTTTACACTTCCAGCTTGGTCATATATTTTGATACATTGAATGTTGATATTGGGAACCTGTTATATATTTGCACCTCCTGTTTCAGGAAGTGATGTCACTAAGTACTGCCCCAATTTATACAGTGCTGTCGGAAAGTATTCAGACCCCTTCACTTTTTACACATTTTGTTACATTATTCTAAAATTTATGAGGAAAACATTGATTTAATCCATCTACACACAATACCCCATAATGACTTCACAATACCCCATAACGACATCACAATAGCCCATAATAACATCACAATACCCCATAATGACATCACAATACCCCATAATGACAAAGCAAAAACCGTTTTTTAGAAATGTTTGCAAATGTAACAAAAGCAACAACTGAAATATCACATTTACATACAGTACCAGTCAAAAGTTTATACACATCTACTCATTCAATGGTTTTTCTTTATTTTGACTATTTTCTACATTGTAGAATAACATTGAAGACATCAAAACTATGAAATAACACATGGAATCATGTAGTAACCAAAAAAGGTGCCACGTCCTGACCAGCAGGTGGAGTAGGTGTATAGTTTTGGTCAGGGCGTGGCAGTAGAAGTTCTGTTTTCTATGTTCTGTCTAGGTTGGGTGTTTCTATGTAGAGTTAATTGGGGTGGACTTCCAATTGAAGGCAGCTGTGTGGTGTTGCCTTTGATTGGAAGTCCTATATTAGTTGGGTGTGTTTGTCTGTGTGTTTGTGGGGAATTGTTTTTGCACTGCGTTAGTATAGCCTGCAAAACTGTTGCTGTCGTGAGTATCGTTTTTTTTTTTTTTTTTTTCTGTGGATGCTTTACTCTTGTTTTTGTGAATTAAAAGAATGAGTATCCACAACTCTGCTGCATTTTGGTCTTCCCTGCAACACCACGACATTATTTGTGACAAAAGCGTTAAACAAATCAAAATACATTTTATATTTGAGATATTTCAAAGCAGTCACTCCTTGCCTTGATGACAGCTTTGCACACTCTTGGCATTCCCTCAACCAGTTTCATGAGGTAGTCACCTGGAATTAATTTCAGTTAACAGGTGTGCCTTGTTAAATGTTAATTTGTGGAATTTCTTTCCTTCTTAATGCATTTGAGCCAATCAGTTGTGTTGTGACAAGGTATGGGTGGCTCTCATGAGGATTGCCACAGGAAATGAAGACCCAGGGTTACCTCTGCTGCAGAAGATATGTTCCTTAGAGTTAACTGCACCTCAGATTGCAGCCCAAAATATATGCTTCACAGAGTTCAAGTAACAGACACATATCAACATCAACTGTTCAGAGGAGACTGTGTGAATCAGGCCTTCATGGTCGAATTGCTGCAAAGAAACCACTACTAAAGGACACCAATAATAAGAAGAGACTTTCTTGGGCCAAGAAACATAAGAAATAGACATTAGACTGGTAGAAATGGACATTAAACCAGGGAAATTTGTCCTTTGGTCTGATGAGTCCAAATTTGAGATCTTTGATTCTAACCGCCGTGTCTTTGTGAGACGCAGAGTATGTGAACGGATGATCTCCGCGTGTGCGATTCCCACCGTGAAAAATGGAGATGTGATGGTGTGGGGGTGCTTTGCTGGTGACACTGTCTGGAATTTAGTCAGAGACTGCGTGAATCAGGCCTTCATGGTTGAATTGCTGCATGCAAAAACACTGTTTACAAATAATGTGCTTTTCTTAAAAAAAGGATATTTAAGTGACCCCAAACATTTGAACGGTAGTGGCGTATTGTTACACCATGTAGGAGCAGTATAGACCTAGTCTGTTCATTATATACATCTACATGATGTATTGTTACACCATGTAGGAGCAGTATAGACCTAGTCTGTTCATTATATACATCTACATGATGTATTGTTAGTCCATGTAGGAGCAGTATAGACCTAATCTGTTCATTATATACATCTACATGATGTATTGTTACACCATGTAGGAGCAGTATAGACCTAGTCTGTTCATTATATACGTCTACATGATGTATTGTTACACCATGTAGGAGCAGTATAGACCTAGTCTGTTCATTATATACATCTACATGATGTATTGTTAGTCCATGTAGGAGCAGTATAGACCTAGTCTGTTCATTATATACATCTACATGATGTATTGTTACACCATGTAGGAGCAGTATAGACCTACAGTAGCTGGCTACTTATTTATATGTTGTTTGACTGAATGAAACTGCCTTAAATGTGCTGTAGTAAACATTTTTTATTCTCACTAATCAATCACCACATTCCTGTCTTTGTATGTCTCAATAGTATTATTTAATTAAATCCATGTAAAATAATCTTTGTCTGAAAATAAAATCTGATCCTCAACTGCGTTTCCCTCCAGTCAGCAGACGGCGATGTGCGTCTTTCAGGCGATGCTGCAGCGTGACGTATAATCTAGTGGACGGTTCTTCATAAACAGCTCGTCAACCACCTCGGTAGCTTGCTAGCCAACATAGCCGAAAGATTCAAGCTATTTAGACGCTTTCGATCTATATTAGCTACTGTGTTTTAGACACACTTCTGTCGTATCTACTTGTTAACCTATTTAATTTAATATTACGTTATTTTTTATTAGTCAGCTATAGTAGCTGACTGGTTAAGTTAGCATTAGCCTAGTCGCTAATGATAGCTAGCTAGCTAACATCCCCGAACATGAGCTCCCTAAACTACTCCTCTCCTGTTAAAGAAGAGGAGGTCTGCTGGACGGAGAAAGAAGCTCTGGGGCTGAACATTGTCGTGAAAGAGGAGAAGGAAGAGGAGGATGTTACAGTAAAACAAGAAGTAGAGGGTGAGGCTGTTACAGTGAAAGATGAAGAGAGAGACGTTTCAGTTAAACAAGAGGAAGAAGAGGATGATGCTGTTTTTGGAGTGAAGAAGGAAGGAGAGATTACTGTCACATTGAAAGATGAAGAGGAGGAGACGGGAGATCTGATTAACACCAGTAAGTACCGCCTTCAATTCGTTTTTAACTTTGGATATTCGGAGTTGGCTCGTCAATACCTCTTCAACGGAGGGCCCTGGGATGATGACTGATATGTCTAGAATCAGACGACGTAGAGAGCAAGCTACCCCTTGTTTTCTCCGTTCCGTTTCCAAAAAGTGACTTAACATATATATTTGATGAGGGTCTATCTGCTGACCGCAGACTGGGGGCCACGGCATGTAGTGATTTTAATGTAGTGATGTTTTACTACACACCGTTCCCCCCATGAGAGCCATGTGAGAGTTGGGTTGGCTACACCAAAGATTATGGATATACTGACAAGATGTCTCTCCGTCCTAACAAGGGGAGTCGTTGTCCACAAAGCTGCACTGCGGGTCTTCTAGCTCCCGTTTATCTTTTCTTTGGAATGGTGGATACATCTTATTATTGTAATCTATTGTTTATATTCTATGAGGGTTGTTGTCGTCAACCGCCTGTATTCAATGGAGAGAGATGCTAAGCTACTAGCATGAATATGCATAGCGATCTGAAGACAACTCCTATAGTGTTTTTATCAAAGTTGTCGGTATGTCACGTGTCCACGTAACAACTTAATCATTACGAAACTTCTGTTAGATCAAGTAAACCTCACGTAGCAAATAAGCCATTCATTTTGTTGTTGACCAAATTCAACACTTTCCACATTGGGTTGATAATTGTTTCCACTTGGATACAACCTACTGTAACCTACTGGCATGACCTAGAGAGATACAACCTACTGGCATGACCTAGAGAGATACAACCTACTGTAACCTACTGGCATGACCTAGAGAGATACTACCTACTGGCATGACCTAGAGAGTTACAACCTACTGTAACCTACTGGCATGACCTAGAGAGTTACAACCTACTGTAGCCTACTGCCATGACCTAGAGAGATACAACCTACTGTAACCTACTGGCATGACCTAGAGAGATACAACCTACTGTAACCTACTGGCATGACCTAGAGTGTTACAACCTACTGTAACCTACTGGCATGACCTAGAGAGTTACAACCTACTGTAACCTACTGGCATGACCTAGAGAGTTACAACCTACTGTAGCCTACTGGCATGACCTAGAGAGATACAACCTACTGTAACCTACTGGAATGACCTAGAGAGTTACAACCTACTGTAGCCTACTGGCATGACCTAGAGAGATACAACCTACTGTAACCTACTGGCATGACCTAGAGAGTTACAACCTACTGTAACCTACTGGCATGACCTAGAGAGATACAACCTACTGTAACCTACTGGCATGACCTAGAGAGATACAACCTACTGTAACCTACTGGCATGACCTAGAGAGTTACAACCTACTGTAACCTCCTGGCATGATCTAGAGAGATACAACCTACTGTAACCTACTGGCATGACCTAGAGAGATACAACCTACTGTAACCTACTGGCATGACCTAGAGAGTTACAACCTACTGTAACCTACTGGCATGACCTAGAGAGTTACAACCTACTGTAACCTACTGGCATGATCTAGAGAGATACAACCTACTGTAACCTACTGGCATGACCTAGAGAGTTACAACCTACTGTAACCTACTGGCATGACCTAGAGAGATTCAACCTACTGTAACCTACTGGCATGACCTAGAGAGATACAACCTACTGTAACCTACTGGCATGACCTAGAGAGATACAACCTACTGGCATGACCTAGGGAGTTACAACCTACTGTAACCTACTGGCATGACCTAGAGAGTTACAACCTACTGTAACCTACTGGCATGACCTAGAGAGATACAACCTACTGTAGCCTACTGGCATGACCTATATATATATATATATATATATATATATATATATATATATATATATATATATATATATATATATATATATATATATATATATATATACAAGCATTTCTAAACTTTTTTTCTCACTTTTATGGGGTATTGTGATGTCTTTATGAGGTATTGTCTGAAAATTGATAATTGAAAAAAAAATCTATTTCATAATAAAAATATGTAAAAAGGTGAAGGGGTCTGAATGCATGTATGTTGTATGTCCTAGGGCAGATTTAAAAAAAAAATAGTATTTTCTTTCTACCAATTGATTGGTTGAAATGTTATGACGTGTATTTGTTCATATAGACACTCTCCATGTGTTTAATAAAATCAACTGTATGTGCAGAACTTGAATTGAACTGATGCTTCAAGCGTTTGATTAAATAATTAACACACACAAATGACTTGAGGAATCCAGAGGTCAATATAACCAGAAGAAAATAACCAATTCCCCACCTGCTGCTGGCCTTCGTTAATTCTGACGTAATGCTCCTGGAGTTTCCGGTAAAATAGGCAAACTTTTTCCATTTCCGTTTGAAGTGCCAATTTATCTTACCATTTCTACCGATCTGCTTGCCAGTTATGAACGAGTTACAACACCTGTTTGGCTCCTCCACTTCCTGGGTCGGTGAAGTGAGGTATTACATTTAAGGATTAAATCATTTAAGGAATATATCCAAGTCTCACGCTCATCACCTGTGGAATGCGGGGCTTCCAGCAAGGTGTGGATTTAACCTGTTAGGGCTAGGGGGCAGTATTTAAACGGCCGGATAAAAAACTTACCCGATTTAATCTGGTTACTAATCCTACCCAGTAACTAGAATATGCATATACTTATTATATATGGATATAAAACACCCTAAAGTTTCTAAAACTGTTTGAATGGTGTCTGTGAGTATAACAGAACTCATATGGCAGGCCAAAACCTGTGAGATTCCTTTACAGGAAGTGGCCTGTCTGACCATTTATTGGCTTTCTTTGACATCTCTTCCCAAAACAACTCTGCGGTAACGTGACACTTCCCACGGCTCCAATGGGCTCTCAGAGCCCGGGAAAAACCTGAATGACGTAATTCAAAGCCCTGGCTGAAACACACGAGCGCTTTTGCTAAGTGGTCTATCAGAGGACAAAGGGCTTAGGCTCGTGCACTGGCCTCCCCCGTCTTTCTGTTTTTCCCTCTATTTACCGAAACGTAGATTCCCGGTCGGAATATTATCGCTTTTTTACGAGATAAATTGCATAAAAATTGATTTTAAACAGCGGTTGACATGCTTCGAAGTACGGTAATGAAATATTTAGAATTTTTTTGTCACGAAATGCGCCATGCGCACGACCCGTATTTACCATTTCGGATAGTGTCTAGAACGCACGAACAAAACGCCGCTGTTTGGATATAACGATGGATTATTTGGGACCAAACCTACATTTGTTATTGAAGTAGAAGTCCTGGGAGTGCATTCTGATGAAGAACAGGAAAGGTAATAACATTTTTCTTATAGTAAATCTGATTTTGGTGAAGGCTAAACTTGCCGGGTGTCTAAATAGCTAGCCCGTGATGGCTGGGCTATGTACTTAGAATATTGCAAAATGTGCTTTCACCAAAAAGCTATTTTAAAATCGGACATATCGAGTGCATAGAGGAGTTCTGTATCTATAATTCTTAAAATAATTGTTATGCTTTTTGTGAACGTTTATCGTGAGTAATTTAGTAAATTGTTAGTAAATTCCCCGGAAGTTTGCGGGGGGTATGCTAGTTCTGAACGTCACATGCTAATGTAAAAAGCTGTTTTTTGATATATATATGAACTTGATTGAACAAAACATGCATGTATTGTATAACATAATGTCCTAGGTGTGTCATCTGATGAAGATCATCAAAGGTTAGTGCTGCATTTAGCTGTCTTCTGGGTTTTTGTGACATTATATGCTAGCTTGAAAAATGGGTGTCTGATTATTTCTGGCTGGGTACTCTGCTGACATAATCTAATGTTTTGCTTTCGTTGTAAAGACTTTTTGAAATCGGACAGTGTGGTTAGATTAACAAGAGTCTTGTCTTTAAAATGCTGTAAAATAGTCATATGTTTGAGAAATTGAAGTAATAGCATTTCTAAGGTATTTGAAAATCGCGCCACAGGATTCAACTGGCTGTTACGTAGGTGGGACGATTTGGTGCCACCTAGCCCATGGGCCTCAGAGCTTGGACTCGAACCCAGAATCTCTAATGGCACAGCTTAGGCCACTTGCTCACCATTTTTGCTCCAGGCAGATATACTACATACATAGCTAGCAGTTTCTGCATTAGCAGGGAGGTGTTTCTGCAATCAAATTGTGTGCGCATCGCCCTTGTCGCAATATTAGGAAACACAGAAAGGTGCCTATATTTGAGAACAAAAGTCGCCTGGCACACTGCTTAGGAGTTCAACACCTTTTACTTATTTCTAGTTACTACTAATGTGAAAACAAGACTAAATATGACTATTGTTGCTCACTTGACTGTCTTAAGACAATTGTCAAGTAATTTTAACATTCATTACAGACGTCAATTGTTGTACAGTATCATGGCTACGCTGTTGGCATCACCTTTTTCAGTGGATTTCTGCTGTTGTGAGCCTTTAACTATCTGTCTGACTTGTTCACACAGGAGAGAGACGTGACTATCATGGATCCTCTGGGGAGCCTCAACATCATGATGCTAACGAGTCAGAGAAGAGTCTGTCCAGATTCTATCACCTCAAGAAACACCAGCAGAGACCCACAGGGAAGAAATCTATCTGCTGCTCTGACTGTGGAAAACATTGCAAATCTTCATCAGAACTTAAAATACACCAGCGAACACACACAGGAGCGAAATCTCACCACTGTTTTGATTGTGGGAAGAGTTACTTAAGATTAAAAGCACTAAAAGTACACCTGAGAATTCACACTGGAGAGAAACCTTACAGCTGTGATCAATGTGGGAAGAGTTTTACTACATCTTTCTCTCTGACTCTACACCAGAGAATACACACAGGAGAGAAACCGTACAGCTGTACTGAATGTGGGAAGAGTTTTACTCAGTCAAGCAACCTGTTATCACACCAGAGGATACACACAGGAGAGAAATCTTTTAGTTGTAATCAATGTGTGAAAAGTTTTATTTCATCTAGTGACCTGACTGTACACCAGAGAACACACACAGGAGAGAAACCTTATAGCTGTGATCAATGTGGGAAGACTTATATTTCATCTTGCCATCTGACTAGACACCAGCGAGTACACACAGGAGAGAAACCTTATAGCTGTAATCAATGTGGGAAGAGTTTTACTCGGCCAGACAGCCTGATATTACACCAGAGAACACACACAGAAGAGAAACAATATAGCTGTGATCAATGTGGGAAGAGTTTTGCTGCATCTGGCTCTCTGACTCTACACCAGAGAACACACACAGGAGATAAACCTTATAGTTGTGGTCAATGTGGGAAGAGTTTTACTACATTTGGCTCTCTGACTCGACACCAGAGAAGACACACAGGAGAGAAACCTTATAGCTGTGGTCAATGTGGGAAGAGTTTTACTACATCTGGCTATCTTACTCTACACCAAAGAACACACACAGGAGAGAAACCTTATAGTTGTGATCAATGTGGGAAGAGTTTTACTACATCTGGCTCTCTGACTCGACACCAGAGAAGACACACAGGAGAGAAACCTTATAGCTGTGGTCAATGTGGGAAGAATTTTACTACATCTGGCTATCTTACTCTACACCAAAGAACACACACAGGAGAGAAATCTTATAGTTGTGATCAATGTGGGAAGAGTTTTACTACATCTGGCTCTCTGACTCGACACCAGAGAAGACACACAGGAGAGAAACCTTATAGCTGTGGTCAATGTGGGAAGAATTTTACTACATCTGGCTGTCTCTCCAGATCAAAACACCTCAAGAAACACCTGCAGAGATCCACAGGGAAGAGATCTCACTGCTGCTCTGACTGTGGGAAGAGATTCACCTCTTCGTCAGGCATTAAAATTCATCAGAGAACCCACACAGGAGAGAAACCTTTTAGCTGTACTCAATGTGGGAAGAGTTTTACTTCATCTTTCTCTCTGACTCTACACCAGAGAATACACACAGGAGAGAAACCTTTCAGCTGTGATCAATGTGGGAAGAGTTTTGCTGCATCCTGCTCTCTGACTCGACACCAGAGAAGACACGCAGGAGAGAAACCTTATAGCTGTGGTGAATGTGGGAAGAGTTTTACTACATCTGGCTGTCTGACTCGACACCAGAGAACACACACAGGAGAGAAACCTTATAGCTGTGATCAGTGTGACAAGAGATTCTCCGGTAAAAGACATCTGATCAAACATCAGAAAATACATGAATGAGTTGTTTCATGATATCAATGATATAATGTCACAATGTAGAATGTTTAAACATTGTAGAAGGAGTATTTTAATGATGTCACAATGTAGAACCCTAAACGTTTGTCCCCTGTTCTATTGATTTCAACATGATATGGATATTAGCCTCAGGGGGAAAATCCAGGCTCTGAAATGGAAGAGTTACTATTTATGAGATTTAACAAAAAGTGATTAACAAAAAAAGAGCTGTGTTACACTTACCATGTTGGTGACCCACTTGAATCAAAATGCAACACTTCAAAATGTAGCTAGCAGCTTTCTACAAGTTGTCCTCTGACCAGGG
Source organism: Salmo salar (assembly GCF_965601325.2). Taxonomy (NCBI): domain Eukaryota; kingdom Metazoa; phylum Chordata; class Actinopteri; order Salmoniformes; family Salmonidae; genus Salmo; species Salmo salar. Next base: position 284,737 of record NW_027675424.1, read on the forward strand.
ATGTACACATTATTCCCAGATTCCATGTGGTTTTTCAGCTGTTCGTTTTAACAGGATGTGCAACCTCATGTCCCTCCTCTTGCATAATTGATTTCAACATGATATCGATGAGTGATGACAAATAAGTTCCTTTGTTTAGCGACCCCTACATTTAAATGCATCACTCCAAAATGTAGCTGACTGTCTTCTTCAGGTTGTCCTCTAACCAGTGAGGTGAAATATATCTCCCATTTCCATGTGTTTTGTTTAGTTCTGTTAGTTTCAACATCATGTACAACCTGATTTCCCCCCTAATTGATATCAGTGATTTATTGCTACTTGTCAAAACAACAGCGTTTCTGGTGCAGTTTATAAGGTGCTTGTTTTAAAAATTACAAGTAATATGATTATTGTGGCAGATGTTTGTGTATATAGCACATTTTATGTTTAGGTTTTCAATTTATCACAAACTGTTTCTGCTTATTGGTTATTGATTTGGACACGTTAAAACTGTGTTTTGACATCGGGGATATCCCATCTAGCAACATGTAATTGAAAAGAAGACTATGCCCCGTTTTTTCAGTGACTTGAAAAAAACTTAATTTCAACTTTAGTTGCAGGTAGCCTAGTGGTTAGAGCGTTGGGCCGTCATTGTAAATCAGAATTTGTTCATAACTGACTTATTGACAATTATTGCCTACCGGGGAACAGAGGGTTAACTGCCATGTTCAGGTGCAGAACGACAGATTTACCTTGTCAGCTCGCGATTCAATCCAGCAACCTTTCGGTTACTGTTAAATGAAGGTTAAAATAAAGAAATAAATACACATGGACGCAGTATAATCATTTGGTCTGTAATCAATTTTATTAACAATCCTACATCACTCCAGTATTTCTTCACAACATTCAAGCGTTAATTGTCTTTATTCCACTACTGAAGAATCATGTCTCAAATCACCTCATATTTCAAACATTCAGCCTGACAAAATATACGTTTTATTATTCCATGCCTGACCTTTAAGTTAATTATTGCCAATACATATTAACAAAAGGGTGTACATTTGATCACAATTCATTTTGACTTTTTCCGTTTTGCAGATGTTTTGTTTGGGCTCGTTCCAAGTGGACCAGAGTTCTAGAAGCTAGTGAGTTTTAGGAAGACGAGAGTTCTAGAAGCTAGTGAGTTTTAGGAAGACGAGAGTTCTAGAAGCTAGTGAGTTTTAGGATTCTATAGAAAGAAGAGAAAAAGGAGAAAAAAATATTTCAATTGTATATTATTATTTAGAAATAAGTGTGTTTTTCTTGTTTTTAATTGTTGACAGGAGGTGAAGCATTTTAGTTGATTTTAATATGAAATGGAAGTTGTTTTCTGTTGGTGGTGAGCAAACTTGTCCAACATAAATATAGGATATATTTGTTGTCTTAAGGTGTTACAGGCTTTGGTTTTTCCATTTATGTTTTGAGGTTGGACTTTAGCACGTCTAGCTCGTTAGCACGTCTAGCTCGTTAGCACGTCTAGCTCGTTAGCGCGTCTAGCTCGTTAGCACGTCTAGCTCGTTAGCACGTCTAGCCCGTTAGCCCGTCTAGCTCGTTAGCCCGTTAGCACATCTAGCTCGTTAGCACGTCTAGCTCGTTAGCACGTCTAGCTCGTTAGCCCGTCTAGCTCGTTAGCACGTAGGACGCACTGATTGGTGTCACCTCGTTAGTCAGTATGTGTTACACCTGTGCTGGCTTGTCCATCTCGTTAGTGGGAAGGTGTTTCACCTGAGCTGGTCCAGGTTCTATTTAAGAGTGTCTGGCCCAGTGCTCCAGTTGTCTTGATACATGTGGAGAGTCAACACCTTTAGTTGCTCCACCTTTTTGGTTTGCTTCCTGTCTTTAAGTTTGGTGTGGGATTTTCTTTTGTTTGCCTCTTCTTGGGCAGATTTAGTGGGTCTCATGGTGGGTGTCTTTTAGGTCCCAGTTGTTGTTACTAGTCAACTTCCAGTGGACACCCCCATAGTGTCTTTCAGAGCCCCTCCTAAAAAACAAGTTATATTTTGGGTTGGATGTTGCATCATATTGTTGATATTTTAATCAATGGCATTTCCTTACAATGCTCATTAGTCTTTCAGTTGTTATTATTGTTTTTTATCCTCATATTTGTGTACTAAATATTTCTGATTATTTTCATAGTTTTTTCCTGTGAAGCCATTGTGTTGCATCCATGTCTGACATGTGCTGTATAAATAAAGCTTGATTTGATTTGAACATATTGCGAAACAAATAAACCCAATGACTGACCAATCAACAGACTCTTGGTCCCTCTTAGTATCCCCCTTGTCCCTTTCCCAATGTCATGAACTAGACCAGGTACTGTGTTACAGCTGCTCTCTCCTCCTCAATGTCATGAACTAGACCAGGTACTGTGTTACAGCTGCTCTCTCCTCCTCAATGCCATGAACTAGACCAGGTACTGTGTTACAGCTGCTCTCTCCTCCTCAATGCCATGAACTAGACCAGGTACTGTGTTACAGCTGCTCTCTCCTCCTCAATGTCATGAACTAGACCAGGTACTGTGTTACAGCTGCTCTCTCCTCCTCAATGTCATGAACTAGACCAGGTACTGTGTTACAGCTGCTCTCTCCTCCTCAATGTCATGAACTAGACCAGGTACTGTTACAGCTGCTCTCTCCTCCTCAATGTCATGAACTAGACCAGGTACTGTGTTACAGCTGCTCTCTCCTCCTCAATGTCATGAACTAGACCAGGTACTGTTACAGCTGCTCTCTCCTCCTCAATGTCATGAACTAGACCAGGTACTGTTACAGCTGCTCTCTCCTCCTCAATGCCATGAACTAGACCAGGTACTGTGTTACAGCTGCTCTCTCCTCCTCAATGTCATGAACTAGACCAGGTACTGTTACAGCTGCTCTCTCCTCCTCAATGCCATGAACTAGACCAGGTACTGTGTTACAGCTGCTCTCTCCTCCTCAATGTCATGAACTAGACCAGGTACTGTGTTACAGCTGCTCTCTCCTCCTCAATGCCATGAACTAGACCAGGTACTGTGTTACAGCTGCTCTCTCCTCCTCAATGCCATGAACTAGACCAGGTACTGTGTTACAGCTGCTCTCTCCTCCTCAATGCCATGAACTAGACCAGGTACTGTGTTACAGCTGCTCTCTCCTCCTCAATGTCATGAACTAGACCAGGTACTGTGTTACAGCTGCTCTCTCCTCCTCAATGTCATGAACTAGACCAGGTACTGTGTTACAGCTGCTCTCTCCTCCTCAATGTCATGAACTAGACCAGGTACTGTTACAGCTGCTCTCTCCTCCTCAATATCATGAACTAGACCAGGTACTGTGTTACAGCTGCTCTCTCCTCCTCAATGTCATGAACTAGACCAGGTACTGTTACAGCTGCTCTCTCCTCCTCAATGTCATGAACTAGACCAGGTACTGTTACAGCTGCTCTCTCCTCCTCAATGTCATGAACTAGACCAGGTACTGTGTTACAGCTGCTCTCTCCTCCTCAATGTCATGAACTAGACCAGGTACTGTTACAGCTGCTCTCTCCTCCTCAATGTCATGAACTAGACCAGGTACTGTTACAGCTGCTCTCTCCTCCTCAATGCCATGAACTAGACCAGGTACTGTGTTACAGCTGCTCTCTCCTCCTCAATGTCATGAACTAGACCAGGTACTGTTACAGCTGCTCTCTCCTCCTCAATGCCATGAACTAGACCAGGTACTGTGTTACAGCTGCTCTCTCCTCCTCAATGTCATGAACTAGACCAGGTACTGTGTTACAGCTGCTCTCTCCTCCTCAATGTCATGAACTAGACCAGGTACTGTGTTACAGCTGCTCTCTCCTCCTCAATGTCATGAACTAGACCAGGTACTGTTACAGCTGCTCTCTCCTCCTCAATGTCATGAACTAGACCAGGTACTGTTACAGCTGCTCTCTCCTCCTCAATGTCATGAACTAGACCAGGTACTGTGTTACAGCTGCTCTCTCCTCCTCAATGTCATGAACTAGACCAGGTACTGTTACAGCTGCTCTCTCCTCCTCAATGCCATGAACTAGACCAGGTACTGTTACAGCTGCTCTCTCCTCCTCAATGCCATGAACTAGACCAGGTACTGTGTTACAGCTGCTCTCTCCTCCTCAATGTCATGAACTAGACCAGGTACTGTTACAGCTGCTCTCTCCTCCTCAATGCCATGAACTAGACCAGGTACTGTGTTACAGCTGCTCTCTCCTCCTCAATGTCATGAACTAGACCAGGTACTGTGTTACAGCTGCTCTCTCCTCCTCAATGCCATGAACTAGACCAGGTACTGTGTTACAGCTGCTCTCTCCTCCTCAATGCCATGAACTAGACCAGGTACTGTGTTACAGCTGCTCTCTCCTCCTCAATGCCATGAACTAGACCAGGTACTGTGTTACAGCTGCTCTCTCCTCCTCAATGTCATTAACTAGACCAGGTACTGTGTTACAGCTGCTCTCTCCTCCTCAATGTCATGAACTAGACCAGGTACTGTTACAGCTGATCTCTCCTCCTCAATGTCATGAACTAGACCAGGTACTGTTACAGCTGATCTCTCCTCCTCAATGCCATGAACTAGACCAGGTACTGTGTTACAGCTGCTCTCTCCTCCTCAATGTCATGAACTAGACCAGGTACTGTTACAGCTGCTCTCTCCTCCTCAATGCCATGAACTAGACCAGGTACTGTGTTACAGCTGCTCTCTCCTCCTCAATGTCATGAACTAGACCAGGTACTGTTACAGCTGCTCTCTCCTCCTCAATGCCATGAACTAGACCAGGTACTGTGTTAAAGCTGCTCTCTCCTCCTCAATGTCATGAACTAGACCAGGTACTGTGTTACAGCTGCTCTCTCCTCCTCAATGTCACGAACTAGACCAGGTACTGTGTTACAGCTTCTCTCTCCTCCTCAATGTCATGAACTAGACCAGGTACTGTTACAGCTACTCTCTCCTCCTCAATGTCATGAACTAGACCAGGTACTGTGTTACAGCTGCTCTCTCCTCCTCAATGTCACGAACTAGACCAGGTACTGTTACAGCTGCTCTCTCCTCCTCAATGTCATGAACTAGACCAGGTACTGTGTTACAGCTGCTCTCTCCTCCTCCATGTCATGAACTAGACCAGGTACTGTGTTACAGCTGCTCTCTCCTCCTCAATAACATGAACTAGACCAGGTACTGTGTTACAGCTGCTCTCTCCTCCTCAATGTCATGAACTAGACCAGGTACTGTTACAGCTGCTCTCTCCTCCTCAATGCCATGAACTAGACCAGGTACTGTGTTACAGCTGCTCTCTCCTCCTCAATGTCATGAACTAGACCAGGTACTGTGTTACAGCTGCTCTCTCCTCAATGTCATGAACTAGACCAGGTACTGTGTTACAGCTGCTCTCTCCTCCTCAATGCCATGAACTAGACCAGGTACTGTGTTACAGCTGCTCTCTCCTCCTCAATGTCATGAACTAGACCAGGTACTGTTACAGCTGCTCTCTCCTCCTCAATGCCATGAACTAGACCAGGTACTGTTACAGCTGCTCTCTCCTCCTCAATGTCATGAACTAGACCAGGTACTGTGTTACAGCTGCTCTCTCCTCCTCAATGCCATGAACTAGACCAGGTACTGTGTTACAGCTGCTCTCTCCTCCTCAATGTCATGAACTAGACCAGGTACTGTGTTACAGCTGCTCTCTCCTCCTCAATGTCATGAACTAGACCAGGTACTGTTACAGCTGCTCTCTCCTCCTCAATGTCATGAACTAGACCAGGTACTGTGTTACAGCTGCTCTCTCCTCAATGTCATGAACTAGACCAGGTACTGTGTTACAGCTGCTCTCTCCTCCTCAATGCCATGAACTAGACCAGGTACTGTGTTACAGCTGCTCTCTCCTCCTCAATGTCATGAACTAGACCAGGTACTGTTACAGCTGCTCTCTCCTCCTCAATGCCATGAACTAGACCAGGTACTGTTACAGCTGCTCTCTCCTCCTCAATGTCATGAACTAGACCAGGTACTGTGTTACAGCTGCTCTCTCCTCCTCAATGCCATGAACTAGACCAGGTACTGTTACAGCTGCTCTCTCCTCCTCAATGTCATGAACTAGACCAGGTACTGTGTTACAGCTGCTCTCTCCTCCTCAATGCCATGAACTAGACCAGGTACTGTGTTACAGCTGCTCTCTCCTCCTCAATGCCATGAACTAGACCAGGTACTGTGTTACAGCTGCTCTCTCCTCCTCAATGTCATGAACTAGACCAGGTACTGTGTTACAGCTGCTCTCTCCTCCTCAATGTCATGAACTAGACCAGGTACTGTGTTACAGCTGCTCTCTCCTCCTCAATGTCATGAACTAGACCAGGTACTGTTACAGCTGCTCTCTCCTCCTCAATGTCATGAACTAGACCAGGTACTGTTACAGCTGCTCTCTCCTCCTCAATGTCATGAACTAGACCAGGTACTGTGTTACAGCTGCTCTCTCCTCCTCAATGTCATGAACTAGACCAGGTACTGTGTTACAGCTGCTCTCTCCTCCTCAATGTCATGAACTAGACCAGGTACTGTTACAGCTGCTCTCTCCTCCTCAATGTCATGAACTAGACCAGGTACTGTTACAGCTGCTCTCTCCTCCTCAATGTCATGAACTAGACCAGGTACTGTGTTACAGCTGCTCTCTCCTCCTCAATGTCATGAACTAGACCAGGTACTGTTACAGCTGCTCTCTCCTCCTCAATGTCATGAACTAGACCAGGTACTGTTACAGCTGCTCTCTCCTCCTCAATGCCATGAACTAGACCAGGTACTGTGTTACAGCTGCTCTCTCCTCCTCAATGTCATGAACTAGACCAGGTACTGTTACAGCTGCTCTCTCCTCCTCAATGCCATGAACTAGACCAGGTACTGTGTTACAGCTGCTCTCTCCTCCTCAATGTCATGAACTAGACCAGGTACTGTGTTACAGCTGCTCTCTCCTCCTCAATGTCATGAACTAGACCAGGTACTGTGTTACAGCTGCTCTCTCCTCCTCAATGTCATGAACTAGACCAGGTACTGTTACAGCTGCTCTCTCCTCCTCAATGTCATGAACTAGACCAGGTACTGTTACAGCTGCTCTCTCCTCCTCAATGTCATGAACTAGACCAGGTACTGTGTTACAGCTGCTCTCTCCTCCTCAATGTCATGAACTAGACCAGGTACTGTTACAGCTGCTCTCTCCTCCTCAATGCCATGAACTAGACCAGGTACTGTGTTACAGCTGCTCTCTCCTCCTCAATGTCATGAACTAGACCAGGTACTGTGTTACAGCTGCTCTCTCCTCCTCAATGTCATGAACTAGACCAGGTACTGTTACAGCTGCTCTCTCCTCCTCAATGTCATGAACTAGACCAGGTACTGTTACAGCTGCTCTCTCCTCCTCAATGTCATGAACTAGACCAGGTACTGTGTTACAGCTGCTCTCTCCTCCTCAATGTCATGAACTAGACCAGGTACTGTGTACAGCTGCTCTCTCCTCCTCAATGTCATGAACTAGACCAGGTACTGTGTTACAGCTGCTCTCTCCTCCTCAATGCCATGAACTAGACCAGGTACTGTGTTACAGCTGCTCTCTCCTCCTCAATGTCATGAACTAGACCAGGTACTGTGTTACAGCTGCTCTCTCCTCCTCAATGTCATGAACTAGACCAGGTACTGTGTTACAGCTGCTCTCTCCTCCTCAATGTCATGAACTAGACCAGGTACTGTGTTACAGCTGCTCTCTCCTCCTCAATGTCATGAACTAGACCAGGTACTGTTACAGCTGCTCTCTCCTCCTCAATGTCATGAACTAGACCAGGTACTGTTACAGCTGCTCTCTCCTCCTCAATGTCATGAACTAGACCAGGTACTGTGTTACAGCTGCTCTCTCCTCCTCAATGTCATGAACTAGACCAGGTACTGTGTTACAGCTGCTCTCTCCTCCTCAATGTCATGAACTAGACCAGGTACTGTTACAGCTGCTCTCTCCTCCTCAATGTCATGAACTAGACCAGGTACTGTGTTACAGCTGCTCTCTCCTCCTCAATGTCATGAACTAGACCAGGTACTGTGTTACAGCTGCTCTCTCCTCCTCAATGTCATGAACTAGACCAGGTACTGTTACAGCTGCTCTCTCCTCCTCAATGTCATGAACTAGACCAGGTACTGTGTTACAGCTGCTCTCTCCTCCTCAATGTCATGAACTAGACCAGGTACTGTGTTACAGCTGCTCTCTCCTCCTCAATGTCATGAACTAGACCAGGTACTGTGTTACAGCTGCTCTCTCCTCCTCAATGTCATGAACTAGACCAGGTACTGTGTTACAGCTGCTCTCTCCTCCTCAATGTCATGAACTAGACCAGGTACTGTGTTACAGCTGCTCTCTCCTCCTCAATGTCATGAACTAGACCAGGTACTGTTACAGCTGCTCTCTCCTCCTCAATGTCATGAACTAGACCAGGTACTGTGTTACAGCTGCTCTCTCCTCCTCAATGTCATGAACTAGACCAGGTACTGTGTTACAGCTGCTCTCTCCTCCTCAATGTCATGAACTAGACCAGGTACTGTGTTACAGCTGCTCTCTCCTCCTCAATGCCATGAACTAGACCAGGTACTGTGTTACAGCTGCTCTCTCCTCCTCAATGTCATGAACTAGACCAGGTACTGTGTTACAGCTGCTCTCTCCTCCTCAATGTCATGAACTAGACCAGGTACTGTGTTACAGCTGCTCTCTCCTCCTCAATGTCATGAACTAGACCAGGTACTGTGTTACAGCTGCTCTCTCCTCCTCAATGTCATGAACTAGACCAGGTACTGTGTTACAGCTGCTCTCTCCTCCTCAATGTCATGAACTAGACCAGGTACTGTTACAGCTGCTCTCTCCTCCTCAATGTCATGAACTAGACCAGGTACTGTGTTACAGCTGCTCTCTCCTCCTCAATGTCATGAACTAGACCAGGTACTGTGTTACAGCTGCTCTCTCCTCCTCAATGCCATGAACTAGACCAGGTACTGTGTTACAGCTGCTCTCTCCTCCTCAATGTCATGAACTAGACCAGGTACTGTGTTACAGCTGCTCTCTCCTCCTCAATGTCATGAACTAGACCAGGTACTGTGTTACAGCTGCTCTCTCCTCCTCAATGTCATGAACTAGACCAGGTACTGTTACAGCTGCTCTCTCCTCCTCAATGTCATGAACTAGACCAGGTACTGTGTTACAGCTGCTCTCTCCTCCTCAATGTCATGAACTAGACCAGGTACTGTGTTACAGCTGCTCTCTCCTCCTCAATGTCATGAACTAGACCAGGTACTGTGTTACAGCTGCTCTCTCCTCCTCAATGTCATGAACTAGACCAGGTACTGTTACAGCTGCTCTCTCCTCCTCAATGCCATGAACTAGACCAGGTACTGTGTTACAGCTGCTCTCTCCTCCTCAATGTCATGAACTAGACCAGGTACTGTGTTACAGCTGCTCTCTCCTCCTCAATGTCATGAACTAGACCAGGTACTGTGTTACAGCTGCTCTCTCCTCCTCAATGTCATGAACTAGACCAGGTACTGTGTTACAGCTGCTCTCTCCTCCTCAATGTCATGAACTAGACCAGGTACTGTGTTACAGCTGCTCTCTCCTCCTCAATGTCATGAACTAGACCAGGTACTGTTACAGCTGCTCTCTCCTCCTCAATGTCATGAACTAGACCAGGTACTGTGTTACAGCTGCTCTCTCCTCCTCAATGTCATGAACTAGACCAGGTACTGTGTTACAGCTGCTCTCTCCTCCTCAATGTCATGAACTAGACCAGGTACTGTGTTACAGCTGCTCTCTCCTCCTCAATGTCATGAACTAGACCAGGTACTGTTACAGCTGCTCTCTCCTCCTCAATGTCATGAACTAGACCAGGTACTGTGTTACAGCTGCTCTCTCCTCCTCAATGTCATGAACTAGACCAGGTACTGTGTTACAGCTGCTCTCTCCTCCTCAATGTCATGAACTAGACCAGGTACTGTGTTACAGCTGCTCTCTCCTCCTCAATGTCATGAACTAGACCAGGTACTGTGTTACAGCTGCTCTCTCCTCCTCAATGCCATGAACTAGACCAGGTACTGTGTTACAGCTGCTCTCTCCTCCTCAATGTCATGAACTAGACCAGGTACTGTGTTACAGCTGCTCTCTCCTCCTCAATGTCATGAACTAGACCAGGTACTGTGTTACAGCTGCTCTCTCCTCCTCAATGTCATGAACTAGACCAGGTACTGTGTTACAGCTGCTCTCTCCTCCTCAATGTCATGAACTAGACCAGGTACTGTTACAGCTGCTCTCTCCTCCTCAATGCCATGAACTAGACCAGGTACTGTGTTACAGCTGCTCTCTCCTCCTCAATGTCATGAACTAGACCAGGTACTGTGTTACAGCTGCTCTCTCCTCCTCAATGTCATGAACTAGACCAGGTACTGTGTTACAGCTGCTCTCTCCTCCTCAATGTCATGAACTAGACCAGGTACTGTGTTACAGCTGCTCTCTCCTCCTCAATGTCATGAACTAGACCAGGTACTGTGTTACAGCTGCTCTCTCCTCCTCAATGTCATGAACTAGACCAGGTACTGTTACAGCTGCTCTCTCCTCCTCAATGTCATGAACTAGACCAGGTACTGTGTTACAGCTGCTCTCTCCTCCTCAATGTCATGAACTAGACCAGGTACTGTGTTACAGCTGCTCTCTCCTCCTCAATGTCATGAACTAGACCAGGTACTGTGTTACAGCTGCTCTCTCCTCCTCAATGTCATGAACTAGACCAGGTACTGTGTTACAGCTGCTCTCTCCTCCTCAATGTCATGAACTAGACCAGGTACTGTGTTACAGCTGCTCTCTCCTCCTCAATGTCATGAACTAGACCAGGTACTGTTACAGCTGCTCTCTCCTCCTCAATGTCATGAACTAGACCAGGTACTGTGTTACAGCTGCTCTCTCCTCCTCAATGTCATGAACTAGACCAGGTACTGTTACAGCTGCTCTCTCCTCCTCAATGTCATGAACTAGACCAGGTACTGTGTACAGCTGCTCTCTCCTCCTCAATGTCATGAACTAGACCAGGTACTGTGTTACAGCTGCTCTCTCCTCCTCAATGTCATGAACTAGACCAGGTACTGTTACAGCTGCTCTCTCCTCCTCAATGTCATGAACTAGACCAGGTACTGTGTTACAGCTGCTCTCTCCTCCTCAATGTCATGAACTAGACCAGGTACTGTGTTACAGCTGCTCTCTCCTCCTCAATGTCATGAACTAGACCAGGTACTGTGTTACAGCTGCTCTCTCCTCCTCAATGTCATGAACTAGACCAGGTACTGTGTTACAGCTGCTCTCTCCTCCTCAATGTCATGAACTAGACCAGGTACTGTTACAGCTGCTCTCTCCTCCTCAATGTCATGAACTAGACCAGGTACTGTGTTACAGCTGCTCTCTCCTCCTCAATGTCATGAACTAGACCAGGTACTGTGTTACAGCTGCTCTCTCCTCCTCAATGTCATGAACTAGACCAGGTACTGTGTTACAGCTGCTCTCTCCTCCTCAATGTCATGAACTAGACCAGGTACTGTGTTACAGCTGCTCTCTCCTCCTCAATGTCATGAACTAGACCAGGTACTGTGTTACAGCTGCTCTCTCCTCCTCAATGTCATGAACTAGACCAGGTACTGTGTTACAGCTGCTCTCTCCTCCTCAATGTCATGAACTAGACCAGGTACTGTGTTACAGCTGCTCTCTCCTCCTCAATGTCATGAACTAGACCAGGTACTGTGTACAGCTGCTCTCTCCTCCTCAATGTCATGAACTAGACCAGGTACTGTTACAGCTGCTCTCTCCTCCTCAATGTCATGAACTAGACCAGGTACTGTGTTACAGCTGCTCTCTCCTCCTCAATGTCATGAACTAGACCAGGTACTGTGTTACAGCTGCTCTCTCCTCCTCAATGTCATGAACTAGACCAGGTACTGTGTTACAGCTGCTCTCTCCTCCTCAATGTCATGAACTAGACCAGGTACTGTGTTACAGCTGCTCTCTCCTCCTCAATGTCATGAACTAGACCAGGTACTGTTACAGCTGCTCTCTCCTCCTCAATGTCATGAACTAGACCAGGTACTGTGTTACAGCTGCTCTCTCCTCCTCAATGTCATGAACTAGACCAGGTACGTGTTACAGCTGCTCTCTCCTCCTCAATGTCATGAACTAGACCAGGTACTGTGTTACAGCTGCTCTCTCCTCCTCAATGTCATGAACTAGACCAGGTACTGTGTTACAGCTGCTCTCTCCTCCTCAATGTCATGAACTAGACCAGGTACTGTGTTACAGCTGCTCTCTCCTCCTCAATGTCATGAACTAGACCAGGTACTGTGTTACAGCTGCTCTCTCCTCCTCAATGTCATGAACTAGACCAGGTACTGTGTTACAGCTGCTCTCTCCTCCTCAATGTCATGAACTAGACCAGGTACTGTGTTACAGCTGCTCTCTCCTCCTCAATGTCATGAACTAGACCAGGTACTGTGTTACAGCTGCTCTCTCCTCCTCAATGTCATGAACTAGACCAGGTACTGTGTTACAGCTGCTCTCTCCTCCTCAATGTCATGAACTAGACCAGGTACTGTGTTACAGCTGCTCTCTCCTCCTCAATGTCATGAACTAGACCAGGTACTGTGTTACAGCTGCTCTCTCCTCCTCAATGTCATGAACTAGACCAGGTACTGTGTTACAGCTGCTCTCTCCTCCTCAATGTCATGAACTAGACCAGGTACTGTGTTACAGCTGCTCTCTCCTCCTCAATGTCATGAACTAGACCAGGTACTGTGTTACAGCTGCTCTCTCCTCCTCAATGTCATGAACTAGACCAGGTACTGTGTTACAGCTGCTCTCTCCTCCTCAATGTCATGAACTAGACCAGGTACTGTGTTACAGCTGCTCTCTCCTCCTCAATGTCATGAACTAGACCAGGTACTGTGTTACAGCTGCTCTCTCCTCCTCAATGTCATGAACTAGACCAGGTACTGTGTTACAGCTGCTCTCTCCTCCTCAATGTCATGAACTAGACCAGGTACTGTGTTACAGCTGCTCTCTCCTCCTCAATGTCATGAACTAGACCAGGTACTGTGTTACAGCTGCTCTCTCCTCCTCAATGTCATGAACTAGACCAGGTACTGTGTTACAGCTGCTCTCTCCTCCTCAATGTCATGAACTAGACCAGGTACTGTGTTACAGCTGCTCTCTCCTCCTCAATGTCATGAACTAGACCAGGTACTGTGTTACAGCTGCTCTCTCCTCCTCAATGTCATGAACTAGACCAGGTACTGTGTTACAGCTGCTCTCTCCTCCTCAATGTCATGAACTAGACCAGGTACTGTGTTACAGCTGCTCTCTCCTCCTCAATGTCATGAACTAGACCAGGTACTGTGTTACAGCTGCTCTCTCCTCCTCAATGTCATGAACTAGACCAGGTACTGTGTTACAGCTGCTCTCTCCTCCTCAATGTCATGAACTAGACCAGGTACTGTGTTACAGCTGCTCTCTCCTCCTCAATGTCATGAACTAGACCAGGTACTGTGTTACAGCTGCTCTCTCCTCCTCAATGTCATGAACTAGACCAGGTACTGTGTTACAGCTGCTCTCTCCTCCTCAATGTCATGAACTAGACCAGGTACTGTGTTACAGCTGCTCTCTCCTCCTCAATGTCATGAACTAGACCAGGTACTGTGTTACAGCTGCTCTCTCCTCCTCAATGTCATGAACTAGACCAGGTACTGTGTTACAGCTGCTCTCTCCTCCTCAATGTCATGAACTAGACCAGGTACTGTGTTACAGCTGCTCTCTCCTCCTCAATGTCATGAACTAGACCAGGTACTGTGTTACAGCTGCTCTCTCCTCCTCAATGTCATGAACTAGACCAGGTACTGTTACAGCTGCTCTCTCCTCCTCAATGTCATGAACTAGACCAGGTACTGTGTTACAGCTGCTCTCTCCTCCTCAATGTCATGAACTAGACCAGGTACTGTGTTACAGCTGCTCTCTCCTCCTCAATGTCATGAACTAGACCAGGTACTGTGTTACAGCTGCTCTCTCCTCCTCAATGTCATGAACTAGACCAGGTACTGTGTTACAGCTGCTCTCTCCTCCTCAATGTCATGAACTAGACCAGGTACTGTGTTACAGCTGCTCTCTCCTCCTCAATGTCATGAACTAGACCAGGTACTGTGTTACAGCTGCTCTCTCCTCCTCAATGTCATGAACTAGACCAGGTACTGTTACAGCTGCTCTCTCCTCCTCAATGTCATGAACTAGACCAGGTACTGGTTACAGCTGCTCTCTCCTCCTCAATGTCATGAACTAGACCAGGTACTGTGTTACAGCTGCTCTCTCCTCCTCAATGTCATGAACTAGACCAGGTACTGTGTTACAGCTGCTCTCTCCTCCTCAATGTCATGAACTAGACCAGGTACTGTGTTACAGCTGCTCTCTCCTCCTCAATGTCATGAACTAGACCAGGTACTGTGTTACAGCTGCTCTCTCCTCCTCAATGTCATGAACTAGACCAGGTACTGTGTTACAGCTGCTCTCTCCTCCTCAATGTCATGAACTAGACCAGGTACTGTGTACAGCTGCTCTCTCCTCCTCAATGTCATGAACTAGACCAGGTACTGTGTACAGCTGCTCTCTCCTCCTCAATGTCATGAACTAGACCAGGTACTGTGTTACAGCTGCTCTCTCCTCCTCAATGTCATGAACTAGACCAGGTACTGTGTTACAGCTGCTCTCTCCTCCTCAATGTCATGAACTAGACCAGGTACTGTGTTACAGCTGCTCTCTCCTCCTCAATGTCATGAACTAGACCAGGTACTGTGTTACAGCTGCTCTCTCCTCCTCAATGTCATGAACTAGACCAGGTACTGTGTTACAGCTGCTCTCTCCTCCTCAATGTCATGAACTAGACCAGGTACTGTGTTACAGCTGCTCTCTCCTCCTCAATGTCATGAACTAGACCAGGTACTGTGTTACAGCTGCTCTCTCCTCCTCAATGTCATGAACTAGACCAGGTACTGTGTTACAGCTGCTCTCTCCTCCTCAATGCCATGAACTAGACCAGGTACTGTGTTACAGCTGCTCTCTCCTCCTCAATGTCATGAACTAGACCAGGTACTGTGTTACAGCTGCTCTCTCCTCCTCAATGTCATGAACTAGACCAGGTACTGTGTTACAGCTGCTCTCTCCTCCTCAATGTCATGAACTAGACCAGGTACTGTGTTACAGCTGCTCTCTCCTCCTCAATGTCATGAACTAGACCAGGTACTGTGTACAGCTGCTCTCTCCTCCTCAATGTCATGAACTAGACCAGGTACTGTGTTACAGCTGCTCTCTCCTCCTCAATGTCATGAACTAGACCAGGTACTGTGTTACAGCTGCTCTCTCCTCCTCAATGTCATGAACTAGACCAGGTACGTGTTACAGCTGCTCTCTCCTCCTCAATGTCATGAACTAGACCAGGTACTGTGTTACAGCTGCTCTCTCCTCCTCAATGTCATGAACTAGACCAGGTACTGTGTTACAGCTGCTCTCTCCTCCTCAATGTCATGAACTAGACCAGGTACTGTGTTACAGCTGCTCTCTCCTCCTCAATGTCATGAACTAGACCAGGTACTGTTACAGCTGCTCTCTCCTCCTCAATGTCATGAACTAGACCAGGTACTGTGTTACAGCTGCTCTCTCCTCCTCAATGTCATGAACTAGACCAGGTACTGTTACAGCTGCTCTCTCCTCCTCAATGTCATGAACTAGACCAGGTACTGTGTTACAGCTGCTCTCTCCTCCTCAATGTCATGAACTAGACCAGGTACTGTGTTACAGCTGCTCTCTCCTCCTCAATGTCATGAACTAGACCAGGTACTGTGTTACAGCTGCTCTCTCCTCCTCAATGTCATGAACTAGACCAGGTACTGTTACAGCTGCTCTCTCCTCCTCAATGCCATGAACTAGACCAGGTACTGTGTTACAGCTGCTCTCTCCTCCTCAATGTCATGAACTAGACCAGGTACTGTGTTACAGCTGCTCTCTCCTCCTCAATGTCATGAACTAGACCAGGTACTGTGTTACAGCTGCTCTCTCCTCCTCAATGTCATGAACTAGACCAGGTACTGTGTTACAGCTGCTCTCTCCTCCTCAATGTCATGAACTAGACCAGGTACTGTTACAGCTGCTCTCTCCTCCTCAATGTCATGAACTAGACCAGGTACTGTTACAGCTGCTCTCTCCTCCTCAATGTCATGAACTAGACCAGGTACTGTGTTACAGCTGCTCTCTCCTCCTCAATGTCATGAACTAGACCAGGTACTGTTACAGCTGCTCTCTCCTCCTCAATGTCATGAACTAGACCAGGTACTGTGTTACAGCTGCTCTCTCCTCCTCAATGTCATGAACTAGACCAGGTACTGTGTTACAGCTGCTCTCTCCTCCTCAATGTCATGAACTAGACCAGGTACTGTGTTACAGCTGCTCTCTCCTCCTCAATGTCATGAACTAGACCAGGTACTGTGTTACAGCTGCTCTCTCCTCCTCAATGTCATGAACTAGACCAGGTACTGTGTTACAGCTGCTCTCTCCTCCTCAATGTCATGAACTAGACCAGGTACTGTTACAGCTGCTCTCTCCTCCTCAATGTCATGAACTAGACCAGGTACTGTGTTACAGCTGCTCTCTCCTCCTCAATGTCATGAACTAGACCAGGTACTGTGTTACAGCTGCTCTCTCCTCCTCAATGTCATGAACTAGACCAGGTACTGTGTTACAGCTGCTCTCTCCTCCTCAATGTCATGAACTAGACCAGGTACTGTGTTACAGCTGCTCTCTCCTCCTCAATGTCATGAACTAGACCAGGTACTGTTACAGCTGCTCTCTCCTCCTCAATGTCATGAACTAGACCAGGTACTGTGTTACAGCTGCTCTCTCCTCCTCAATGTCATGAACTAGACCAGGTACTGTGTACAGCTGCTCTCTCCTCCTCAATGTCATGAACTAGACCAGGTACTGTTACAGCTGCTCTCTCCTCCTCAATGTCATGAACTAGACCAGGTACTGTGTTACAGCTGCTCTCTCCTCCTCAATGTCATGAACTAGACCAGGTACTGTGTTACAGCTGCTCTCTCCTCCTCAATGTCATGAACTAGACCAGGTACTGTGTTACAGCTGCTCTCTCCTCCTCAATGTCATGAACTAGACCAGGTACTGTGTTACAGCTGCTCTCTCCTCCTCAATGTCATGAACTAGACCAGGTACTGTGTTACAGCTGCTCTCTCCTCCTCAATGTCATGAACTAGACCAGGTACTGTTACAGCTGCTCTCTCCTCCTCAATGTCATGAACTAGACCAGGTACTGTGTTACAGCTGCTCTCTCCTCCTCAATGTCATGAACTAGACCAGGTACTGTGTTACAGCTGCTCTCTCCTCCTCAATGTCATGAACTAGACCAGGTACTGTGTTACAGCTGCTCTCTCCTCCTCAATGCCATGAACTAGACCAGGTACTGTGTTACAGCTGCTCTCTCCTCCTCAATGTCATGAACTAGACCAGGTACTGTGTTACAGCTGCTCTCTCCTCCTCAATGTCATGAACTAGACCAGGTACTGTTACAGCTGCTCTCTCCTCCTCAATGTCATGAACTAGACCAGGTACTGTTACAGCTGCTCTCTCCTCCTCAATGTCATGAACTAGACCAGGTACTGTGTTACAGCTGCTCTCTCCTCCTCAATGTCATGAACTAGACCAGGTACTGTGTTACAGCTGCTCTCTCCTCCTCAATGTCATGAACTAGACCAGGTACTGTGTTACAGCTGCTCTCTCCTCCTCAATGTCATGAACTAGACCAGGTACTGTGTTACAGCTGCTCTCTCCTCCTCAATGTCATGAACTAGACCAGGTACTGTGTTACAGCTGCTCTCTCCTCCTCAATGTCATGAACTAGACCAGGTACTGTGTTACAGCTGCTCTCTCCTCCTCAATGTCATGAACTAGACCAGGTACTGTGTTACAGCTGCTCTCTCCTCCTCAATGTCATGAACTAGACCAGGTACTGTGTTACAGCTGCTCTCTCCTCCTCAATGTCATGAACTAGACCAGGTACTGTGTTACAGCTGCTCTCTCCTCCTCAATGTCATGAACTAGACCAGGTACTGTGTTACAGCTGCTCTCTCCTCCTCAATGTCATGAACTAGACCAGGTACTGTGTTACAGCTGCTCTCTCCTCCTCAATGTCATGAACTAGACCAGGTACTGTGTTACAGCTGCTCTCTCCTCCTCAATGTCATGAACTAGACCAGGTACTGTGTTACAGCTGCTCTCTCCTCCTCAATGTCATGAACTAGACCAGGTACTGTGTTACAGCTGCTCTCTCCTCCTCAATGTCATGAACTAGACCAGGTACTGTGTTACAGCTGCTCTCTCCTCCTCAATGTCATGAACTAGACCAGGTACTGTGTTACAGCTGCTCTCTCCTCCTCAATGTCATGAACTAGACCAGGTACTGTGTTACAGCTGCTCTCTCCTCCTCAATGTCATGAACTAGACCAGGTACTGTTACAGCTGCTCTCTCCTCCTCAATGTCATGAACTAGACCAGGTACTGTGTTACAGCTGCTCTCTCCTCCTCAATGTCATGAACTAGACCAGGTACTGTGTTACAGCTGCTCTCTCCTCCTCAATGTCATGAACTAGACCAGGTACTGTGTTACAGCTGCTCTCTCCTCCTCAATGTCATGAACTAGACCAGGTACTGTGTTACAGCTGCTCTCTCCTCCTCAATGTCATGAACTAGACCAGGTACTGTGTTACAGCTGCTCTCTCCTCCTCAATGTCATGAACTAGACCAGGTACTGTGTTACAGCTGCTCTCTCCTCCTCAATGTCATGAACTAGACCAGGTACTGTGTTACAGCTGCTCTCTCCTCCTCAATGTCATGAACTAGACCAGGTACTGTGTTACAGCTGCTCTCTCCTCCTCAATGTCATGAACTAGACCAGGTACTGTGTTACAGCTGCTCTCTCCTCCTCAATGTCATGAACTAGACCAGGTACTGTGTTACAGCTGCTCTCTCCTCCTCAATGTCATGAACTAGACCAGGTACTGTGTTACAGCTGCTCTCTCCTCCTCAATGTCATGAACTAGACCAGGTACTGTGTTACAGCTGCTCTCTCCTCCTCAATGTCATGAACTAGACCAGGTACTGTTACAGCTGCTCTCTCCTCCTCAATGTCATGAACTAGACCAGGTACTGTGTTACAGCTGCTCTCTCCTCCTCAATGTCATGAACTAGACCAGGTACTGTTACAGCTGCTCTCTCCTCCTCAATGTCATGAACTAGACCAGGTACTGTGTTACAGCTGCTCTCTCCTCCTCAATGTCATGAACTAGACCAGGTACTGTGTTACAGCTGCTCTCTCCTCCTCAATGTCATGAACTAGACCAGGTACTGTGTTACAGCTGCTCTCTCCTCCTCAATGTCATGAACTAGACCAGGTACTGTGTTACAGCTGCTCTCTCCTCCTCAATGTCATGAACTAGACCAGGTACTGTGTTACAGCTGCTCTCTCCTCCTCAATGTCATGAACTAGACCAGGTACTGTGTTACAGCTGCTCTCTCCTCCTCAATGTCATGAACTAGACCAGGTACTGTGTTACAGCTGCTCTCTCCTCCTCAATGTCATGAACTAGACCAGGTACTGTGTTACAGCTGCTCTCTCCTCCTCAATGTCATGAACTAGACCAGGTACTGTGTTACAGCTGCTCTCTCCTCCTCAATGTCATGAACTAGACCAGGTACTGTTACAGCTGCTCTCTCCTCCTCAATGTCATGAACTAGACCAGGTACTGTGTTACAGCTGCTCTCTCCTCCTCAATGTCATGAACTAGACCAGGTACTGTGTTACAGCTGCTCTCTCCTCCTCAATGTCATGAACTAGACCAGGTACTGTGTTACAGCTGCTCTCTCCTCCTCAATGCCATGAACTAGACCAGGTACTGTGTTACAGCTGCTCTCTCCTCCTCAATGTCATGAACTAGACCAGGTACTGTTACAGCTGCTCTCTCCTCCTCAATGTCATGAACTAGACCAGGTACTGTTACAGCTGCTCTCTCCTCCTCAATGTCATGAACTAGACCAGGTACTGTGTTACAGCTGCTCTCTCCTCCTCAATGCCATGAACTAGACCAGGTACGTGTTACAGCTGCTCTCTCCTCCTCAATGTCATGAACTAGACCAGGTACTGTGTTACAGCTGCTCTCTCCTCCTCAATGTCATGAACTAGACCAGGTACTGTGTTACAGCTGCTCTCTCCTCCTCAATGTCATGAACTAGACCAGGTACTGTGTTACAGCTGCTCTCTCCTCCTCAATGTCATGAACTAGACCAGGTACTGTGTTACAGCTGCTCTCTCCTCCTCAATGTCATGAACTAGACCAGGTACTGTGTTACAGCTGCTCTCTCCTCCTCAATGTCATGAACTAGACCAGGTACTGTTACAGCTGCTCTCTCCTCCTCAATGTCATGAACTAGACCAGGTACTGTTACAGCTGCTCTCTCCTCCTCAATGTCATGAACTAGACCAGGTACTGTGTTACAGCTGCTCTCTCCTCCTCAATGTCATGAACTAGACCAGGTACTGTGTTACAGCTGCTCTCTCCTCCTCAATGTCATGAACTAGACCAGGTACTGTTACAGCTGCTCTCTCCTCCTCAATGTCATGAACTAGACCAGGTACTGTTACAGCTGCTCTCTCCTCCTCAATGTCATGAACTAGACCAGGTACTGTGTTACAGCTGCTCTCTCCTCCTCAATGTCATGAACTAGACCAGGTACTGTTACAGCTGCTCTCTCCTCCTCAATGTCATGAACTAGACCAGGTACTGTTACAGCTGCTCTCTCCTCCTCAATGTCATGAACTAGACCAGGTACTGTGTTACAGCTGCTCTCTCCTCCTCAATGTCATGAACTAGACCAGGTACTGTTACAGCTGCTCTCTCCTCCTCAATGCCATGAACTAGACCAGGTACTGTGTTACAGCTGCTCTCTCCTCCTCAATGTCATGAACTAGACCAGGTACTGTGTTACAGCTGCTCTCTCCTCCTCAATGTCATGAACTAGACCAGGTACTGTGTTACAGCTGCTCTCTCCTCCTCAATGTCATGAACTAGACCAGGTACTGTTACAGCTGCTCTCTCCTCCTCAATGTCATGAACTAGACCAGGTACTGTTACAGCTGCTCTCTCCTCCTCAATGTCATGAACTAGACCAGGTACTGTGTTACAGCTGCTCTCTCCTCCTCAATGTCATGAACTAGACCAGGTACTGTTACAGCTGCTCTCTCCTCCTCAATGCCATGAACTAGACCAGGTACTGTGTTACAGCTGCTCTCTCCTCCTCAATGTCATGAACTAGACCAGGTACTGTGTTACAGCTGCTCTCTCCTCCTCAATGTCATGAACTAGACCAGGTACTGTTACAGCTGCTCTCTCCTCCTCAATGTCATGAACTAGACCAGGTACTGTTACAGCTGCTCTCTCCTCCTCAATGTCATGAACTAGACCAGGTACTGTGTTACAGCTGCTCTCTCCTCCTCAATGCCATGAACTAGACCAGGTACTGTTACAGCTGCTCTCTCCTCCTCAATGTCATGAACTAGACCAGGTACTGTGTTACAGCTGCTCTCTCCTCCTCAATGCCATGAACTAGACCAGGTACTGTGTTACAGCTGCTCTCTCCTCCTCAATGCCATGAACTAGACCAGGTACTGTGTTACAGCTGCTCTCTCCTCCTCAATGTCATGAACTAGACCAGGTACTGTGTTACAGCTGCTCTCTCCTCCTCAATGTCATGAACTAGACCAGGTACTGTGTTACAGCTGCTCTCTCCTCCTCAATGTCATGAACTAGACCAGGTACTGTGTTACAGCTGCTCTCTCCTCCTCAATGTCATGAACTAGACCAGGTACTGTTACAGCTGCTCTCTCCTCCTCAATGTCATGAACTAGACCAGGTACTGTGTTACAGCTGCTCTCTCCTCCTCAATGTCATGAACTAGACCAGGTACTGTGTTACAGCTGCTCTCTCCTCCTCAATGTCATGAACTAGACCAGGTACTGTTACAGCTGCTCTCTCCTCCTCAATGTCATGAACTAGACCAGGTACTGTTACAGCTGCTCTCTCCTCCTCAATGTCATGAACTAGACCAGGTACTGTGTTACAGCTGCTCTCTCCTCCTCAATGTCATGAACTAGACCAGGTACTGTTACAGCTGCTCTCTCCTCCTCAATGTCATGAACTAGACCAGGTACTGTTACAGCTGCTCTCTCCTCCTCAATGCCATGAACTAGACCAGGTACTGTGTTACAGCTGCTCTCTCCTCCTCAATGTCATGAACTAGACCAGGTACTGTTACAGCTGCTCTCTCCTCCTCAATGCCATGAACTAGACCAGGTACTGTGTTACAGCTGCTCTCTCCTCCTCAATGTCATGAACTAGACCAGGTACTGTGTTACAGCTGCTCTCTCCTCCTCAATGTCATGAACTAGACCAGGTACTGTGTTACAGCTGCTCTCTCCTCCTCAATGTCATGAACTAGACCAGGTACTGTTACAGCTGCTCTCTCCTCCTCAATGTCATGAACTAGACCAGGTACTGTGTTACAGCTGCTCTCTCCTCCTCAATGTCATGAACTAGACCAGGTACTGTGTTACAGCTGCTCTCTCCTCCTCAATGCCATGAACTAGACCAGGTACTGTGTTACAGCTGCTCTCTCCTCCTCAATGCCATGAACTAGACCAGGTACTGTGTTACAGCTGCTCTCTCCTCCTCAATGCCATGAACTAGACCAGGTACTGTGTTACAGCTGCTCTCTCCTCCTCAATGTCATGAACTAGACCAGGTACTGTGTTACAGCTGCTCTCTCCTCCTCAATGTCATGAACTAGACCAGGTACTGTGTTACAGCTGCTCTCTCCTCCTCAATGTCATGAACTAGACCAGGTACTGTTACAGCTGCTCTCTCCTCCTCAATGTCATGAACTAGACCAGGTACTGTTACAGCTGCTCTCTCCTCCTCAATGCCATGAACTAGACCAGGTACTGTGTTACAGCTGCTCTCTCCTCCTCAATGTCATGAACTAGACCAGGTACTGTTACAGCTGCTCTCTCCTCCTCAATGCCATGAACTAGACCAGGTACTGTGTTACAGCTGCTCTCTCCTCCTCAATGTCATGAACTAGACCAGGTACTGTTACAGCTACTCTCTCCTCCTCAATGTCATGAACTAGACCAGGTACTGTGTTACAGCTGCTCTCTCCTCCTCCATGTCATGAACTAGACCAGGTACTGTGTTACAGCTGCTCTCTCCTCCTCAATAACATGAACTAGACCAGGTACTGTGTTACAGCTGCTCTCTCCTCCTCAATGTCATGAACTAGACCAGGTACTGTTACAGCTGCTCTCTCCTCCTCAATGCCATGAACTAGACCAGGTACTGTGTTACAGCTGCTCTCTCCTCCTCAATGTCATGAACTAGACCAGGTACTGTGTTACAGCTGCTCTCTCCTCAATGTCATGAACTAGACCAGGTACTGTGTTACAGCTGCTCTCTCCTCCTCAATGCCATGAACTAGACCAGGTACTGTGTTACAGCTGCTCTCTCCTCCTCAATGTCATGAACTAGACCAGGTACTGTTACAGCTGCTCTCTCCTCCTCAATGCCATGAACTAGACCAGGTACTGTTACAGCTGCTCTCTCCTCCTCAATGTCATGAACTAGACCAGGTACTGTGTTACAGCTGCTCTCTCCTCCTCAATGCCATGAACTAGACCAGGTACTGTTACAGCTGCTCTCTCCTCCTCAATGTCATGAACTAGACCAGGTACTGTGTTACAGCTGCTCTCTCCTCCTCAATGCCATGAACTAGACCAGGTACTGTGTTACAGCTGCTCTCTCCTCCTCAATGTCATGAACTAGACCAGGTACTGTGTTACAGCTGCTCTCTCCTCCTCAATGTCATGAACTAGACCAGGTACTGTGTTACAGCTGCTCTCTCCTCCTCAATGTCATGAACTAGACCAGGTACTGTGTTACAGCTGCTCTCTCCTCCTCAATGTCATGAACTAGACCAGGTACTGTGTTACAGCTGCTCTCTCCTCCTCAATGTCATGAACTAGACCAGGTACTGTTACAGCTGCTCTCTCCTCCTCAATGTCATGAACTAGACCAGGTACTGTTACAGCTGCTCTCTCCTCCTCAATGTCATGAACTAGACCAGGTACTGTGTTACAGCTGCTCTCTCCTCCTCAATGTCATGAACTAGACCAGGTACTGTGTTACAGCTGCTCTCTCCTCCTCAATGTCATGAACTAGACCAGGTACTGTGTTACAGCTGCTCTCTCCTCCTCAATGTCATGAACTAGACCAGGTACTGTGTTACAGCTGCTCTCTCCTCCTCAATGTCATGAACTAGACCAGGTACTGTTACAGCTGCTCTCTCCTCCTCAATGTCATGAACTAGACCAGGTACTGTTACAGCTGCTCTCTCCTCCTCAATGTCATGAATTAGACCAGGTACTGTGTTACAGCTGCTCTCTCCTCCTCAATGTCATGAACTAGACCAGGTACTGTTACAGCTGCTCTCTCCTCCTCAATGTCATGAACTAGACCAGGTACTGTTACAGCTGCTCTCTCCTCCTCAATGCCATGAACTAGACCAGGTACTGTGTTACAGCTGCTCTCTCCTCCTCAATGTCATGAACTAGACCAGGTACTGTTACAGCTGCTCTCTCCTCCTCAATGCCATGAACTAGACCAGGTACTGTGTTACAGCTGCTCTCTCCTCCTCAATGTCATGAACTAGACCAGGTACTGTGTTACAGCTGCTCTCTCCTCCTCAATGTCATGAACTAGACCAGGTACTGTGTTACAGCTGCTCTCTCCTCCTCAATGTCATGAACTAGACCAGGTACTGTGTTACAGCTGCTCTCTCTCCTCAATGCCATGAACTAGACCAGGTACTGTGTTACAGCTGCTCTCTCCTCCTCAATGTCATGAACGAGACCAGGTACTGTGTTACAGCTGCTCTCTCCTCCTCAATGTCATGAACTAGACCAGGTACTGTGTTACAGCTGCTCTCTCCTCCTCAATGTCATGAACTAGACCAGGTACTGTGTTACAGCTGCTCTCTCCTCCTCAATGTCACGAACTAGACCAGGTACTGTGTTACAGCTGCTCTCTCCTCCTCAATGTCATGAACTAGACCAGGTACTGTTACAGCTGCTCTCTCCTCCTCAATGTCATGAACTAGACCAGGTACTGTGTTACAGCTGCTCTCTCCTCCTCAATGTCACGAACTAGACCAGGTACTGTTACAGCTGCTCTCTCCTCCTCAATGTCATGAACTAGACCAGGTACTGTGTTACAGCTGCTCTCTCCTCCTCCATGTCATGAACTAGACCAGGTACTGTGTTACAGCTGCTCTCTCCTCCTCAATGCCATGAACTAGACCAGGTACTGTGTTACAGCTGCTCTCTCCTCCTCAATGTCATGAACTAGACCAGGTACTGTTACAGCTGCTTTCTCCTCCTCAATGCCATGAACTAGACCAGGTACTGTGTTACAGCTGCTCTCTCCTCCTCAATGTCATGAACTAGACCAGGTACTGTGTTACAGCTGCTCTCTCCTCAATGTCATGAACTAGACCAGGTACTGTGTTACAGCTGCTCTCTCCTCCTCAATGCCATGAACTAGACCAGGTACTGTGTTACAGCTGCTCTCTCCTCCTCAATGTCATGAACTAGACCAGGTACTGTTACAGCTGCTCTCTCCTCCTCAATGCCATGAACTAGACCAGGTACTGTTACAGCTGCTCTCTCCTCCTCAATGTCATGAACTAGACCAGGTACTGTGTTACAGCTGCTCTCTCCTCCTCAATGCCATGAACTAGACCAGGTACTGTTACAGCTGCTCTCTCCTCCTCAATGTCATGAACTAGACCAGGTACTGTGTTACAGCTGCTCTCTCCTCCTCAATGCCATGAACTAGACCAGGTACTGTGTTACAGCTGCTCTCTCCTCCTCAATGCCATGAACTAGACCAGGTACTGTGTTACAGCTGCTCTCTCCTCCTCAATGTCATGTACTAGACCAGGTGCTGTGTTACAGCTGCTCTCTCCTCCTCAATGCCATGAACTAGACCAGGTACTGTGTTACAGCTGCTCTCTCCTCCTCAATGTCATGAACTAGACCAGGTACTGTGTTACAGCTGCTCTCTCCTCCTCAATGTCATGAACTAGACCAGGTACTGTGTTACAGCTGCTCTCTCCTCCTCAATGCCATGAACTAGACCAGGTACTGTGTTACAGCTGCTTTCTACTCCTCAATGTCATGAACTAGACCAGGTACTGTGTTACAGCTGCTCTCTCCTCCTCAATGTCATGAACTAGACCAGGTACTGTGTTACAGCTGCTCTCTCCTCCTCAATGTCACTAACTAGACCAGGTACTGTTACAGCTGCTCTCTCCTCCTCAATGTCATGAACTAGACCAGGTACTGTGTTACAGCTGCTCTCTCCTCCTCAATGCCATGAACTAGACCAGGTACTGTGTTACAGCTGCTCTCTCCTCCTCAATGCCATGAACTAGACCAGGTACTGTGTTACAGCTGCTCTCTCCTCCTCAATGTCATGTACTAGACCAGGTGCTGTGTTACAGCTGCTCTCTCCTCCTCAATGCCATGAACTAGACCAGGTACTGTGTTACAGCTGCTCTCTCCTCCTCAATGTCATGAACTAGACCAGGTACTGTGTTACAGCTGCTCTCTCCTCCTCAATGTCATGAACTAGACCAGGTACTGTTACAGCTGCTCTCTCCTCCTCAATGTCATGAACTAGACCAGGTACTGTTACAGCTGCTCTCTCCTCCTCAATGTCATGAACTAGACCAGGTACTGTGTTACAGCTGCTCTCTCCTCCTCAATGTCATGAACTAGACCAGGTACTGTGTTACAGCTGCTCTCTCCTCCTCAATGTCATGAACTAGACCAGGTACTGTGTTACAGCTGCTCTCTCCTCCTCAATGTCATGAACTAGACCAGGTACTGTGTTACAGCTGCTCTCTCCTCCTCAATGTCATGAACTAGACCAGGTACTGTTACAGCTGCTCTCTCCTCCTCAATGTCATGAACTAGACCAGGTACTGTTACAGCTGCTCTCTCCTCCTCAATGTCATGAACTAGACCAGGTACTGTGTTACAGCTGCTCTCTCCTCCTCAATGTCATGAACTAGACCAGGTACTGTTACAGCTGCTCTCTCCTCCTCAATGTCATGAACTAGACCAGGTACTGTTACAGCTGCTCTCTCCTCCTCAATGCCATGAACTAGACCAGGTACTGTGTTACAGCTGCTCTCTCCTCCTCAATGTCATGAACTAGACCAGGTACTGTTACAGCTGCTCTCTCCTCCTCAATGCCATGAACTAGACCAGGTACTGTGTTACAGCTGCTCTCTCCTCCTCAATGTCATGAACTAGACCAGGTACTGTGTTACAGCTGCTCTCTCCTCCTCAATGTCATGAACTAGACCAGGTACTGTGTTACAGCTGCTCTCTCCTCCTCAATGTCATGAACTAGACCAGGTACTGTGTTACAGCTGCTCTCTCTCCTCAATGCCATGAACTAGACCAGGTACTGTGTTACAGCTGCTCTCTCCTCCTCAATGTCATGAACGAGACCAGGTACTGTGTTACAGCTGCTCTCTCCTCCTCAATGTCATGAACTAGACCAGGTACTGTGTTACAGCTGCTCTCTCCTCCTCAATGTCATGAACTAGACCAGGTACTGTGTTACAGCTGCTCTCTCCTCCTCAATGTCACGAACTAGACCAGGTACTGTGTTACAGCTGCTCTCTCCTCCTCAATGTCATGAACTAGACCAGGTACTGTTACAGCTGCTCTCTCCTCCTCAATGTCATGAACTAGACCAGGTACTGTGTTACAGCTGCTCTCTCCTCCTCAATGTCACGAACTAGACCAGGTACTGTTACAGCTGCTCTCTCCTCCTCAATGTCATGAACTAGACCAGGTACTGTGTTACAGCTGCTCTCTCCTCCTCCATGTCATGAACTAGACCAGGTACTGTGTTACAGCTGCTCTCTCCTCCTCAATGCCATGAACTAGACCAGGTACTGTGTTACAGCTGCTCTCTCCTCCTCAATGTCATGAACTAGACCAGGTACTGTTACAGCTGCTTTCTCCTCCTCAATGCCATGAACTAGACCAGGTACTGTGTTACAGCTGCTCTCTCCTCCTCAATGTCATGAACTAGACCAGGTACTGTGTTACAGCTGCTCTCTCCTCAATGTCATGAACAAGACCAGGTACTGTGTTACAGCTGCTCTCTCCTCCTCAATGCCATGAACTAGACCAGGTACTGTGTTACAGCTGCTCTCTCCTCCTCAATGTCATGAACTAGACCAGGTACTGTTACAGCTGCTCTCTCCTCCTCAATGCCATGAACTAGACCAGGTACTGTTACAGCTGCTCTCTCCCCCTCAATGTCATGAACTAGACCAGGTACTGTGTTACAGCTGCTCTCTCCTCCTCAATGCCATGAACTAGACCAGGTACTGTGTTACAGCTGCTCTCTCCTCCTCAATGCCATGAACTAGACCAGGTACTGTGTTACAGCTGCTCTCTCCTCCTCAATGTCATGTACTAGACCAGGTGCTGTGTTACAGCTGCTCTCTCCTCCTCAATGCCATGAACTAGACCAGGTACTGTGTTACAGCTGCTCTCTCCTCCTCAATGTCATGAACTAGACCAGGTACTGTGTTACAGCTGCTCTCTCCTCCTCAATGTCATGAACTAGACCAGGTACTGTGTTACAGCTGCTCTCTCCTCCTCAATGCCATGAACTAGACCAGGTACTGTGTTACAGCTGCTTTCTACTCCTCAATGTCATGAACTAGAGCAGGTACTGTGTTACAGCTGCTCTCTCCTCCTCAATGTCATGAACTAGACCAGGTACTGTGTTACAGCTGCTCTCTCCTCCTCAATGTCACTAACTAGACCAGGTACTGTTACAGCTGCTCTCTCCTCCTCAATGTCATGAACTAGACCAGGTACTGTGTTACAGCTGCTCTCTCCTCCTCAATGTCATGAACTAGACCAGGTACTGTGTTACAGCTGCTCTCTCCTCCTCAATGCCATGAACTAGACCAGGTACTGTGTTACAGCTGCTCTCTCCTCCTCAATGTCATGTACTAGACCAGGTGCTGTGTTACAGCTGCTCTCTCCTCCTCAATGTCATGAACTAGACCAGGTGCTGTGTTACAGCTGCTCTCTCCTCCAAAGTGAAGGGGTCTGAATACTTAACAAATGCATTGTAAACCGCTGGCAGAGTTTTCTATCATTGGCAGTTTTGTACACTGTCATGTGATACGTGGTATAGAAAAGTCCAATCTTAGGAGAGTACATGGGAGGCACTATACTGTGTGTCTGCATGTGTCTATCTGGTCAAAACCACTGATACAGGAGCCCCTCCACCCTCTGGTGGCATGGATCATGTCTACAGAGAAACCTAGATTCAAATACTTAGATTTGTGTGTATTGGGTCTATGTCGTGATATTGTTAGATATTAATTGTTAGATATTACTGTACTGTCGGAGCTAGAAACACAAGCATTTCACTACACCTGCAATAATATCTGCTAAACACGTGTATGTGACCAATAAAATGTGATTTGATTTGAAATAAACGTCCTATTTATCAAAGGTGCTTTTGGTTGGGGTCAAAATGACTCCAAAGGATTTTAATTTGTTAAAAGTCCATATTGACATAGAAACACTAAACCATGATTTAGATTTATTAAGAACAAGTTGATTGACAAAGTCATGAAGAATTGAATAAACTACATTTTGGCTATGATAAAAGATATGCCTCTGGGGTCAAAATGATCCATGTCAGAAGTATGGTTCAAAGCAAATATGTAGTGGGTTTAAAGTTTGTTTTAATTTCTCACTCATTAAAAACTAATCAATCAACACATGCTTCTCTTTGAACGACTTAATATAATATTAAACTTTTATGAAATAAATGAAAAATAAACGTTTGGTTCCTCAACTGCGTTGCCCAGTCCAGTCAGCAGATGGCGATGTGCGTCTTTTAGGTTCAGGCGATGCTGCCAGTGTGACGTATAATCTAGTGGACGGGACGCTCCTTCAACAACAACAGCTAGTCAGACACGTCGGTAGCTTTCTAACAAACATAGCTACAACATTCACGCTCTTTACACTGTTTTGGTGTATATTAGTCGCTGTGTATTAAACACACTTCTGTCGTATGTACTTGTTGGCCCATTTAATGATATATTTACGTTGTTTGTCAGCTAGCTGGTTTGCTAAGTTAGCTTAGAACTAAGCTAGTCGCTAATGCTAACATACCGACCATGAGTTCACTAAGCTACTCTCCTCCTGATAAAGAAGAGGAGGTCTGCTGGACGGAGAAAGAAGCTCTAGTGAAAGAGGAGGAGGAAGAGAAAGATGTTACAATACAAAAACAAGTAGAAGGTGAGGCTGTTACCGTGAAAGAAGAAGAGAAAGACGCGTTCAGAGTGAAAGAGGAGGAGGATGTTACAGTAAAAGAAGAAGAGAAAGAGGAGGCAGTTTTTGGAGTGAAAGAGGAGGAGGGGGAGATGACTGTCACTTGGGGGAAGAAGAGGAGGTTGGAGATCTGTTTAACACCAGTAAGTACCGTCTCTGCAGTCGTTGAACCAATATGCAGTAAAGGGGTTCTACACTTTAATGTTGTTCTGTAGGAATGGCTGAAGCTACACTGTAACGTGTAGAACATCAAGAGTGGACCATCAACAAAACGTTAACAATTGATCAAATGCATCCAATGACAATGCCTGAAATACTGTAGTCCTCAATATCTCCTATTAGATTAGCCCAAGATGTTATCTTAAAGGGGCAATCAGCAGTTGTTACATCCATTTGGGGACTTATACATTAATGATATGTACCCATCTGTTTCTTGAAGAAATCACTTATAAATGCCTCATGAGCTTAGTTCAACTGTCGTACCCCATCAGAACCCAAAATATAAGCTTTTATTTACTCCAATGTTTGTCAGTAAATATAAACAAACACTGTATATCCTCAAAACATGGTTAAAACTAGAATGTTGATATCATGGATGGTTACATTTCTCCAGCCCCATCCCTCAGCTTGTTACCGAAACGGGCAGGGAGTACGCTTTGTTATTGTTTCTACTGCTGATTGCTGCCCCCGTTACTCCTCAAGGTCCAAGGACTGAATGTTATTTTCAGAGGTAGACTGGCTCTGGCAGCTAAAATAGTCAAATAATCCATCTAAATGTGAATCGATTCTCAATTGCGATACGTTTCTAGAAACATAAATCGCTGTACTTTCATATCAATTCAGAATAATTTCACACAATACTTAAATATCACATCAAAATTATTTGAAATAATACTTTCATATCACATCAATTATTTCAAATACTTTCACATCAAAATTATTTCAAATAATACTTTCATATCACATCAAAATTGTTTAAAATACTTTCACATCAAAATAATTTCACACAATACTTTCATATCACATCAAAATAGGTAACCTGTCGCGATGCCCCAAACATTGAATGCAAGTCAATTTATAACATTTTTGACATGTGTTTTTCTGGATTATTTTGTTATTCTGTCTCTCACTGTTCAAATAAAACTACCATTAAAATTATAGACTGATCATTTCTTTGTCAGTGGGCAAATGTACAAAATCAGCAGGGGATCAAATACTTTTTTCCCTCACTGTAACTCCCAATCACGGCCAGTTGTGACACAGCCTGGACTCGAACCAGGGTGTCTGTAGTGACGCCTCAAGCACTGAGATACAGTGTTTTAGACCGCTGCACCACTCAGAGGCCCCAAAATCATGTTCTAGTGCTGTCCCCAAAATCATGTTCTAGTGCTGTCCCCAACATCATGTTCTAGTGCTGTCCCCAACATCATGTTCTAGTGCTGTCCCCAACATCATGTTCTAGTGCTGTCCCCAACATCATGTTCTAGTGCTGTCCCCACCATCATGTTCTAGTGCTGTCCCCACCATCATGTTCTAGTGCTGTCCCCAACATCATGTTCTAGTGCTGTCCCCAACATCATGTTCTAGTGCTGTCCCCAACATCATGTTCTAGTGCTGTCCCCACCTAAAATACATCTTGGTCAACCAAGAGTCATCTGTTCTTTCTACCAATCGATTGGTTGAAATGTTATGTATATTTTTCCATATATAGACACAACCCATGTGTTTTAATAAAATCAACTATATGTACTGAACTGGTCTGATGCTTTAAGCACACTGTTTGACCAAATAATTAAGACAGACAAATGACTCGAGGGATGACTCGAACCTTTTCCATTTCGAGTGGCAATTTATCTGACCATTTCTACTGATCTGGTGCCAGTTAGGATTTTCATATGCACATTTTCATGGAAGATTTTAAAATCATTGTCTGTGATTAATCTACATTCTATCTAAATCTAAAAGAAAATTATACAAATCTAAAAGGAATTTTTATTGCCAACTATGTAAAAATAACCTACATAAAGCCAACAAATAAAAACATTGCAGCCTGCAGGTAATAAATATCCTATAAATCACTTTGGCTGCACATGGCCTGTCTACAACGAACTTAAAACATATCAACTATCAACTGGGTCCTCCTAAACTTGTGATAGCAAGCTTGCAACATTGTATAAAATATTCTGGGCCCTCAGAGTTTCCCGGCCAGTGAGTTTGGGACAGACACAGCTGTAGGCTATTTGTTCAAAGGATAAGAAGTAATCAGGTATTTTATGACATTTCCACAGGATCAGAGAATTACATTTGTCCCTTTAATGCTGAGTGGTTATCGAAAGGGTGAGAGCTGGAAATATATTTTTTAAATACTTTGAGGAACTATTCTCATTTGCAATTGATTTTGATTAGACTTTGTTTACTTGCTTTTTGATGTGAAGAAAAAAATTACTGTTATTGTTTGTTAAACACTTAGTGTACAAACCCTCATTGTCAGGCTGATGGAAAAGCTAGCCAAGGAGCATTTTACTGGTTGAAGTGTTTTTTAAGTATAAAGCAGTTGATTTGCGACAATAACACAAACATATTAAGCAGGAGATTCAAGCGAGCCTTACAATTATAATCCAAAAGTAATGTGAAATGCACTCATAAGCAACCTGCAAATGGAGGCTATTTTTGCTGTCAGCCTATGAGAACTCCCCTGAGTTTTCCCCCACGGTGGTGAATTAGTAAATAGACACAGAGCTTAATGTGAGTTTCCTTGAGTAGCACTCCTGATCTTGTGCTAAAATCTTTGCTCACCATTTTTGCTCCATGCAGATATACTACATCCATAACTAGTGGTTTCCTCATTACCAGATATACTACATCCGTAACTAGTGGTTTCCTTATTACCAGATATACTACATCCATAACTAGTGGTTTCCTCATTACCAGATATACTACATCCATAACTAGTGGTTTCCTCATTACCAGATATACTACATCCATAACTAGCCGTTTCCTCATTAGCAGGGAGGTGTTTCTGCAACCAAATTGTGTGCTTTGCCCTCGTGCCGCAATTTTAGCAAACACGGAAAGGGGCCTATATTGGAGACCAAAGTCGTCTGGCACATTGCTTAGGGTTTCAACAACTTTAATAATTTCTTTCTAGCCTACAATCATCGGTTTTACTACTAATGTGAAAACAAGACAAAATATGACTATTCTTGCTCATTTTAAGACAATTGTTAAATCATGTTAACATTCATTACAGACGTCAATTGTTGTATAACATCATGGCTACGCTGTTGGCATCACCTTTTACAGTGGATTTCTGCTGTTGTGGGCCTTTAAATCATCTGTCTGACTTTGTTGTTCACACAGGAGAGAGACGGGACTATCGTGGATCCTCTGGGGAGCCTCAACAACCTCATGATGCTGACGAGGCAGAGAAGAGTCTCTCCACATCAGAACACCTCAAGAAACACCTGCAGAGATCCACAGGGAAGAGAACTCACTGCTGCTCTGACTGTGGGAAGAGATTCACCTCATCAGGCATTAAAATTCATCAGAGAATCCACACAGGAGAGACATCTTATAGCTGTGGTCAATGTGGGAAGAGTTTTGTTCAATCTGGCCAGCTGACATTACACCAGAGAACACACACAGGAGAGAAATCTTATATCTGTGATCAATGTGGGAAGAGTTTTAGTAAGTCTGGCTCTCTGACTTTACACCAGAGAACACACACAGGAGAGAAACCATATAGCTGTGGTCAATGTGGGAAGAGTTTTGCTGCACCTAGCACTCTCACTCGACACCAGAGAACGCACACAGGAGAGAAACCTTGTAGCTGTGATCAGTGTGGGAAGCGTTTTGGTCGATCTGGAGATCTGACAGTGCACCAGAGAACACACACAGGAGAGAAACCTTATAGCTGTGATCAATGTGGGAAGAGTTTTAGTAAGTCTGGCTCTCTGACTTTACACCAGAGAACCCACACAGGAGAGAAATCTTATAGCTGTGGTCAATGTGGGAAGAGGTTTTAGTATGTCTGGCTCTCTGACTTTACACCAGAGAACACACACAGGAGAGAAACCTTATAGCTGTGATCAATGTGGGAAGGGTTTTAGTATGTCTGGCTCTCTGACTTTACACCAGAGAACACACACAGGAGAGAAACCTTATAGCTGTGGTCAATGTGGGAAGAGTTTTGCTGCATCTAGCACGCTGACTCTACACCAGAGAATACACACAGGAGAGAAACCTTATAGCTGTGATCAGTGTGGGAAGAGTTATGGTCGATCTGGAGAGCTGACAGTGCACCAGAGAATACACACAGGAGAGAAACCTTATAGCTGTGATCAATGTGGGAAGAGTTTTAGTAAGTCTGGCTCTCTGACTTTACACCAGAGAACACACACAGGAGAGAAACCTTTTAGCTGTGATCAGTGTGGGAAGAGTTATGGTCGATCTGGAGAGCTGACAGTGCACCAGAGAATACACACAGGAGAGAAACCTTATAGCTGTGATCAATGTGGGAAGAGTTTTAGTAAGTCTGGCTCTCTGACTTTACACCAGAGAACACACACAGGAGAGAAACCTTTTAGCTGTGATCAGTGTGGGAAGAGTTTTGGTCGATCTGGAGAGCTGACAGTGCACCAGAGAATACACACAGGAGAGAAACCTTATAGCTGTGATCAATGTGGGAAGAGTTTTGGTCGATCTGGAGAGCTGACAGTGCACCAGAGAATACACACAGGAGAGAAACCTTTTAGCTGTAATCATTGTGGGAAGAGTTTTGGTCGATCTGGAGAGCTGACAGTACACAAGAGAACACACACAGCCTTATAGCTGTGACCAGAGATAATCTGATAAAAGACCTCTGATCAAATATCAGAAAATACATGAAGGAGTTGTTAAATGATATCAATATATTTTAATGATGTCACAATGTAGAATGTTTTAACATTGTAGTAGGAGTATTTTAATGATGTCACAATGTAGAATGTTTTAACATTGTAGGAGTATTTTAATGATGTCACAATGTAGAACCCTAAACGTTTGTCCCCTGTTCTATTGATTTCAACATGATATGGATATTAGCCTCAGGGGGAAAATCCAGGCTCTGAAATGGAAGAGTTACTATTTATGTGATTTAACAAAAAGTGACTAACAAAAAAAGAGCTGTGTTACATTTACAGCATTGGTGACCCACTTGAATCAAAATGTAGCCAGCTGTTTTCTACCAGTTGTCCTCTAACCAGGGATGTACACATTATTCCCAGATTCCGTGTGGTTTTTGAGCTGTTAGTTTTAACAGGACGTGCAACCTCATCTCCCTCCTCTCGCACAATTGATTTCAACATGATATCGATGAGTGATGACAAATAAGTGTTATGTTCCTTTGTTTAGGGACCCCTAAATTTAAATGCATCACTCCAAAATGTAGCTGACTGTCTTCTGCAGGTTGTCCTCTAACCAGTGAGGTAAAATATATCTCCATTTCCATGTGTTTTGTTGTGTTAGTTTCAGGAGCAGGTTCAACCTGATTTCCCCCCAAATGGATATAAGATTTGTGTTTTGTGTTTAGGCAGTGCGTTGCCATGGATCAGAATTTATTTTGACTGCACGTTTTTCCGTATTGGAGATGAGTTTTGTTTGGGCTCGTTCCAAGGGGACGAGAGTTCTAGAAGCTAGTGGGTTTTAGGAAGATGAGAGTTCTAGAATCTAGTGAGTTTTAGGAAGAGGAGAGTTCTAGAATCTAGTGAGTTTTAGGAAGATGAGTGTTCTAGAAGCTAGTGAGTTGTAGGAAGACGAGTGTTCTAGAAGCTAGTGGGATTTAGGATTCTATAGAAAGAAAAAGGAGAAACAAATAATCCTATTGTATATTATTATTTAGAAATACGTGTTTTTTTCTTGTTTTTAATTGTTGACAGCCAGTAGACACCATGTTTATATTGGTGAAGGTGAATCATTGTGGTTGATTATATTGGGAAAGTAAGTTGTTTTCTGTTGGTGGTGAGCAAACTTGTCCAAAAGAAATATAGGATATATTTGTTGTCTTAAGGTGTTACAGGCTTTGGTTTTTACATTTATGTTTTGAGGTTGGACTTTAGCACGTCTAGCTCGTTAGCCCGTCTAGCTCGTTAGCATGTCTAGCCCGTTAGCCCGTCTAGCTCGTTAGCACGTCTAGCCCGTTAGCCCGTCTAGCTCGTTAGCACGTCTAGCACGTCTAGCTCGTTGGGCGCACTGATTGGTGTCACCTCGTTAGTCAGTATGTGTTACACCTGTGCTGGCTTGTCCATCTCGTTGGTAGGAAGGTGTTTCACCTGAGCTGGTCCAGGTTCTATTTAAGAGTGTCTGGCCCAGTGCTCCAGTTGTCTTGATACATGTGGAGAGTCAACACCTTTAGTTGCTCCACCTTTTTGGTTTGCTTCCTGTTTTTAAGTTTGGTGTGGGTTTTTATTTTGTTTTACTCTTCTTGGGCAGATTTAGTGGGTCTCATGGTGGGTGTCTTTTAGGTCCCAGTTGTTGTTACCAGTCAACTTTCAGTGGACACTGAGAGAGCAAAACTGCAACATTGTTATAATACTTTTATTGCATCAAATGGTTGTTTTATGCAACTGAATAGAGGGTTCTTAGAACTATTGTGTCTGTGTGTTCTACTGAGGATGGGCCTCTGGGAGAAAACACTGACAGGAGATTTACAATGTCTTTTGGGTGATAAAACCTAAAGAGACTGCATTCCAGAACATGAGTTAATGTTTCTGTTCTATATGGTACCAGGGAGAGATGACCTCAGGGCCAGACCCTGGTCTCTACATAAAGAGTACTGTTTTTACAGCAGATACTGTCTGCTGAGAATTATAAGTATCTTTCATACAAATCTTAACCTTGTGACCCGTTCTATACATCTGTTGTTGGTCATGTAGGTTGAAAGGGGTGTATCTTGGCTGTAAAAGACCTTTGTACTTTTGTATCGTGGCTCTCAACGAATCATCTGGGGGTGATTCATCTCTCAACGAATCATCTGGGGGTGATTCATCTCTCAACGAATCATCTGGGGGTGATTTGTCGACCAGCCATCATTTTCGTAGAACACTCAATTGATTCACTTTATATGTGTGTTGTATTGACCTGCTCCCGTATTAATAAGTGAATAAAGATTTAGTTTTAGAATAACGCTGACTTGTGTGATAAGTTTGTTTCCTCAATTGATATTAAAGAAATTAACCTCCACATTTGGCGATGGGGATGTGAATCTTGACCTGACTCCTGACGACCTGGGTAAAGGACCTGACTCCTGACGACCTGGGTAAATGACCTGGCTCCTGATGACCTGGGTAAATGACCTGGCTCCTGATGACCTGGGTAAATGACCTGATGACCTGGGTAAATGACCTGGCTCCTGATGACCTGGGTAAATGACCTGACTCCTGACGACCTGGGTAAATGACCTGACGACCTGGGTAAATGACCTGACTCCTGATGACCTGGGTAAATGACCTGACTCCTGACGACCTGGGTAAATGACCTGACTCCTGATGACCTGGGTAAATGACCTGGCTCCTGACGACCTGGGTAAATTACCTGGCTCCTGATGACCTGGATAAATGACCTGACTCCTGACGACCTGGGTAAATGACCTGACTCCTGATGACCTGGGTAAATGACCTGACTCCTGACGACCTGGGTAAATTACCTGGCTCCTGATGACCTGGATAAATGACCTGACTCCTGACGACCTGGGTAAATGACCTGACTCCTGATGACCTGGGTAAATGGTGCACGAGGGATCCCTCTAACTTGGGATCTCAGGGAGACTTCGGGAACGGAGCAGATGAACCCACCTTTGATCTGAGTGGATACCACAACTCAAACCTAATTTTTAAAAAAGAATGAGGTGAGCGAAACACGCAAAGTGGAGATTTTAGAAAATCCTCGTAGGCTCTGAGTGTGTATTCCTGTGTGGAGGTGTGAACTGGATGAAAACTAGAATCTGTGTTTACTAGTTAAGACCATTTATGATATAGTATAAGATAGTAAGGTGCACCTGTAATTGTTTTAAACCTGGACCCCATTTTAGAAGTATTGAGAGATGTAAATGTATGACTTACATTATCCTAGGAACTAACCATGAGATAGAAATGTGAAAATATTCCTGCAGGTTAAAATATTGTTGAAAAACAACTAATTGATTAGGTATGTTTGGGAATAGCATTGTGTGACTGTGATATGAGAGTTGTGTGACTGTGATAGAGTTGTGTGACTGGTATGAGAGTTGTGTGACTGTGATATGAGAGTTGTGACTGTGATATGAGAGTTGTGTGACTGTGATATGAGAGTTGTGTGACTGTGATATGAGAGTTGTGTGACTGTGATATGGGAGTTGTGTGACTGATATGAGAGTTGTGTGACTGTGATATGAGTCTTAATCTGACGTTTGGATAGTAACATAGAAATATGCTTAATCAGATTATTGAAATGTGGATAATAAGCGGGATGATATTTTAGAAAGCAGCGGAAGGTCTATAGTTCCTGGGAGGCTTGATTTTGCCGTGGTCTCTGGGAGGTTAGAGAACCGTTGAGGATCCCATGGTCATTGTTCGGGAAACAAAAGTTAATTTTTTGTTCTGCTGGGAGTATGTTTGGAGAGTCCTTGAAAAAGCAAATGGAATGGTTGTTGTGAGTACCTGAGAATTTCTTACGTTTTATATGGATTCTGTGAATATATGAAAATATGATGAATTGTATGCGTGTATAATGATTACTAGAGATTTGATGAAGTAATACTGGGAATATAATTAGATTCAATTTAAACAATCCATATGTAGACGAACGTAGGTTTTGAGTTGGTATCTTTAATGGATCATTTGATAAAGATGAGTTTTAAGCATTATTAAACTGTCTACAAAGTCTGGGCAGTTGTCTCAGAAACTGATGGGAGTGTGTCCACTTTAGGTTAAGTTACCCTAACGATGTAACTATAAAACGCTAATTGGATTTTCTCCATCCAGGTACTACATTTGAAATAAAACTGCCCTTAAGGCCTGTGGGGGGGTTCTTCCCAGTATGAGAGGAGTTGCTAGATTTATTGAATAAACCTTTTTCCATAAAGTTAGAGTGAACCAAGGTGGCTGACTAGCTGTTGATGCTGAACAAGCGTCCTGTCCACTAGATTATACGTCACAGTGGCAGAATCACCTGAAAGACGCACATCGCCATCTGCTGACTGGAGTTGGTATCGCAGTTGAGAAAATACTTTCAGACAAAAAGCTCAAAAGCGACTGCCACTAAAAACCAACGACTCCCTTTGAAAACGGATGATGTGGCATCATAAACATTTATTATAGCGTAAAAATGTACTACAAGTGTAGACAAATAGAATAACTTTGGTCATACCTACTCAGCACGTGACGTCCAAGGATGTTGAATTATGGTCGATATCAGGTCTGTCTGTTGTGGCCGCTATTTCGCCCTAAAATAATCATCCCAATTTGGGCTGTGTATAACTATGTAAATGTCTCTCGGACAAGGTGACTTTTATCAATATACACTCTAAAAAGTAAAGGTTCCTGGAGTATCCTGTAGGGGTTCTTCAAATTGAAACTGTGGGGGAACCCCTAAAAGTTATTTGAAGAACCTTTTGTGGGAACCTCTAAGTTCTTTGAAGAACCCCTTATCATGGTTCCTCAAAGAACCTTTTGGGGTTCATTTTTTAAACTCCCTGTCCACCCTCCCTCCATTATAAAAACATATTTTAATATTAATAATAGCAATATTGACAGTATTGATTTAAATAATTCATTGTTTATTTAGTGGCACCACAAATGTAAATTCATATTAACAAAACAATTTACCAAACAAAACACATTACAAAATTGCAACATTTCTGCAGGCATGTCAGACCATAATACATAATACATTTACTTTGTATAGTGCTTTTCATGACATTTTTTTTACATTTTACATTTGAGTTATTTAGCAGACGCTCTTATCCAGAGCGACTTACAGTAGTGAATGCATACATTTCATTTCATGCATTTTTGTTGTTGTTGTACTGGCCCCCCGTGGGAATCAAACCCACAACCCTGGCATTGCAAACACCATCCTCTACCAACTGAGCCACAGGGGAATACATGACATGACATTTAAAAAATACAACTAATGATGTACAATAAAAACAACATTAAAGATGAATCATAGGTAAACTAACAATATTGTAGACTTGATGCTAAATACAGATTTCTTCAGCTTTAGTGTGTATTGTCACGTCCTGACCAGTAAAAGGGGTTATTTGTTATTGTAGTTTGGTCAGGGCGTGGCAGGGGGTGTTTGTTTTGTGTGTTTTGGGGGTTTTGGGTGATGTTCTATGTTATTCTATTTCTATGTTTAATCTAGGTTGTCTATGTTGGAACTATTTGGGGTTGGTCTCTAATTGGAGGCAGCTGAATCTCGTTGCCTCTGATTAGAGACCATATTTAAGTAGGGGGTTTTCTCATTGTGTTTTGTGGGTGGTTATTTTCTGTTTAGTGTTTAGTGTACCTGACAGAACTGTTTGGCTGTCGTTTTTCTTGTTTTGTTTAAATGTTCGAATAAATATTTAAATATGAGCACTCAACCCGCTGCGCCTTGGTCTACTCCCTTCGACGGCCGTTACAGAACCACCCACCACAAGAAGACCAAGCAGCGTGGACTGGAGCACCGGGGAGAAGGATCGACATGGAAGGAGGAACGATGATTCTGGGAGGACAAATTAAGGGAGCTACAGGAGCCTGAGAGGCAGCCCCCCCCAAAAAATGGGGGGGGGGGGGGGGGGGGGCACACAGGGAGTTGGGGTAAGTCAGGTTGGAGACCTGAGCCAACTCCTCGTGCTTATTATGGGAGCGACGGATCAAGCAGGCACCCTGTTATGCTGAGTTACGCACTGTGTCGCCAGTGCGCAGCTATAGCCCGGTGCGGTCGATACGGGCTCCTCAGCATTGCCGTGCTAGAGTTGGCACTCAGCCAGGGAGAAGTGCGCTGGCGCAGCACATCTGGCCACCAGTGCGTCTCCTAGGTCCAGCCTACCCTGCGCCTGCTCTACGCACGGCAGCCATCATTCCCCAGCACAGCCCAGTTACGCACTGTGTCGCCAGTACGCCTCCATAGCCCAGTACGTCCTGTTCCTGCTCCTCGCACTAGCCCTGAGGTGCGTGTCACTAGTCTGGCGCCTCCAATGCCAGTCCCACGCATCAGGCCTCCAGTGCGCATTCCCCGTCCAGAGCTTCCGGCGACAGTTCCCCAGTCCGGAGCCTGCAGAGACGGCCTACAGTCCGGAGCCTGCAGAGACGGCCTACAGTCCGGAGCCTGCAGAGACGGCCTACAGTCCGGAGCCTGCAGAGACGGCCTACAGTCCGGAGCCTGCAGAGACGGCCTACAGTCCGGAGCCTGCAGAGACGGCCTACAGTCCGGAGCCTGCAGAGACGGCCTACAGTCCGGAGCCTGCAGAGACGGCCTACAGTCCGGAGCCTGCAGAGACGGCCTACAGTCCGGAGCCTGCAGAGACGGCCTACAGTCCGGAGCCTGCAGAGACGGCCTACAGTCCAGAGCCTGCAGAGACGGCCTACAGTCCGGAGCCTGCAGAGACGGCCTACAGTCCGGAGCCTGCAGAGACGGCCTACAGTCCGGAGCCGGCAGAGATGCTCCCCAGCCAGGTGTCTGCAGCGACGCTCCCCAGCCTAGAGTCTACGGAACGGGAGCTACGCCCAGAGCCACCTCCGTGGGGGGAGGATTGGGATGTGGGGGTGTAGCACAGGAACCGTCCTTGACGGTGGCCACCCTCCCTTCCCTCCCTTTAAGTTTGGGGTTGTTTTTGTGGGTTTTTTTTGTTTGAGGTGCATTTCGGGGTCTGCACCTTTGGGGGGGGAGGGTGCTGTCACGTCCTGACCAGTAAAAGGGGTTATTTGTTATTGTAGTTTGGTCAGGGCGTGGCAGGGAGTGTTTGTTTTGTGTGATGTTCTATGTTTGTATTGACTGCTATGTAGGTTAAATGTACACTTCAAATGCAGCTGTCCTACAACATATCTGTACCTTCTTCTTGATCCCAATTGCATTGTGTCCATGTTCTGTCCTATAAGAATTTCAAAGGAAGAGAAAATGTGTCAAAGAATAGTCTTACAAGCATTAATATATATATATATATATATTAAATAAATATTGAAAGATTATAGGCATCGACAAATAATATAATATAAAATAGAAGAACATATTGGAGAAAGCACTAGCCAATACAGTACTGCCATACAGTAACAGTACTGCCATACAGGCATAATATCACATTTCAAGATATCTTTGTACACAAATTGTTCAATATTTTATCAGGCTGACTTGAAAGATTATACACAACATTTTGCTGCGTGGCAATACTGTGTTTGGATTCTGAAGAGCATTTATACAAAAGAGGTAGTCTAGACACTGTATTAATACCATTATGCATTTGAATCCCATCTACAGCTACCATCTAAGATATTAATTTCCCTCCACAAGGGGGCGGACATGTAACGTTTCCCAAATGGGATAGTATTGTACATGTAACGTTTCCAAAATGGGATAGTATTGTACATGTAACGTTTCCAAAATGGGATAGTATTATCCATGTAACGTTTCCAAAATGAGATAGTATTGTACATGTAACGTTTCCAAAATGGGATAGTATTGTACATGTAACGTTTCCAGAATGGGATAGTATTGTCCATGTAACGTTATACCCCCTTGTGAGTTAATAGTATTGCATGCTGTAGCAGGCTATATAAAGAGGAAGACCTCCATTGACGATTCAGTTCGTTGTAACATCTCGTCTGGACAGGTCACCGTCCTTAGTTAGTTAGTTAGTTAGTTAACGAAGCTAGTTGTACATGTAGATTGGAAACTTACGTTAATGAGTGTAAAGCCATGTTGTCTTTATGGAAACGATATACAATATATGGGAAAGAATATAGTTGAGGAAATAATCCAAACCTAGTTGTGCCTAGTTAGGACATAACGTTAGCTAGCTAGCTAACGGTACTGTACTGTAGCTCATACAACGCAGACGGTCAAACCCGGCGTTCTAATATTTACGTTCATTAACTATAGTAACGTTATGGAAGATATTCACAGAAAACCATCATTGTCTTCGTTATTCATTATTAGTATGTTATATTATTATAATAAATGATTTCGAGACATATTCAGAGCCAAACATCAACCCAACTTAACCTTTTTAACTGTTGTCGCATCCAAACTTGTCACCATCGTTTTCAGTTGTAATTGCGAAGTTCCCGGAAGAAGTCCAGCAACAACGGAGGTTCCTCGATGAACCCACCTTCTAACAAGTTCTTTGAAGAACCTTTTGGGGCTGTTTTTCATTGACCAAGAACCCTACGGTTCTTAGGGGATCTGAGAACAACTCCAGTTGAACCCTTCATTTTTAGAGTGTAGTCGGCTCTATTTACTCTCAGATTCAAACATGATGATTAGTATCAACGATCAAGTCAGCTGCTGCTGCTCCAATACAGTATGAGGTGAGACGGTGAACTGATGTTGAACTGGGCAGTCAGCTGCTGCTGCTCCAATACAGTATGAGGTGAGACGGTGAACTGATGTTGAACTGGGCAGTCAGCTGCTGCTGCTCCAATACAGTATGAGGTGAGACAGTGAACTGATGTTGAACTGGGCAGTCAGCTGCTGCTGCTCCAATACAGTATGAGGTGAGACGGTGAACTGATGTTGAACTGGGCAGTCACTCATTCATTCTGTACTATGAGTCTATCAAATCAAATTGAATTTGACCTTACAGTGAAATGCTTACTTACAAGCCCCTAACCAACAATGCAGTTTTAAAAAGCACAAATAAGAATACTAAATAAAAGGAACAAGTAATGAAAGAGCAGAAGTTAAATAACAATAGCTAGACTATATACAGGGGGTACCGGTACAGAGTCAATGTGGAGGCTATATACAGGGGGTACCGGTACAGAGTCAATGTGCGGGGGCACCGGTTAGTAGGTAATTGAGGTAATATGTACATGTAGGTAGAGTTATTAAAGTGACTATGCATAGATGATAACAGAGAGTGGGGGGGGGGGGGGGGCTTCCTCTGACACCGCCTGGTAAAGAGGTCTTGGATGGCAGGGAGCTTGGCCCCAGTGATGTACTGGGCTGTACGCACTACCCTCTGTAGTGCCTTGCGGTCGGAGGCAGAGCAGTTGCCATACCAGGCAGGGATGTAACCAGTCAGGATGCTCTCGATGGTGCAGCTGTAGAACCTTTTGAGGATCTGAGGACCCATGCTAAATCTTTTCAGTCTCCTGAGGG
The DNA here is from genome assembly GCF_965601325.2 of Salmo salar. Lineage (NCBI taxonomy): Eukaryota > Metazoa > Chordata > Actinopteri > Salmoniformes > Salmonidae > Salmo > Salmo salar. The sequence continues at coordinate 329,720 of NW_027675424.1, forward strand.
GGAATAGGTTTTGTCATGCCCTCTTCACGATTATCGTGGTGTGCTTGGACCATGATAGTTTGTTAGTGATGTGGACACCAGGGAACTTGAAGCTCTCAACCTGCTCCACTACAGCCCCATCGATGAGAATGGGGGCGTGCTCAGTCTTCCTTTTCCTGTAGTCCACAATCATCTCCTTTGTCTTGGTTACGTTGAGGGAGAGGTTGTTGTCCTGGCACCACACGGCCAGGTCTCTGACCTCCTCCCTATAGGCTGTCTCATCGTTGTTGGTGATCAGGCCTACCACTGTTGTGGCATCGGCAAACTTAATAATGGTGTTGGAGTCGTGCCTGGCTGTGCAGTCATGAGTGAACAGGGAGTACAGGAGGGGGCTGAGCACGCACCCCTGAGGGGCCCCTGAGTTGAGGATCAGTGTGGCGGATGTGTTGTTACCTACCTTTAAAAAACATGAGCTGGCGCACACCCAGAAGAATAATTTGTGAGGAGGTCCTGACTAACGGCGAATAAACTATAAACTATCAAAATAAAGTTGCACACTCCATGTATAAACTCCCAGTAATTTATTGGGTATTTACCAACGTTTCAGCATCACTGTGCCTTCCTCAGGGTGATGTCATCAATACTTGAACCAGGTTATGTAGACAAACAGTGCAATTAGTGCAACCAATGACAATAGAGGGGTGTGTCATAATGATTAAGTTCATTACAATGAATTAATGAAACTGTTAAAAAAAAAACAATAGTTTATGGCATATTAAATATTAAACAATAGTAGGGTATATTATATATATCCGGCTCTCCATGTAATCGGATTCATTATGATCTAGGATCAGGTTCCCCCTCTCCATGTAATCTGATTCATTATGATCTAGGATCAGGTCCCCCCTCTCCATGTAATCTGATTCATTATGATCTAGGATCAGGTCCCCCCTCTCCATGTAATCTGATTCATTATGATCTAGGATCAGGTCCCCCCCTCTCCATGTAATCTGATTCATTATGATCTAGGATTGGGTCCCCCCTCTCCATGTAATCTGATTCATTATGATCTAGGATCAGGTCCCCCCCTCTCCATGTAATCTGATTCATTATGATCTAGGATCAGGTCCTTCCTCTTCTTGAGAGAACTAATCCAAAATGAGTCGAACTAACCCAAAATTTGTCGAAAGGTCAAGTGATTCTCTTCCTGAGAAGAAGCTGACACCCTTCAAACAGAGCAAAAGAAGTGGTCCCAAAAAATATGTCAAAATGAATACAAAAATGATACAGCTGTCTTTAATAAGATCAAACTGAACTAACTGCTATCTTGAAATGTTGAAAAATTGTTTTTAAATCGCTCAGTCTTATCACTCAATATGAGTCAAAATCTGTCACTTCCAGGAGTGCTCATTTTGTCAAAAATGAAAAAAAGAAAAAAATAACAACTCACAGCTGTGTTAATAGACCCAACTCAAACATCTGCTATCTTGAAATGTCCAAAAAAGGTATTTAAATGGGCCTACCAGTAGGGCTGGGCGATATATCGATATAAAAAATATATCGATATATTTTAAATGTGATATGAAATTAGACCATTTCGCATATATCGATATAGTTGAAATTTGCGCTTTGATCCTTGCTCCAAGCAAGCTGCAGACCCGGAGCTCTCTGCGCTGCTCCCCGCGCCTCCTCTTTCATGCACAGAGGGCGGAGGGGCAGGAACAGACACTTCAACAAACATGGAGGAAGCAACAGCGTCTGCGGAGCGTTTTGACGAGGAATTGGTTAGTAAAAGAAAAAGCATTGGCTCAGTAATTTGGAGATGGTTCGGATTCAAAGTATCAGATGAGCAACAAAATCACGTTATATGTAGGCAGTGCCATAAAAATAACTTAGAGCCAGGGGTGGAAGCACTACAAATCTTTTTCACCACCTAAAACAGTGGCACAAACTGCAATACGAAGAGTGTGTGAAACTGCGCGCTGCAGAAGCCCCAGCCGCAAGCCGTCGACAACCCGAAAAAGCCCCGAAACAAAGCTCACTGCAAACTTCATTTTCCCGCAGTGTGCCTTTATGAAAAGAAAATTGGCAAGTGGTGTACTATAACTACAGCGGTGTCCTATCACATTGCTAAAGATATGGTCCCTGTTGCAACTGTGGAACAAGTCGGATTCAAAAAAGCTACTGAAAACTATGGACCCGAGATATGAGCTTCCCAACTACTTTACACGAGAAGCACTGCCACAAATGTCCACTGAAGTCAGGCAGAGCCTTGCTGACCGGCTCGCTAACGGGACCCATTTTGGCGTAGAAATATGAAGTAGCATTAAATACTAAGCATAAATACTAAGAACAACAACAAGAACGAAACATCAGTAAATGTACATACAGAATAGTCATCATTTATAAATTATACACAAATAATAATACATACAAATCACTTACAGGATTCAAATTCACAAAATAAATGAATATAATATTTGATATTTATGATTAGGACTGGCGTTGATTAAAAAAAAATAAACTATGAAACAAGAAAATATTAATGTAGAATATTTCTAAAGCTTGATTTTGGAAAGCACTTAGTTGTGTGAGTGTGTTAAAGTGAAAACAGAGTCAAATTTCTCGCATAAGCACATTTGTTTAATAGTTTTTTTTTATGATTCTGACAGGACATGGCATGAATGACAAGCGCGTCACCCGGGCCATTTCTCTGTGCAAGAGAATTGTAAGCTGTTTTTGGTACAGCTGGAAGAAAAGGAGACATCTTGCTGAAGTCCAGATTCAGCTGGGTCTGCCAAGTCACCAACTCATAACCGAGTCTGCCACACGCTGGGGATCAAGGCAGCAGATGATAGAGAGAGTCCTGGAGCAGGAAGGAGCACTGGCCAAAGTCCTGTCTAATGACAAAAAGACCAGGCACCTTGTCCCTACCTGGCAGGACTTAGAGGTCCTAGAAGCAGTCCAAAAGGTCCTGAAACCTCTCCAGGACTTTACCGATGCTTTGTCAGGTGAGGAGTACGTCACTATCATATGTAAAACCTGTGCTGCACCTTTTTAACGACAGTCTCCTGGCATGTGATAGCGAGCTTTGCAAATCGATCAAGACCAGCATTGTTGAGTACCTCAACCGCAAGTATTCTGACCCAGCCACTACTGACCTATTGGAGATGGCTTCATTTGTGGATCCACGCTTCAGGGCCACCTATATCCCAAGTGAAAAAGTTGATGCATTGAAGCACAGAGCTGTCTTGGAGGTGGAGACGCTACTGGCTGATCAGAGCAGCTGTCAACCGCCTCACCTACGTGTGCCAACTGAGCCTGCAGATGGAGAAGCAGCAGTGGCACCAAAAGCTAAGACACTGGCAAGCTTCTTCAAGCAGCGCACAGCCACCACCACTGCGCCACCAACCAAGAGGGAGGCTATTGAAAATGAACTGTCAAGTTACTTGCAGTCAGCAAGTGTGGAGAGTGACACTGATCCCCTCAAGTGGTGGAAGGATCATGAAGTTGTCTTTCCAGCTCTGAGCCACCTGGCAAAAAAAGTATCTCTTGGTACCAGCTACCAGTTCACCCTCCGAAAGGGTTTTCAGCTGCAGTGGCAATATCGTGACCTGCCACAGAGCATCTCTGAAGCCGGATGCCGTTGACAGGCTGGTGTTTCTCGCACAAAATCTTTAAACGAAGGAGGACACGCTTGTCTTCTAATGTCTACCTCAAGACAGCATTACTGTTTATCAAAGTAAAAAAAGAGGGGGAAAATGTTTATTGAGTTGATAGTCTGTTTCTTGTGCAACTGGTTGAGGCTGTTCAGATAAGAAATTGAGTTAACAAAAAGCAAATGGTAATCTCAGGCTGATGTTTAAAAAACATTTTCTCAAACTGAGCACTTTATTTTGTTCTTTATTTATATATAATTGCTGCCCTTACTAGGGTTTGTCATATTTTATTATTTTGTAATGTTCGTTATTTGCATCTGTGGAATTGTTAGAAAGGAGAAGAAATCTGTAATTTGATTTTAATAAGCCATTTAAAAGTTGTCAAACTAAAAAAAAGTTGACTTTTCTCATAAATATATATAATATTTATTTCCGAAAAAGACAGGCCTATTTTATTTTATAGGCTATTTTTGTTTAAGATATTTGTATTTATTTAAATGTGCACCTTATGGAGCTTTGATTTCCAAAAAGGTCGTCCTGTTGTTCTACAGTGTTTATGTTTACATGTTGTTGTTATTTGAACAGCTGAGCATTTAATCTGAACCAGGTGAAGAGCCCTGTTTATTATTTATTCATTTGATTTTTCAACTGTTCACTGAAATAGCCGCTTTCAATAAAACTACTTGAGACATGTCATATCTGGCTTTGACTTTGACTGAACATTTGCTCTCACTTTGCAGAAAAAAATATCAGGATATATATCTTATATCGATATTCAGACTAAATATATCGGGATATGACTTCCCTGAAACTGCTGCTCAAGGTAGTCGCACACGGAGGCACTGCAAAGTCTGCCTGTCTGGCGCCAGGAGAAGTAAGCAGAGGAAGATGACAAAATACATGTGTTTAGCTTGTGATACACCTCTATGTATTTCACCATGCTTTGAGGAGTATCACATGCTCAAGCATTATTGAGCACATCTGCAGCAATAAGTGACTGACTGACCTGACAGGTGACTTGACAGGTGACCTGCCATGATACTATGCCTTTAGAGGTGGGGGTGGAAATGCAGTTGTTGTTCAGTCACTGCATGAATATTAAATATGGGTTATGCATATTCCATTTTTTTTGTCCTCTAGTAAAACAAGTTGTTGTTGAACCAACTACCAATACTTCAATAAAATAAACGACTATTACATATTGGCCTATGTGTTTTCTTGCTGTGTTTCCATCCAGTAAAACTGTTAAGGAGAGAACGTTAGCATACAAAAGCTGTCCTCAATCTTCAGCTGGAAAGATGTCCAGTTCCAGTTATGATATTGGCAAATACTGTTTGTGGTTTCTGAAAGTACAGAATAAAGAGGAATTATTCATTAGAATACAATATAAGGATATAGCAATAAAACAATATTACAAATAACATAAAAATAGTTTATTGCATTGACAAAATCCCAGATTTGAGTTCTAACAGTAAGAAAGTAACTTTTGAGCTCCACAAGGGGGCAAGGCAGGGCAGAACAGAGCCATGCTGAATAGACCACATAAACAAACCATGGTCATATGTTTAATTTTATTTAACAACAAATGATTATTTACCTATGATGGCCTACACCGGCCAAACTCGGACAACGCTGGGCCAATTGTGCGCTGCCCTATGGGACTCCCAATCACAGCCAGTTGTGATACAGCCTGGATTTGAACCAGGGAGTCTGTAGTGACGTCTCTAGCACTGATGTGCAGTGCCTTTGACCGCTGCGCCACTAGGGAGTCATAAGGCCATGTAGCTTCAAAATACAACACAAGATAATACTTCTCTGACGCAATTAGCATTGTTTTACAGAGCTGATAGAAAAATGTAGCTAGCTACCTAAGCACGATTGAATATAACACCATAAAGGGTATAAAATGAGTAACGTTACCTCACGTGTCCGCGGTTATAAAGAATATACACAAATCTATTATGCTACAATAGAAACGACATACGTAATAATGCACTTACTTTGATAGAAACGCACACATTTCCAAAGTTATTATTAGTAAGGAAAACAATGAGGGCAACAGATGGAAAATGTCAACACGTGTGCAGATCCTGTTCTGACGGGAGATGAGCAAATGTCTGCAGACTTGAACTGCACAAATAATTGGAAAGTGCTTGGGGAATTTTGTCCGGGTCAGAAATGTCCCAAAAATTAAATTGTCCGCAAAAGTAAAAAAAAGACTATTTTTTTATGTGAATGAATGAGGAGGCGGAACACACCTCAATTCAAACTGTTCTTAGAAAATAAAAACGTGTTAGAAAATCATTTGAAATTGAAGTTTGAAAACAGCCTATAAATAAAAACAGTCTGCGTGCTTTGGTTTGAGGGCAGCGCGGATTAAATGCACTGTTACGTAACAATCACATTCTGGAATGGAGAGAACATTCTAACATCACGAGTATAAAAAACTCACGCTGGGGCGACCGATAGAGATATTAGGAACTCACGCTGGGGCGACCGATAGAGATATTAGGAACTCACGCTGGGGCGACCGATAGAGATAATAGGAACTCACGCTGGGGCGACCGATAGAGATATTAGGAACTCACGCTGGGGCGACCGATAGAGATATTAGGAACTCACGCTGGGGCGACCGATAGAGATATTAGGAACTCACGCTGGGGCGACCGATAGAGATATTAGGAACTCACGCTGGGGCGACCGATAGAGATATTAGGAACTCACGCTGGGGCGACCGATAGAGATATTAGGAACTCACGCTGGGGCGACCGATAGAGATATTAGGAACTCACGCTGGGGCGACCGATAGAGATATTAGGAACTCACGCTGGGGCGACCGATAGAGATATTAGGAACTCACGCTGGGGCGACCGATAGAGATATTAGGAACTCACGCTGGGGCGACCGATAGAGATATTAGGAACTCACGCTGGGGCGACCGATAGAGATATTTGGAACTCACGCGTGAAGGGTTAAATCACTTTCTGGACCACAGGTTCTAGAACAGCTTCTATCCCAGTTCTATCTGCCTGTTAAATCAGTTTCTGGACCACAGGTTCTAGAACAGCTTCTATCCCAGTTCTATCTGCCTGTTAAATCAGTTTCTGGACCACAGGTTCTAGAACAGCTTCTATCCCAGTTCTATCTGCCTGTTAAATCAGTTTCTGGACCACAGGTTCTAGAACAGCTTCTATCCCAGTTCTATCTGCCTGTTAAATCAGTTTCTGAACCACAGGTTCTAGAACAGCTTCTATCCCAGTTCTATCTGCCTGTTAAATCAGTTTCTGGACCACAGGTTCTAGAACAGCTTCTATCCCAGTTCTATCTGCCTGTTAAATCAGTTTCTGGACCACAGGTTCTAGAACAGCTTCTATCCCAGTTCTACCTGTTTTTTCATTTTTGACAAAATGAGCAGTCCTGGAAGTGACAGATTTTGACTCATATTGAGTGATAAGACTGAGCTATTTAGAGAATCCCTTAGGCTTTCGACTAATTTTGGGTTAGTTGGACTAATTTTGGTTTAGTTCTCTCAAGAAGAACTAACCCATCTCAACATGACAGAAAGTAAGACAGGGAAACCCATCTCAACATGACAGAAAGTAAGACAGGAGAACCTATTTCAACATGACGGAGAGTAAGACAGGAGAACCTATTTCAACATGACGGAGAGTAAGACAGGAGAACCTATTTCAACATGACAGAGAGTAAGACAGGAGAACCTATTTCAACATGACGGAGAGTAAGACAGGAGAACCTATTTCAACATGACGGAGAGTAAGACAGGAGAACCTATTTCAACATGACAGAAAGTAAGACAGGAGTCCCTGATCTTATCTTCTCTCAAGAAGATGTCTGGTAGGCCCATTTAAATACCTTTTTTGGACATTTCAAGATAGCAGATGTTTGAGTTGGGTCTATTAACACAGCTGTGAGTTGTTATTTTTTTCATTTTTGACATAATGAGCACTCCTGGAAGTGACAGATTTTGACTCATATTGAGTGATAAGACTGAGCTATTTAAAAACACTTTTTCAACATTTCAAGATAGCAGTTAGTTCAGTTTGATCTTATTAAAGACAGCTGTATATTATTTAAATTCATTTTGACATATTGTTTGGGACCACTTTTTTTGCTCTGTTTGAAGGCTGTCAGCTTCTTGTCAGGAGGAGAATCACTTAGCCTTTCAACTAATTTTCAAATGATAGGATGCCTATTTAAAAACACTTTAGTAGGTGCAAGCGTCCCACCTAGCCCATAGAGGTTAAACCTAAACAGAATAAGTTGCAACTTAAGGTATAATTATTTTATTCATTTTGACATATTGTTTGGGACCACTTTTTTTGCTCTGTTTGAAGGCTGTCAGCTTCTTCTCAGGAAGAGAATCCTTAGCCTTTCGACTAATTTTGGGTTAGTTGGACTAATTTTGGGTTAGTTCTCTCAAGAAGAACTAACCCATCTCAACATGACAGAAAGTAAGACAGGAGAACCTATTTCAACATGACGGAGAGTAAGACAGGAGAACCTATTTCAACATGACGGAGAGTAAGACAGGAGAACCTATTTCAACATGACAGAGAGTAAGACAGGAGAACCTATTTCAACATGACGGAGAGTAAGACAGGAGAACCTATTTCAACATGACGGAGAGTAAGACAGGAGAACCTATTTCAACATGACGGAGAGTAAGACAGGAGAACCTATTTCAACATGACGGAGAGTAAGACAGGAGAACCTATTTCAACATGACGGAGAGTAAGACAGGAGAACCTATTTCAACATGACAGAAAGTAAGACAGGAGAACCTATTTCAACATGACAGAGAGTAAGACAGGAGAACCTATTTCAACATGACAGAGAGTAAGACAGGAGAACCTATTTCAACATGACGGAGAGTAAGTCAGGAGTCCCTGATCTTATCTTCTCTCAAGAAGATGTCTGGTAGGCAGGGCTGGGCGATATGGACCAAAAGTCATATCCTGATATATTTAGGCTGAATATCGATATAAGATATATATCCTGATATTTTTTCTGCAAAGTGAGAGCAAATGTTCAGTCAAAGTCAAAGCCAGATATGACATGTCTCAAGTAGTTTTATTGAAAGCGGCTATTTCAGTGAACAGTTGAAAAATCAAATGAATAAATAATAAACAGGGCTCTTCACCTGGTTCAGATTAAATGCTCAGCTGTTCAAATAACAACAACATGTAAACATAAACACTGTAGAACAACAGGACGACCTTTTTGGAAATCAAAGCTCCATAAGGTGCACATTTAAATAAATACAAATATCTTAAACAAAAATAGCCTATAAAATAAAATAGGCCTATCTTTTTCTGAAATAAATATTATATATATTTATGAGAAAAGTCAACTTTTTTTTTAGTTTGACAACTTTTAAATGGCTTATTAAAATCAAATTACAGATTTCTTCTCCTTTCTAACAAATCCACAGATGCAAATAACGAACATTACAAAATAATAAAATATGACAAACCCTAGTAAGGGCAGCAATTATATATAAATAAAGAACAAAATAAAGTGCTCAGTTTGAGAAAATGTGTTTTAAACATCAGCCTGAGATTACCATTTGCTTTTTGTTAACTCAATTTCTTATCTGAACAGCCTCAACCAGTTGCACAAGAAACAGACTATCAACTCAATAAACATTTTCCCCTCTTTTTTTACTTTGATAAACAGTAATGCTGTCTTGAGGTAGACATTAGAAGACAAGCGTGTCCTCCTTCGTTTAAAGATTTTGTACGAGAAACACCAGCTTGTCAACGGCATCCGGCTTCAGAGATGCTCTGTGGCAGGTCACGATATTGCCACTGCAGCTGAAAACCCTTTCGGAGGGTGAACTGGTAGCTGGTACCAAGAGATACTTTTTTGCCAGGTGGCTCAGAGCTGGAAAGACAACTTCATGATCCTTCCACCACTTGAGGGGATCAGTGTCACTCTCCACACTTGCTGACTGCAAGTAACTTGACAGTTCATTTTCAATAGCCTCCCTCTTGGTTGGTGGCGCAGTGGTGGTGGCTGTGCGCTGCTTGAAGAAGCTTGCCAGTGTCTTAGCTTTTGGTGCCACTGCTGCTTCTCCATCTGCAGGCTCAGGCACAGTTGGCACACGTAGGTAAGGCGGTTGACAACTGCTCTGATCAGCCAGTAGCGTCTCCACCTCCAAGACAGCTCTGTGCTTCAATGCATCAACTTTTTCACTTGGGATATAGGTGGCCCTGAAGCGTGGATCCACAAATGAAGCCATCTCCAATAGGTCAGTAGTGGCTGGGTCAGAATACTTGCGGTTGAGGTACTCAACAATGCTGGTCTTGATCGATTTGCAAAGCTCGCTATCACCCTCTTCACATGCCAGGAGACTTTCGTTAAAAAGGTGCAGCACAGGTTTTACATATGATAGAGTGACGTACTCCTCACCTGACAAAGCATCGGTAAAGTCCTGGAGAGGTTTCAGCACCTTTTGGACTGCTTCTAGGACCTCTAAGTCCTGCCAGGTAGGGACAAGGTGCCTGGTCTTTTTGTCATTAGACAGGACTTTGGCCAGTGCTCCTTCCTGCTCCAGGACTCTCTCTATCATCTGCTGCCTTGATCCCCAGCGTGTGGCAGACTCGGTTATGAGTTGGTGACTTGGCAGACCCAGCTGAATCTGGACTTCAGCAAGATGTCTCCTTTTCTTCCAGCTGTACCAAAAACAGCTTACAATTCTCTTGCACAGAGAAATGGCCCGGGTGACGCGCTTGTCATTCATGCCATGTCCTGTCAGAATCATAAAAAAACTATTAAACAAATGTGCTTATGCGAGAAATTTGACCCTGTTTTCACTTTAACACACTCATACAACTAAGTGCTTTCCAAAATCAAGCTTTAGAAATATTCTACATTAATATTTTCTTGTTTCATAGTTAATTTTTTTTAATCAACGCCAGTCCTAATCATAAATATCAAATATTATATTCATTTATTTTGTGAATTTGAATCCTGTAAGTGATTTGTATGTATTATTATTTGTGTATAATTTATAAATGATGACTATACTGTATGTACATTTACTGATGTTTCGTTCTTGTTGTTGTTCTTAGTATTTATGCTTAGTATTTAATGCTACTTCATATTTCTACTCCACTAAAAACTCCACAATGTTTAGGCCTACCTACGTGTCAACATTAGTTTCTAGTTACTTTGCAGTTGGCTCTTCAATCCAGAGAAAAAACTATAGTCTATCATAATAACTAAATATGTTACCTTGATGATATCAACAGGCTAACCAGCATTTTAAAGTCATAATTACCTCACCTTTACCAGCTGTAACATTAAAGTGGTAAACACATCAATGCATCACTAATTCTTATCCAATAACCTAATAAATATGGTTCTGAAATCTACCATCCTGTATTGTAAGTGATTTTACTTTTAACACTTTATGTTTTGTGTTTTATTAATCATTTTTTGGCCAAGACAGCAGCATAAAACAAAACAAGTTGCAGACAGACACAAAGGAAAATAATGAAAAACTAATATTTTAATATGTTTTTTTCTTTAAAGTAAAATATGTGAATAGTCCTTAATATAACACTGCACTCCCCAATAGCCAAGTGTAGTCTGACCGAAGCACTGCATCCTCATCGTTCAGCTCCACCGCTCTGACCACGTCGCTCCCGTTGGCGGTTGTTATAGCAACCGGATGCTTTTCTTGGAGTTTCCCAGCTTGCGTCCTGCGAGGCCTCAGCTATATGCTCACCGGTGTGATCCTGGGGGGAAATAACTTGTTTTGGAGACACGACGCTGTTTTCATCTCCCCCAGTCGTTGAATGAAGTGAACATGTCACGCTTCATGTAAAGGCTCACATTGTCCTGCTCGACCACATATCGCTGGTCAACGCCAAAATGGGTCCCGTTAGCGAGCCGGTCAGCAAGGCTCTGCCTGACTTCAGTGGACATTTGTGGCAGTGCTTCTCGTGTAAAGTAGTTGGGAAGCTCATATCTCGGGTCCATAGTTTTCAGTAGCTTTTTTGAATCCGACTTGTTCCACAGTTGCAACAGGGACCATATGTTTAGCAATGTGATAGGACACCGCTGTAGTTATAGTACACCACTTGCCAATTTTCTTTTCATAAAGGCACACTGCGGGAAAATGAAGTTTGCAGTGAGCTTTGTTTCGGAGCTTTTTCGGGTTGTCGACGGCTTGCGGCTGGGGCTTCTGCAGTGCGCAGTTTCACACACTCTTCGTATTGCAGTTTGTGCCACTGTTTTAGGTGGTGAAAAAGATTTGTAGTGCTTCCACCCCTGGCTGTAACTTTTTTTTATGGCACTGCCTACATATAACGTGATTTTGTTGCTCATCTGATACTTTGAATCCGAACCATCTCCAAATTACTGAGCCAATGCTTTTTCTTTTACTAACCAATTCCTCGTCAAAACGCTCCGCAGACGCTGTTGCTTCCTCCATGTTTGTTGAAGTGTCTGTTCCTGCCCCTCCGCCCTCTGTGCATGAAAGAGGAGGCGCGGGGAGCAGCGCAGAGAGCTCCGGGTCTGCAGCTTGCTTGGAGCAAGAATCAAAGCGCAAATTTCAACTATATCGATATATGCGAAATGGTCTAATTTCATATCACATTTAAAATATATCGATATATTTTTTTAGATCGATATATCGCCCAGCCCTAGTCAGGCTGATAAGAACAATTCTTATTTTGTATAACGGGTCACTTAGGATGGCAGTAGCATTGTTGACGAAATGCAGGCATCGCAGCAGAATTAGGAAGCGATCTTGGGAAAAGAGGGTGGCAAAGAAGGGAGTTGCAAACATAGGATCTGTGCTCCAGTATTCTCTTAGGGAGTTCTTCTTTACTATCCCCATGAGGAGGACTGTCACCAGGAAGGTATACATTTCAGTAATTGTGGTTGTCACCCATTTAGCGAGTTTCCCCCTCACTCCTGGCTCTCTCTTCTCCTGTAGCTCCAAGGCATAGCGATTGGTCTCCTGTACTATGTTTCCCACCAGCTCCTCTGTCAGAAACAACTTGAAGCACTCTGCCTCAGATGGAAATGGACTCCAGACTGGGACTCATCAAAACAAACAGCAGGGCCAGGAGGGGTGAAATGACTGGTGGCCTTCCAGCTACCACAGAACTCCTGTACTTCATCCACTGTCGGTCTCCCTCCATCACCACCAGCATCTTCAAAGGGACCTGGTACTTGGTCAGTGGACAAGGGAACCTCAGATTCAGGGTTCTCAATGGCTACAAGGTTGGGGGGGGGGGGCAGCTCCTCACTGTCAGAATCTGATTCCTGACTTTCAGACTCATTGTCAGAATTTTAACAAAAATCTCCATAATTTCCAAATTTGTGAGTTGTCTCCTTTTGAAAGACATTGCTAATGCTACAGCTTAGCTCACTAGCTACATACATAAACAACAACACTGAATGGCTCAGAGTGAGAGGGGACGTGATTGACTGCCGGCATGCGTCACTTGTATCAATAAATCACCATCAGAAAATGTTTTGTGAGGTAATTATTTGTGTATTTACTGTTTTATTCACATGTTTTCAATTCTGGGTGACAAATCATGCATTCCGATTCTTGCATAGATTGTAATGGGCACATATTATGTGTGTAAAATACTTATTTGAAGGTTATACTGATTATGATGAGCTAAGCTAATTCCAGCTATGTGTATGGAGCCATGTTTGTTGACATACAATGCATTCTGGGTTTCACGTAATCATCCGTTTGACCAAAGATGTTATAACAAAATGAGGTGAGTAAGAGTTCACTCATTTTTTGAGGACTTCCGGAAATGAATGGTGGGATGTGAACGACGGTAGATGACACACCCCTTCAACACTATAAACAGACCAAACTCATCTTGTCTTTTATTATCTTCGGTTTCTGTGAGGGGAAAAAATGCATGGCTGCGCGCTGAAACTAATCGTCGGATTACTGTCGATTTCTAGAAAGTGTTTTACCTAATTATTTCGATCAATGGTGAGCTCACCCCGTGATGTGATTAATTAGACATAGTAATTGCAATTAGCTAATTCATATTGTAGTTTACGTCAGCCGAGAGTTAGAAAATATGACTGCTTGTGTTGGGTCAATCTTTCTTCAGTTAGCGCTACGACAAATGTAGCCTACATTTTTTCCGGTTAGGATGATTGTGTTGTGATATATATATATATATATATATATATATATATATATATATATATATACTTCTGTGAATATCTGAACCATTTGCATCCAAAAATAAACTGCTCACATTCTGGAGATAAACTTTGTAAGGACTGTGTGTGTGTTTTTATGTAAATAGTTTCTGAAAAAAGTGTGTCCAGCTCAAACGCTGATTGTTGCGTCATTGGAAACTGTCCGTTCTAAACGAGTGTTCTAAATGAGTGTTCTAAAGAGTGTTCTAAACGAGGGTTCTAAACGAGGGTTGTAAATGAGGGTTCTAAAGAGCGTTCTAAATGAGTGTTCTCAATGAGCGTTGTAAATGAGCGTTCTAAATGAGTGTTCTAAAGAGCGTTCTAAATGAGTGTTCTAAATGAGTGTTCTAAATGAGCGTTCTAAATGAGTGTTGTAAATGAGTGTTCTAACTGAGTGTTCTAAATGAGCGTTCTAAATGAGGGTTCTAAAGAGCATTCTAAATGAGCGTTGTAAATGAGTGTTCTAAATGAGTGTTCTAAAATAGGGTTCTAAAAGAGGGTTCTAAAAGAGCGTTCTAAAAGAGCGTTCTAAACGAGGGTTCGTAATGAGGGTTCTAAATGTGTGTTCTAAATGAGTGTTCTAATGAGCGTTCTAAACGAGGGTTCTAAATGAGGGTTCTAAATGAGGGTTTTAAAATAGCGTTCTAAATGAGGGTTCTAAAAGAGGGTTCTAAAAGAGCGTTCTAAATGAGCGTTCTAAACGAGTGTTCTAAACGAGTGTTCTAAATGAGTGTTCGTAATGAGGGTTCTAAATGTGTGTTCTAATGAGGGTTCTAATGAGTGTTCTAAATGAGGGTTCTAAATGAGGGTTTTAAAATAGCGTTCTAAATGAGGGTTCTAAATGAGGGTTCTAAATGAGTGGTCTAAAGAGCGTTCTAAATGAGTGTTCTAAAAGAGTGTTCTAAATAGCGTTCTAAATGAGGGTTCTAAATGAGGGTTCTAAATGAGCGTTCTAAATGAGCGTTCTAAATGAGCGTTCTAAAGAGCGTTCTAAATGAGTGTTAGGCTATATAGTGCACTGTGTTTGACCAAGGTCCACAGTTAATTGTAGTGCACAATTCAGTGTTCTAATCACACAGCGCTTCAGGAACCACTGTAGAACGATCACACCCCGTGTGACAGGCAGACAGGTTAGGGTTAGGAGGTGTTACTAGACAGACAGACAGTCAGGTTAGGAGGTGTCACTAGACAGACAGACAGACAGACAGATAGACAGACAGACAGGTTAGAGTTAGGAGGTGTTACTAGACAGACAGACAGACAGACAGACAGGTTAGGGTTAGGAGGTGTTACTGTACAGACAGACAGACAGACAGACAGACAGGTTAGGGTTAGGAGGTGTTACTAGACAGACAGACAGACAGACAGGTTAGAGTTAGGAGGTGTTACTATACAGACAGACAGACAGGCAGGCAGACAGACAGGTTAGGGTTAGGAGGTGTTACTGAACAGACAGACAGACAGACAGAGACAGACAGACAGGTTAGGGTTAGGAGGTGTTACTGTACAGACAGACAGGTTAGGGTTAGGAGGTGTTACTGTACAGACAGACAGACAGACAGACAGGTTAGGGTTAGGAGGTGTTACTAGACAGACAGACAGACAGACAGACAGGTTAGAGTTAAGAGGTGTTACTGAACAGACAGACAGACAGACAGGTTAGGAGGTGTTACTATACAGACAGACAGACAGACAGGTTAGGGTTAGGAGGTGTTACTGTACAGACTGACAGACAGACAGGTTAGGGTTAGGAGGTGTTACTATACAGACAGACAGACAGGTTAGGGTTAGGAGGTGTTACTAGACAGACAGACAGACAGACAGGTTAGGAGGTGTTACTATACAGACAGACAGGCAGGCAGACAGACAGGTTAGAGTTAGGAGGTGTTACTGTACAGAGAGACAGACAGACAGACAGGTTAGAGTTAGTAGGTGTTACTAGACAGACAGACAGACAGACAGGTTAGGGTTAGGAGGTGTTACTATACAGACAGACAGACAGAGACAGACAGACAGGTTAGGGTTAGGAGGTGTTACTATACAGACAGACAGACAGGTTAGGGTTAGGAGGTGTTACTATACAGACAGACAGACAGGTTAGGGTTAGGAGGTGTTACTGGACAGACAGACAGACAGACAGGTTAGGGTTAGGAGGTGTTACTAGACAGACAGACAGGTTAGGGTTAGGAGGTGTTACTATACAGACAGACAGACAGGTTAGGGTTAGGAGATGTTACTAGACAGACAGACAGGTTAGAGTTAGGAGGTGTTACTGAAAAGACAGACAGACAGACAGGTTAGGAGGTGTTACTATACAGACAGACAGACAGACAGGCAGACAGACAGGTTAGGGTTAGGAGGTGTTACTATACAGACAGACAGTCAGGTTAGGGTTAGGAGGTGTTACTGAACAGACAGACAGACAGGTTAGGAGGTGTTACTAGACAGACAGACAGGTTAGGGTTATGAGGTGTTACTGTACAGACAGACAGACAGACAGGTTAGGGTTAGGAGGTGTTACTGAACAGACAGACAGACAGGTTAGGAGGTGTTACTAGACAGACAGACAGGTTAGGGTTATGAGGTGTTACTGTACAGACAGACAGACAGACAGGTTAGGGTTAGGAGGTGTTACTGAAAAGACAGACAGACAGACAGACAGACAGACAGAGAGACAGGTTAGAGTTAGGAGGGAAAAAATGCATGGCTGCACGCTGAAACTAATCGTCGGATTACTGTCGATTTCTAGAAAGTGTTTTACCTAATTATTTCGATCAATGGTGAGCTCACCCCGTGATGTGATTAATTATACATAGTAATTGCAATTAGCTAATTCATATTGTAGTTCACGCCAGCCGAGAGTTAGAAAATATGACTGCTTGTGTTGGGTCAATCTTTTTTCAGTTAGCGCTACGACAAATGTAGCCTACATTTTTCCGGTTAGGATGATTGTATTGTGCTATATATATATATATATATATACTGCTCAAAAAAATAAAGGGAACACTTAAACAACACATCCTAGATCTGAATGAAATAAATAATCTTATTAAATACTTTTTTCTTTACATAGTTGAATGTGCTGACAACAAAATCACACAAAAATAATCAATGGAAATTCAATTTATTAACCCATGGAGGTCTGGATTTGGAGTCACACTAAAAATTAAAGTGGAAAACCACACTACAGGCTGATCCAACTTTGATGTAATGTCCTTAAAACAAGTCAAAATGAGGCTCAGTAGTGTGTGTGGCCTCCACGTGCCTGTATGACCTCCCTACAACGCCTGGGCATGCTCCTTATGAGGTGGCGGATGGTCTCCTGAGGGATCTCCTCCCAGACCTGGACTAAAGCATCCGCCAACTCCTGGACAGTCTGTGGTGCAACGTGGCGTTGGTGGATGGAGCGAGACATGATGTCCCAGAAGGTGCTCAATTGGATTCAGGTCTGGGGAACGGGCGGGCCAGTCCATAGCATCAATGCCTTCCTCTTGCAGGAACTGCTGACACACTCCAGCCACATGAGGTCTAGCATTGTCTTGCATTAGGAGGAACCCAGGGCCAACCGCACCAGCATATGGTCTCACAAGGGGTCTGAGGATCTCATCTCGGTACCTAATGGCAGTCAGGCTACCTCTCAATTTAGAACACACATTTAGAACCCTCGTTTAGAACGCTCATTTAGAACCCTCGTTTAGAACGCTCATTTAGAACCCTCGTTTAGAACCCTCATTTAGAACGCTCTTTTAGAACGCTCCTTTAGAACCCTCGTTTAGAACGCTCGTTTAGAACCCTCGTTTAGAACCCTCGTTTAGAACCCTCGTTTAGAACCCTCGTTTAGAACCCTCATTTAGAACCCTCGTTTAGAACCCTCATTTAGAACCCTCATTTAGAACCCTCATTTAGAACCCTCATTTAGAACGCTCATTTACAACAACAATCAGCGTTTGAGCTGGACACTTTTTTCAGAAACTATTTACACAAAACACACACAGTCCTTACAAAGTTTATCTCCAGAATGTGAGCAGTTTATTTTTGGATGCAAATGGTTCATATATTCACAGAAGTATATATATTTAATCACTGAACAGTAGCAGACCTAACTTCATCTGTTCCTGACTCTGGATAGTGGATTAAAAAGACCACCTGTTGTTACATCAACACCAGACATCATGATTCATGGAAATGGACATTGTATTTTATCAAATATGAAAACCTTAAATCTCTTCAAATTCAAATCAGTCAGAAAATAAGGATCGTACATAAAACAGAGCAGAATAAATCATCACATCTGGGGACCATCACCACCAGCATGACTAGTATCTATGTGGACCCTACTACAGTTTAACCAGCTCAGCTATAGACTACACCAGCATGACTAGTATCTATGTGGACCCTACTACAGTTTAACCAGCTCAGCTATAGACTACACCAGCATGACTAGTATCTATGTGGACCCTACTACAGTTTAACCAGCTCAGCTATAGACTACACCAGCATGACTAGTATCTATGTGGACCCTACTACAGTTTAACCAGCTCAGCTATAGACTACACCAGCATGACTAGTATCTATGTGGACCCTACTACAGTTTAACCAGCTCAGCTATAGACTACACCAGCATGACTAGTATCTATGTGGACCCTACTACAGTTTAACCAGCTCAGCTATAGACTACACCAGCATGACTAGTATCTATGTGGACCCTACTACAGTTTAACCAGCTCAGCTATAGACTACACCAGCATGACTAGTATCTATGTGGACCCTACTACAGTTTAACCAGCTCAGCTATAGACTACACCAGCATGACTAGTATCTATGTGGACCCTACTACAGTTTAACCAGCTCAGCTATAGACTACACCAGCGTGACTAGTATCTATGTGGACCCTACTACAGTTTAACCAGCTCAGCTATAGACTACACCAGCGTGACTAGTATCTATGTGGACCCTACTACAGTTTAACCAGCTCAGCTATAGACTACACCAGCATGACTAGTATCTATGTGGACCCTACTACAGTTTAACCAGCTCAGCTATAGACTACACCAGCATGACTAGTATCTATGTGGACCCTACTACAGTTTAACCAGCTCAGCTATAGACTACACCAGCATGACTAGTATCTATGTGGACCCTACTACAGTTTAACCAGCTCAGCTATAGACTACACCAGCATGACTAGTATCTATGTGGACCCTACTACAGTTTAACCAGCTCAGCTATAGACTACACCAGCATGACTAGTATCTATGTGGACCCTACTACAGTTTAACCAGCTCAGCTATAGACTACACCAGCATGACTAGTATCTATGTGGACCCTACTACAGTTTAACCAGCTCAGCTATAGACTACACCAGCATGACTAGTATCTATGTGGACCCTACTACAGTTTAACCAGCTCAGCTATAGACTACACCAGCATGACTAGTATCTATGTGGACCCTACTACAGTTTAACCAGCTCAGCTATAGACTACACCAGCATGACTAGTATCTATGTGGACCCTACTACAGTTTAACCAGCTCAGCTATAGACTACACCAGCATGACTAGTATCTATGTGGACCCTACTACAGTTTAACCAGCTCAGCTATAGACTACACCAGCATGACTAGTATCTATGTGGACCCTACTACAGTTTAACCAGCTCAGCTATAGACTACACCAGCATGACTAGTATCTATGTGGACCCTACTACAGTTTAACCAGCTCAGCTATAGACTACACCAGCATGACTAGTATCTATGTGGACCCTACTACAGTTTAACCAGCTCAGCTATAGACTACACCAGCATGACTAGTATCTATGTGGACCCTACTACAGTTTAACCAGCTCAGCTATAGACTACACCAGCATGACTAGTAACTATGTGCACCCTACTACAGTTTAACCAGCTCAGCTATAGACTACACCAGCATGACTAGTATCTATGTGGACCCTACTACAGTTTAACCAGCTCAGCTATAGACTACACCAGCATGACTAGTATCTATGTGGACCCTACTACAGTTTAACCAGCTCAGCTATAGACTACACCAGCATGACTAGTATCTATGTGGACCCTACTACAGTTTAACCAGCTCAGCTATAGACTACACCAGCATGACTAGTATCTATGTGGACCCTACTACAGTTTAACCAGCTCAGCTATAGACTACACCAGCATGACTAGTATCTATGTGGACCCTACTACAGTTTAACCAGCTCAGCTATAGACTACACCAGCATGACTAGTATCTATGTGGACCCTACTACAGTTTAACCAGCTCAGCTATAGACTACACCAGCATGACTAGTATCTATGTGGACCCTACTACAGTTTAACCAGCTCAGCTATAGACTACACCAGCATGACTAGTATCTATGTGGACCCTACTACAGTTTAACCAGCTCAGCAGTACCATTGAGCCAAAACCCAGGATAGAGGGGCTGAGTGAATGTGGTCTGGACTCTGTGGAGGAGGGTCATTGTGTCAGAGACACTGTAGAAGGACAGAGTACCTGCCTTGTGATCCAGGTACACTCCTACTCTGGAGGACTGAGGGCCTGATACTTTAGTCTTAACATTATTGTGTCTGAAATAATAATCACCTCTATAGCACTGTAAACTCCAGGACTTGTTATTGTATCCAAATATATTATCTCTCCCTGTTCTGCTGATGTCTTTATATGAGACTGCTGTAATAACATTACCACTCCACTCCACCTCCCAGTAACAGCGTCCAGACAGACCCTCTCTACACAGAACCTGCCACTCGTTGGTGAATCTGTCTGGATGGTCAGGATATGGTTGGACTTGGCCTGTCCAGGTCACCTTTCTGTTCCCTTCAGACAGAGAGAGGGCGTGTGTATGCTGTGTTTGGGTCCAGTGTGAGCTGACAGGAATCTGGGAGAAGAGCAGAGACCAATGAGGGGAGTCAGAACAATAAGTTAAGTCAGATACTGTATCTACCCTGTCTTTGATTAGAGCACAGCAGAGATCAAATCAGAGAAATATGAGGAGTCAGATAGATACCCAGTCTTTGATTAGATCTACTATTGCTATATATTTCTAGAGGGATTGTTAGGAGTGGCAGAAAAAAGAGACTGTTAGTTACTTCACAATAAAGAGACTCACATTGTAACAACTGTTCTCTGGTCTTGGGCTCTGGAGGCAGAACAACCTCCACTATATTCACTACAGACACACAAAACACATTGACAGAGAGAGGGAATGTTATCATCATACCATATTCCACATGTATATGACTAGTAGGGAACTTTCAATGGTCTAAAGTTGATGTTCTGATTGTTTTCAACACACCTGTAGTGGAGATCTTGGTCCATTCTCCTTTAAGGAAGTCTTCTAGTTTCTCTCTCAGTTCAGACACAGTCTTACTCACATCTCCAAAGTACTGAAGAGGACGGACAACGATGCTGGGTAAGGTAGCTGTAACCTAGTTAATAATAAGTTACCTGAGGTAAACCTACAAGGATAGTTAATAATAAGTTACCTGAGGTAAACCTACAAGGTTAGTTAATAATAAGTTACCTGAGGTAAACCTACAAGGTTAGTTAATAATAAGTTACCTGAGGTAAACCTACAAGGTTAGTTAATAATAAGTTACCTGAGGTAAACCTACAAGGTTAGTTAATAATAAGTTACCTGAGGTAAACCTACAAGGATAGTTAATAATAAGTTACCTGAGGTAAACCTACAAGGATAGTTAATAATAAGTTACCTGAGGTAAACCTACAAGGTTAGTTAATAATAAGTTACCTGAGGTAAACCTACAAGGATAGTTAATAATAAGTTACCTGAGGTAAACCTAAAAGGTTAACGCGGGCTGGAAGAGAATTACTTCAAAACCACAGCAAACAGCTGGGACATATAGTAATATTATATATATATATAATATTATATCACTGGGCTCCTCTGTGCTAACAAACCCTGTGTACCACCCCTCCCCTGTTTAACCTTGAATTTCGTTCAGAAAAACACTTCCACATTTAGCAAAACGAACCAACTCTTTACGGATCTGTTCGGTGGTAATAAACGGAGGCAGATTAGACACCACTACTCTTGTCGAAATCAGCACCAACACAACCCCTCACATAAATCATACTGGTAACTAGCCGGGCAACAAGACTCACCTTTTACATTACCACAACCACCGCCTTGTTCATTCTGGATACAGAGTGTATATGTTCCTCTCCCACCTGTTCACCGACCAGGATCAATAATTCCTCCACACCATTCTCCACAACGCACCTGAAGAGACAGCGTTTCTTCTCCACTCGGTTGAGGACATCAAACTACCCTACTCCCTCCTCAACTCGAACCGATAAACAGCGGAAACCAGTAAACAAACCCTCCCACCATGACAAAATACATTTGGAAAATAGGCAAAAGAATAGCTGCACTCTTTACGAACGACAAAACCTCACGTTACCAACTTCTTCTTCTTCTATGGTATAATGGCGGTCCTCAAACCAACGTTAAAGGAGCGTGGCGCCTCCTACTGTGCTGGAGTGTTCAATCACGGTTTACACCATTTCTAAATCCTCCTACCTAACTCAGTACTTCTGAGAAAATAAAAAAGATCCCTACTAACTTCTAATAGACCCTCCCCCATCCCCCAAATCTAAATGTCCTAAACACAATCGAGGAAACACCACCTCTTCCTTCCTAATCTGACCTTTGAACCTTGGTCCACCGACCTTTCTTTGGAGGGCATATAAATGCCGTCCCTTGTGCTCAGAGTCCCATCTCTTCTGCCACACATCTATCAAAATGTCTCTGATCTCACATTTGTCCTCACCTCTACCCAGTGGAACATTAATATATATTATATCTTGTTTTAAAGTTATTTTAGCTAATTAGTCTACAATTTCATTCCATTCCACACCTGAATGTGCTGGGACCCAGCAGAATCTCACTACTAGACCCATTCTCTCAATTCTCCATAATAACATTAATACCTCCAATAGTAGGTCACTCCTAATAGATTTACCAGATGATAAACTATTCAATACAGACAGAGAATCTGAGGATACTATAATTCTAACAGGTTGTACGTCCTCCACCCACTGGAGGACAACTATTATCACCAACAGTTCAACTGAGTACACTGACAGTTCATCTGTTAGTCTTCTACATATCTGCACATCACATTCAGGAAGGTAAACACCTGCTCCTGTGGGCCCACTATCTGGGCCCTTGGATCCATCTGTGAAAAGAGGTAAAAAAGCATAACAACTTCTACCAATGTAATTGTCAACCAGTTTCCCTTTATCACTGACTTCTGACCCAATCTTTCCTTTTGTCTACCAAGGTTAGATCAACAACAGGATCTGGGAGTAACCATGGAGGAACATCCCCTATCACCACAGAAAGGGCCAACCTCCAACTCCCTGAAACTACTCTCATCAGCAAGCTTTCCAACTGTCCAACCAAAACCACTGCCTTGTCTACTAGTATATTCCCAACAGTCATCTAGAACAGTAGCAGTGGGATGCTCAACCTCACAGCCTTTCAACCCAATAAGCTAATGACAATTTATTACGTCGTATATCCAAAGGCATCTCACCTGCCTCAACTGGACTATAATATAAATCCATGATATTATGGGATACAAAATGGGAAAAGGGGAAATTATGATAATACTAAAAAACACCCTTCTAACTAACCCTACACTCATTAAAACCCACTACCCCATTCCACTACTTTGACCCTATCTGCTCCTGCACCAGGCCAACTAACCCTACACTCATTAAAACCCACTACCCCCATTCCACTACTTTGACCCTATCTGCTCCTGCACCAGGCCAACTAACCCTACACTCATTAAAAACCCACTACCCCATTCCACTACTTTGACCCTATCTGCTCCTGCACCAGGCCAACTAACCCTACACTCATTAAAACCCACTACCCCATTCCACTACTTTGACCCTATCTGCTCCTGCACCATGCCAACTAACCCTACACTCATTAAAACCCACTACCCCATTCCACTACTTTGACCCTATCTGCTCCTGCACCATGCCAACTAACCCTACACTCATTAAAACCCACTACCCCCATTCCACTACTTTGACCCTATCTGCTCCTGCACCAGGCCAACTAACCCTACACTCATTAAAACCCACTACCCCATTCCACTACTTTGACCCTATCCGCTCCTGCACCAGGCCAACTAACCCTACACTCATTAAAACCCACTACCCCATTCCACTACTTTGACCCTATCTGCTCCTGCACCAGGCCAACTAACCCTACACTCATTAAAACCCACTACCCCATTCCACTACTTTGACCCTATCTGCTCCTGCACCAGGCCAACTAACCCTACACTCATTAAAACCCACTACCCCATTCCACTACTTTGACCCTATCTGCTCCTGCACCAGGCCAACGGCCTGGGAGGACGGGACACCACCACTCAACACACCCTGGAACTCTTCTGAAGTCAAATCTAGTATGACCAAATACACTAAGAAGCCAATTTTTGTTCTGTGATTTACATTCCATTTCTGCGGTACAGTTGATAACCATTTGCTATGAACACTAAGAAGCCAACCTTACTGAAGCATATATCACTCGTTGGCCTGTCCCTCTGTGCTGTCACAGATCTACTACTCACAGGGATCCTCTCAGGATCCCTCAGCCTTGACCCATCCTCCTCTACTTTCTTCACTGCCTCAGCAGTGACAACCTGTTCCCAACAGTGGGGTCAGTGGGATTGGATAGGGGCCCCTCTACCTCTCTCTCTCTCTCTGACTGGAGGAGACAGATGAAATGGTGTGTCTCCTCTGGTCAACAATACTCACCTTGAAAGACTCCACAGCCTGTTGGAGCTCCTTCAGCTCCTTCTCTCTCTCCTGGAATCTCTGCTGGACCTTCTGCTGACTCATCCCCAGCTGCCTCTGTGGAGAATCACTCTTCAATGAGCTATCAAGCTTTATTAGTCCAGTAGATCAATAGTATAGTAATGTGACATAGGGCCCATAGAGAGGAAGGTCTAAAAAATGGATGGTCCATTTACTAAATGATATTTATTTGTTGCTATGTGAATGATTATAGTTTTTATGGTAGGACTACATGTATCAACGGGTTGAGACTGAACTTTGGACTCATAAAAGGCCATTCAGAATGATAATAGTGTTTGACATTATAAAATGGTGATACATCTGGAGAATCTGGGTTAACATATCAATATACTCAAGGTTTGTGTTCATATTTGTTCTGCTGAGGATCTATTTCATTTCAATGATCTCATATTCAAACAGCCTTAGTTCCTACTGTATCTTTAATTCTTTGTTTATCAGACAGTCACCAACAAGTTGTTCTGGTCTTACCTGTTTCTCAGTCCTCTCTGCTGCAGCTGACACTGTATCATGGCCTTTATGTTCATCCATCACACACAGCAGACAGATACACTGCTGATCGGTACGACAGTAAACCTCCAGCAGTTTGTCATGATGAGAGCAGATCTTCTCCTGTAGTTGTGCGGTGGCTTTGACCATCTTGTGCTTCTTGAAAGCTGGAGATTCGTAGTGAGGTTGGAGGTGAGTCTCACAGTAAGAGGCCAGACACGCCAGACAGGACATGAGGGCTTTCTGCTTTCTGGTCCCAGTACAGACATCACACGCCACATCTCTAGGTCCAGCATAGCACAGAGCAGGAGGGGGAGCAGCCTGGAGTCCTGTCTTCTTCAGTTTCTCCACCAGCTCAGCCAACATGTTATTTTTACTCAGCGTCGGCCTCGGACTGAAGGTCTGTCTGCACTGAGGACAGCTATAGACCCCTTTCAGAACATCCTGATCCAAGCAGCCCTCAATACAGCTCCTACAGTAACTGTGTCCACAGGGGATGGTGACTGGTTCCTTCAGTAGATCCAGACAGACAGAACAACAGAACTGGTCCTGGTCCAGCAGAACTCCCTGTTGAGCCATTTGGACGGTTGTTCACTCTCACACAGACAGACGACACAGAGACTCAGATCAGTTTCGTTTCCTCAGAAGAGAGTTTGTGAAGGGGGATGGACTTCCTGGTTCTGCCAGAGGGGTGGGGTTAGAGGGAGGGAGGGAGGGGTTAGAGGAATGCAGGAAGAGAGAGAGGAACTGCAAGCAACATCAAGAGGGAGACAAATAGTTTTGTTCCAATGTTAGAGCCCTTAACATATAAATAGTGTTAACCCAGTATCAGTATCAATAGGGTTAACCCAGTATCAGTATAAATAGTGTTAACCCAGTATCAGTATCAATAGTGTTAACCCAGTATCAGTATCAATAGTGTTAACCCAGTATCAATAGGGTTAACCCAGTATCAGTATCAATAGTGTTAACCCAGTATCAGTATCAATAGGGTTAACCCAGTATCAGTATCAATAGGGTTAACCCAGTATCAGTATAAATAGTGTTAACCCAGTATCAGTATCAATAGGGTTAACCCAGTATCAGTATAAATAGGGTTAACCCAGTATCAGTATTAACAGGGTTAACCCAGAATCAGTATAAATAGGGTTAACCCAGTATCAGTATAAATAGTGTTAACCCAGTATCAGTATCAATAGGGTTAACCCAGTATCAGTATAAATAGGGTTAACCCAGTATCAGTATCAATAGGGTTAACCCAGTATCAGTATAAACAGGGTTAACCCAGAATCAGTATAAATAGGGTTAACCCAGTATCAGTATCAATAGGGTTAACCCAGTATCAGTATAAACAGGGTTAACCCAGAATCAGTATAAATAGGGTTAACCCAGTATCAGTATAAATAGTGTTAACCCAGTATCAGTATCAATAGGGTTAACCCAGTATCAGTATAAATAGGGTTAACCCAGTATCAGTATAAATAGTGTTGACCCAGTATCAGTATCAATAGTGTTAACCCAGTATCAATATCAATAGTGTTAACCCAGTATCAGTATTAATAGGGTTAACCCAGTATCAGTATTAATAGTGTTAACCCAGTATCAGTGTCAATAGTGTTAACCCAGTATCAGTATCAATAGGGTTAACCCAGTATCAGTATAAACAGGGTTAACCCAGAATCAGTATTAATAGGGTTAACCCAGTATCAGTATCAATAGTGTTAACCCAGTATCAGTATAAATAGTGTTAACCCAGTATCAATATCAATAGGGTTAACCCAGTGTCAGTATCAATAGGGTTAACCCAGTATCAGTATTAATAGGGTTAACCCAGTATCAGTATCAATAGGGTTAACCCAGTATCAGTATAAATAGGGTTAACCCAGTATCAGTATTAATAGTGTTAACCCAGTATCAGTATCAATAGTGTTAACCCAGTATCAATATCAATAGGGTTAACCCAGTGTCAGTATCAATAGGGTTAACCCAGTATCAGTATTAATAGGGTTAACCCAGTATCAGTATCAATAGTGTTAACCCAGTATCAGTATCAATAGTGTTAACCCAGTATCAGTATCAATAGGGTTAACCCAGAATCAGTATCAATAGTGTTAACCCAGTATCAATAGGGTTAACCCAGTATCAGTATCAATAGGGTTAACCCAGTATCAGTATCAATAGTGTTAACCCAGTATCAGTATCAATAGTGTTAACCCAGTATCAGTATCAATAGGGTTAACCCAGTATCAGTATCAATAGGGTTAACCCAGTATCAGTATTAATAGTGTTAACCCAGTATCAGTATGAATAGTGTTAACCCAGTATCAGTATCAATAGGGTTAACCCAGTATCAGTATGAATAGTGTTAACCCAGTATCAGTATCAATAGTGTTAACCCAGTATCAGTATTAATAGGGTTAACCCAGTATCAATATCAATAGGGTTAACCCAGTATCAGTATCAATAGTGTTAACCCAGTATCAATATCAATAGGGTTAACCCAGTATCAGTATTAATAGTGTTAACCCAGTATCAGTATCAATAGTGTTAACCCAGTATCAGTATAAGTAGTGTTAACCCAGTATCAATATGTTAATTAGTCCCGTGCTTCGACTACTCAGACCCCTCACACATCCGGTCCATTCTGATGTTCTCACAGACACCATACCACTTTTGACACCAATGTAGCAAACAACTGGGCAGGGAAGTGAACCCAGGTCTCACATGTAAAAGGCCAACAACCTACGCATCGCACCATTGGCACCAATTGGGTCACTTGGTTGGAATTGTGAAGTGGCTCATATAGCGAGGATCACTGCACTATAGAGGAACTATGATACAATTACATTATCATATGAAATGTAGAGGATCACTGCACTATAGTGGAACTATGATACAATTACATTATCACATGAAATGTAGAGGATCACTACATTATAGAGGAACTATGATACAATTACATTATCACATGAAATGTTAAATGTAGAAGTATAATATATGAATATTGATATATTGAATTTGACTTGACCACGTCCAGTCTGCTCCATTTATATGATTAAACTGACACCAACCTGTCTCAGTAGTAGTAGACTGTTAGGAGTGTTTTACTGTCATTCACTATACTAACATTACACCAACCTGTCTCAGTAGTAGTAGACTGTTAGGAGTGTTTTACTGTCATTCACTATACTAACATTACACCAACCTGTCTCAGTAGTAGTAGACTGTTAGGAGTGTTTTACTGTCATTCACTATACTAACATTACATTTAATTTATCTACACACTTTACTATAATCCCTGGCAGGATTCTCACC
This sequence comes from Salmo salar, assembly GCF_965601325.2. NCBI lineage: Eukaryota > Metazoa > Chordata > Actinopteri > Salmoniformes > Salmonidae > Salmo > Salmo salar. The sequence goes on from NW_027675424.1 coordinate 358,253, forward strand.
TTGAAACTTCATTGCGATTATTTTCTGTTCTGTTCTGAATATTCTGATGGGTGAGGCCTGAGCTGGAATGTGAAGCTAACTGAAGCTGGCTAGCTTTAGAAAAACAGTATATCAAGCCTGTATCATAGTATACCCCTCAGGCTACGTTCAGGTTTCAGCAAGAGGCAGGTATCAACATGCCGAGTCGTAGGCAACAACCTGGGTTGTATTCATTAGTTTACTCCACAGCCAACAGTTTTAAGATGTTAAATAAAACATAAACCGTTTACTCTAAACGCTGTACAACGTGACCTAAACGGTTTCTGTTGCCAAACGTTTTGCTACGGTGGGCACTAATGAATACACACAAACTGTTTTGAGGAAGTGTAAGTTGTTGTTAGTCTCTCGAACAATATTTATTTGTCTCTCTTTCACACAACATACCTTCCTGAGTGAAAAGAGTTAACTGTAGATTATAAAGAGAAAATGTTTGTTTGTTGCTAGTTGTGTTTTAAGCCTGTTTTGAGAAGACAAGTGTATAGACCTATGATACAGTACACTCTTAGAATAAAGGGTTCCAAACGGGTCCTCCGGCCGTCCCCATAGGAGAACGCTTTTGGGTTCCAGGTAGAACCCTTCTGGCTTCCATGTAGAACCCTCTGTGGAAAGGGTTCTTCACGGAACCCAGAAGTGTTCTACCTAGTACCAAAAAAAGGGTTCTACAAAGGGTTCTCCTATGGGGACGGCCAAAGAACCCTTTTAGATTGTAGATAGTGTAGGAGCGATCACCCTGGGGCACACAGATGGGCACAGAACGAATTCACCCCACGCATCTAATTTATATCCAAAACATTTTAAGGAGAGTAGGACTATTATCACACTGTCCACCAAAAATATAATTAACTATATGAATACACATAACAATATCACCAACTATATTAATACACATAACAATATCATCAACTATATTAATACACATAACAATATCATCAACTATATTAATACACACAACAATATCACCAACTATATTAATACACATAACAATACCATCAACTATATGAATACACACAACAATATCACCAACTATATGAATACACATAATAATACCATCAACTATATGAATACACACAACAATATCATCAACTATATGAATACACATAACAATATCATCAACAATATTAATACACACAACAATATCATCAACTATATGAATACACATAACAATATCATCAACAATATTAATACACACAACAATATCATCAACTATATTAATACACACAACAATATCATCAACTATATTAATACACATAACAATCGTCGTCTTACCTTTTATCCCTCAATAGAAACAGAGTCTGAATGATCATTCGGTCGTTGAAAGTTGCTTTCGTTTGCTCTGCTCATTTACATATCAGGTTCTACCTGTTCTCTCTCCGAGTCCCTCTCTCTTTACAGCTCTTACAATGTGCCTTGGCAAACATTCTACAACTGTCTGGAAGTCTATTGGAGGGATGGTGGTGTTCTATTGTGTTGAGACCTGGTGACTGAGACGGCCGTGGCATATTGTGAAACATCAGCAAGTGCAGCAGTCTTCATTACTGAAGCTCCTGCCAATCATGCCCCAACAATCACCAATCACTAAGCTCTTCCCGAGCATGGTCGCAGTCTCTGCTGGTTGCAGCTCTTCTCACCCCAGGGGTAGCAGCTCCTCTCTCTCCCCAGGGGTAGCAGCTCCACTCTCCCCAGGGGTTGCAGCTCCTCTCTCCCCAGGGGTAGCAGCTCCTATCTCCCCATGGGTAGCAGCTCCTCTCTCCCCAGGGGAGGCAGCTCCTCTCTCCCCAGGGGTAGCAGCTCCTCTCTCTCCCCAGGGGTAGCAGCTCCACTCTCCCCAGGGGTTGCAGCTCCTCTCTCCCCAGGGGTAGCAGCTCCTATCTCCCCATGGGTAGCAGCTCCTCTCTCCCCAGGGGAGGCAGCTCCTCTCTCCCCAGGGGTAGCAGCTCCTCTCTCCCCTAGGATGTGAAGACATTGGTGGCTTAGCTCATAGCCAGTAGGTGGGTCCGGGACGGAATTTCAACAGCTAAAACCATGAATACAACACCAGTGTATTGCCAAAAATGACTCAACAACTTCAAACATAGACTCTGACCTGTCCAATGAGCCAAACTGATTAAAGTCTCTCTCTCTCTCTCTCTCTCTCTCTCTCTCTCTCTCTCTCTCTCTCTCTCTCTCTCTCACACACACACACACATATCCTATTCTTCTGTTTATGTCTCTGTGTCTTGTCTGGTGTCTCTCTCCATCACCAGAATAATTGGTGAGGGTTAGGCCTACTGCAATACAACATTCAAAACATGAAAACACAACTACATAACTAGCCTGTTCAACCTCTCTTTCGTATCGTCTGAGATCGCTAAAGACTGGAAAGCTGCCGCGGTCATCCCCCTCTTCAAAGTGGGTGACACTCTAGACCCAAACTATTAAAGACCTATATCTATCCTACCCTGCCTTTCTAAAGTCTTCGAAAGCCAAGTTAATAAACAGATCACCGACCATCTCGAATCCCACTGTACCTTCTCCGCTATGCAATCTGGTTTCAGAGCTGATCATGGGTGCACCTCAGCCACGCTCAAGGTCCTTAACGATATCATAACCGCCATTGATAAAAGAAAATACTGTGCAGCCGTCTTCATCGAACTGGCCAAGGCTTTCGACTCTGTCAATCACCGTATTCTTATCAGCAGACTCAACAGCCTTGGTTTCTCAAATGATTGCCTTGCCTGGTTCACCAACTACTTTTCAGATAGAGTTCAGTGTGTCAAATCGGAGGGCCTGTTGTCCGGACCTCTGGCAGTCTCTATGGGGGTGCCACAGGGTTCAATTCTCGGGCCAACTCTTTTCTCTATATACATCAATGATGTCGCTCTTGCTGCTGGTGAGTCTCTGATCCACCTCTACGCAGACGACACCATTCTGTATACATCTGGCCCTTCTTTGGACACTGTGTTAATTAACAAACCTCCAAACGACCTTCAATGCCATACAACTCTGCAACAAAGCATCCTTCACTCATGCTGCCAAACATACCCTTGTAAAACTGACAATCCTACCGATCCTTGACTTCGGGGATGTCATTTACAAAATATCCTCCAACACTCTACTCAGAAAATTGGATGTAGTCTATCACAGTGCCATCCGTTTTGTCACCAAAGCCCGATATACTACCCATCACTGCGACCTGTATGCTCTCGTTGGCTGGCCCTCGCTTCATATTCGTCGCCAAACCCACTGGCTCCAGGTCATCTATAAGCCTTTGCTAGGTAAAGCCACGCCTTATCTCAGCTCATTGGTCACAATAGCAGCACCCACCCGTAGCATGCGCTCCAGCAGGTATATTTCACTGGTCACCTCCAAAGCCAATTCCTCCTTTGGCCGCCTTTCCTTCCAGTTCCCTGCTGCCAATGACTGGAACGAACTGCAAAAATCACTGAAGCTGGAGACTCACATCTCCCTCACTAACTTTAAGCATCAGCTGTCAGAGCAGCTTACCGATCATTGCACCTGTACATAGCCCATCTGTAAATTGCCCAACCAACTGCCTCATCCCCATTTTGTTTTTTTGTTATCCTTTGCACCCCAGTATCTCTACTTGCACATTCATCTTCTGCACATCTATCACTCCAGTGTTTAATTGCTAAATTGTAATTATTTCTCCACTCTGGCCTATTTATTGCCTTACCTCCCTAATCTTACTACATTTGCACACACTGTATATAGACTTTTCTATTGTGTTATTGACTGTACGTTTGTTAATTGTCATAAACTTCATCGTCTGAAGAGGAAAAATCATCGGACCAATATGCAGCGGGTATATTGCTCATCTTCGTATTTATTGAAGGTAAACACACTCAAACAAAATAAAGACGATAACAGTCCAGTAAGGTGCACAGACTAAACCGGAAACAACCACCCACAAACACAAGTGAAAACAAAAACACACTAAATATGGCCTCCAATTAGAGACAACAACCACCAGCTGCCTCTAATTGGAGGTCATTGAAAAAATACAACATAGAAAGAGAAACCTAGAATAAACATAGAAATAGAAAATATAGAACATACATCAAAACCCCGAAACACACAAAACAAACACCCCCCCTGCCACGCCCTGACCAAACTACAATAACAAATAACCCCTTTTACTGGTCAGGACATGACATTTATCCCATGTGTAACTCTGTGTTGTTTGTGTCACACTGCTTTGCTTTATCTTGGCCAGGTCGCAGTTATAAATGAGAACTTGTTCTCAACTGGCCTACCTGGTTAAATAAAGGTACATAAAATAAGAAATAACACAGAACTCTCAACTAGTTCCAGCAAACAGAAAAACAACAAGAAAGCTGGATAAACACATTCAGATTTCTAGATATTGCACTTTTCTTTTGCGTTTTAGGGGTCATAGTGTCACATCCTGACCAGTAAAAGGGGTTATTTGTTATTGTAGTTTGGTCAGGACGTGGCAGGGGGTATTTGTTTTATGTGGTTCGGGTTGGTTGTGTTAGTTGTAGGGTGTTTGATTTAGTATTCCGGGTTTTGGGCACTGTTCTATGTTTATGTATTTCTATGTTCAGTCTAGTTATTTGTATTTCTATGTTTAGTTAATTGGGGGTTGAACCCTCAATTGGAGGCAGGTGTTTTCTCGTTGCCTTTGATTGAGGGTTCTATAAATTAGGTATGTGTTTGTTTTAGTGTTTTGTGGGAGATTGTGCTGGGTATAGCTTTGTCGCCTTACCGGCCTGTTATTAGTCGTTGTGTTGTGTTTTGGTTCACCTTCTTTGTCCGTTTAAATAAAAGAAGATGAGTGCACATTTCCCCGCTGCGTCTTGGTCCGCTTCAACCTACGACAACCGTGACACATAGGGGGTCATAGGTCAGATCAGTGGTCATGGTTGATATGCATGGACTAAAAAACAAACTTGAAACCATTTTTCTCAGATTCACTGTTTGTGTAGACTGCTCCTTGTCTTTTCTAGGGCAGTAGTTCAGGTGGCTGTTTGTGTAGACTGCCCCTTGTCTTTTCTAGGGCAGTAGTTCAGGTGGCTGTGTGTGTAGACTGCTCCTTGTCTTTTCTAGGGCAGTAGTTCAGGTGGCTGTCCTTGCTCTTAGTCTGCCTCCTTTCTCTCCTATCATCATAGACAGTTGTGTAAAAAGTACCCAATTGTTATACCTGAGTAAAAGTCTAAAAATATTTGGTTCTATATATAGTTAAGTATGAAAAGTGAAATTAAAAGTATAAATCATTTCAAATTCCTTCTATTAAGCAAAGCAGGCATCACCATTATCTTGTTTTTTAAAATGTATGGATAGGGGTCACATACCAAAACGAAGACGTAATTTACAAAAGATGCATTTGTGTTTCCTGACTCCGCCAGATCAGAGGCAGTAGAGATGACCATGTGTTGTCTTGATAAGTGAATTAGACCATTTTCCTTTCCTGCTAAGCTTTCAAAATGTAACGAGTACTTTTGGGTGTCAGGTAAAATGTATAGATTAAAAAGTACATTATTTTCTTTGGGAATGTAGTGATGTAAAGTTATCAAAAATATAAATTCAAAAGTAAAGTACAGATACCCCCCAAAAAACGACTTATGTAGTACTTTATAGTACTTTTACTGAAGTACTTTACACCACTGGCCATGGGTACACCTTCCTGAAAACAATGACTCCATACTTTGCTGAAACCTGTTCTGCCAGTTCATGTCCTTAAAGACTAGAATGTTCCAATGTGGTTAGCCAAAAAGATGACAAGATAGTTCACACATTCATCATCCAGGGTTACTATCAAACATATATGTTACATTTCTGGTTCGTCCATAACTTGTTTCCTGCTTGTAGCAGGCCGTGTTTACAGGAATCCTTTTCTCTAACTAGAAATCATGTGATTTCATGAGAATATTTTTCTGCAGTGAGAATGTAATGCAAGTCAAGCTGTCCTTGGATGTATGTCAACAAGATTTATAACCAGCATTGTTAAATTAACTGTTGTTATATTTAAAAAAGAATCTATGCTGTCATTTTCTATGTTAGCTTGCTTTTAAAATGTTTTATTGTCACAGACAGCGGATTGGTGCAGTGAAATGTGTTGTTGTACAGGGTCAGACAGTAGTATGATAGATGCAGTGTAATGTGTTGTTATACAGGGTCAGCCATAGTAGTACGATAGATGCAGTGAAATGTGTTGTTTTACAGGGTCAGCCATAGTAGTATGATAGATGCAGTGAAATGTGTTGTTTTACAGGGTCAGCCATAGTAGTATGATAGATGCAGTGAAATGTGTTGTTTTACAGGGTCAGCCATAGTAGTATGATAGGTGTTGTTTTACAGGGTCAGCCATAGTAGTATGATAGATGTTGTTTTACAGGGTCAGCCATAGTAGTATGATAGGTGTTGTTTTACAGGGTCAGCCATAGTAGTATGATAGATGCAGTGAAATGTGTTGTTTTACAGGGTCAGCCATAGTAGTATGATAGGTGCAGTGTAATGTGTTGTTGTACAGGGTCAGCCATAGTAGTATGATAGGTGTTGTTTTACAGGGTCAGCCATAGTAGTATGATAGGTGCAGTGTAATGTGTTGTTGTACAGGGTCAGACAGTAGTATGATAGGTGTTGTTTTACAGGGTCAGACAGTAGTATGATAGGTGCAGTGTAATGTGTTGTTGTACAGGGTCAGACAGTAGTATGATAGATGCAGTGTAATGTGTTGTTGTACAGGGTCAGACAGTAGTATGATAGGTGTTGTTTTACAGGGTCAGCCATAGTAGTATGATAGGTGTTGTTGTACAGGGTCAGACAGTAGTATGATAGGTGTTGTTTTACAGGGTCAGCCATAGTAGTATGATAGGTGTTGTTGTACAGGGTCAGACAGTAGTATGATAGGTGCAGTGTAATGTGTTGTTGTACAGGGTCAGACATAGTAGTATGATAGGTGCAGTGTAATGTGTTGTTGTACAGGGTCAGACAGTAGTATGATAGGTGTTGTTTTACAGGGTCAGCCATAGTAGTATGGTAGATGCAGTGAAATGTGTTGTTTTACAGGGTCAGCCATAGTAGTACGGTTCCCTTGGAGCAAATTAGGGTTAAGTGCCTTGCTTAACGGCACATAGACAAATGTTCACCTTGACAGCTCAGGTATTCAAACCAGTGACCTTTCAGTTACATTCCCAACACTCTAACCACTAGGCAACATGACCAGTTTTATCATTGGAATGTGATACAAAATGAGGAAACTGTGTGATTTAGGACCATGTGGACACCTCCTAGTGGTGAGGTTGTTAGGAGTGTTTATCAGACCATGTGGACACCTCCTAGTGGTGGGGTTGTTAGGAGTGTTTATCAGATCATGTGGACACCTCCTAGTGGTGGGGTTGTTAGGAGTGTTTATCAGACCATGTGGACACCTCCTAGTGGTGGGGTTGTTAGGAGTGTTTATCAGACCATGTGGACACCTCCTAGTGGTGGGGTTGTTAGGAGTGTTTATCAGACCATGTGGACACCTCCTAGTGGTGGGGTTGTTAGGAGTGTTTATCAGACCATGTGGACACCTCCTAGTGGTGGGGTTGTTAGGAGTGTTTATCAGACCATGTGGACACCTCCTAGTGGTCTGGTTGTTAGGAGTGTTTATCAGACCATGTGGACACCTCCTAGTGGTCTGGTTGTTAGGAGTGTTTATCAGACCATGTGGACACCTCCTAGTGGTGGGGTTGTTAGGAGTGTTTATCAGACCATGTGGACACCTCCTAGTGGTGGGGTTGTTAGGAGTGTTTATCAGACCATGTGGACACCTCCTAGTGGTGGGGTTGTTAGGAGTGTTAATCAGACCATGTGGACACCTCCTAGTGGTCTGGTTGTTAGGAGTGTTTATCAGACCATGTGGACACCTCCTAGTGGTGGGGTTGTTAGGAGTGTTAATCAGACCATGTGGACACCTCCTAGTGGTCTGGTTGTTAGGAGTGTTTATCAGACCATGTGGACACCTCCTAGTGGTGGGGTTGTTAGGAGTGTTTATCAGACCATGTGGACACCTCCTAGTGGTGGGGTTGTTAGGAGTGTTTATCAGACCATGTGTTATCAGTTCATACAGGTGATAATGTAGATAGACTAACCCGATGATTCAGCCTATGTATTTATAGTCACTATGCTGCATCAGTTCATACAGGTGATAATGTAGATAGACTAACCCCATGCTTCAGCCTATGTATTTATAGCCACTATGCTGCATCAGTTCATACAGGTGATAATGTAGATAGACAAACCCCATGCTTCAGCCTATGTATTTATAGCCACTATGCTACATCAGTTCATACAGGTGATAATGTAGATAGACAAACCCCATGCTTCAGCCTATGTATTTATAGTCACTATGCTACATCAGTTGATACAGGTGATAATGTAGTTAGACAAACCCCATGCTTCAGCCTATGTATTTATAGCCACTATGCTGCATCAGTTGGGTTACAGGTGATAATGTAGATAGACAAACCCCATGCTTCAGCCTATGTATTTATAGTCACTATGCTGCATCAGTTGTTACAGGTGATAATGTAGTTAGACAAACCCCATGCTTCAGCCTATGTATTTATAGCCACTATGCTACATCAGTTGATACAGGTGATAATGTAGATAGACAAACCCCATGATTCAGCCTATGTATTTATAGTCACTATGCTACATCAGTTGATACAGGTGATAATGTAGATAGACAAACCCCATGCTTCAGCCTATGTATTTATAGACACTATGCTGCATCAGTTGGGTTGCAGGTGATAATGTAGATAGACAAACCCCATGCTTCAGCCTATGTATTTATAGACACTGTGCTGCATCAGGTGATAATGCTTATTACTAATAGCTGATAATATACCATCCATACAGGTTTTTTGTTCCAATGTGTTAAAATCATTTAACATTTTTACCAATATCTTATTGGGCTCATTTCTGGAGGTGTAAATTATATTTTAGATGGTGTCAGCATAATTTTATTTTGATACATTTTGGAGTAGAATGTACTTTTATTTGGTCACCAGAACTGAGTTTCTCAGAACAGAGCTTCTCAAAAAGTATGCCCAGAAGGAAGGGGACTGGAACTGGTAAAATGCACAGTTTAATACATTTACAGAGTGATCCTCTATCCCAGTTTAATACATTTACAGAGTGATCCTCTATCACAGTTTAATACATTTACAAAGTGATCCTCTATCACAGGTTAATACATTTACATCGTGATCCTCTATCACAGTTTAATACATTTACAAAGTGATCCTCTATCACAGGTTAATACATTTACATCGTGATCCTCTATCACAGTTTAATACATTTACATAGTGATCCTCTATCACAGTTTAATACATTGACAGAGTGATCCTCTATCCCAGTTTAATACATTTACAAAGTGATCCTCTATCACAGTTTAATACATTTACAGAGTGATCCTCTATCACAGTTTAATACATTTACAGAGTGACCCTCTATCACAGTTTAATACATTTACAGAGTGATCCTCTATCACAGTTTAATACATTTACAGAGTGATCCTCTATTCCAGTTCAATACATTTACAGAGTGATCCTCTATCACAGTTTAATACATTTACAAAGTGAGCCTCTATCACAGGTTAATACATTTAGTGATCCTCTATCCCAGTTTAATACATTTACAGAGTGATCCTCTATCACAGTTTAATACATTTACAGAGTGATCCTCTATCACAGTTTAATACATTTACAGAGTGATCCTCTATCCCAGTTTAATACATTTACAAAGTGATCCTCTATCACAGTTTAATACATTTACAGAGTGGTCCTCTATAACAGTTTAATACATTTACAGAGTGATCCTCTATAACAGTTTAATACATTTACAGAGTGATCCTCTATCACATTTTAATACATTTACAAAGTGATTCTCTATCACAGTTTAATACATTTACAGAGTGATCCTCTATCCCTATCACAGTTTAATACATTTACATAGTGATCCTCTATCACAGTTTAATACATTTACAGAGTGATCCTCTATCACAGTTTAATACATTTACAGAGTGATCCTCTATCACAGTTTAATACATTTACAGAGTGATCCTCTATCACAGTTTAATACAATTACATAGTGATCCTCTATCACGGTTTAATACATTTACATAGTGATCCTCTATCACAGTTTAATACATTTACAGAGTGATCCTCTATCCCAGTTTAATACATTCACAAAGTGGCGGCTGCAGGCCATGGAAACCCATTCCATGAATCTCCCAATGAACAGTGTTTGTGCTGACGTTGCTTCCAGAGGCAGTTTGGAACTCGGTAGTGAGTGTTGCAACCGAGGACAGATGATTTTTACGTGCTATCCGTTTCAGCACTCTGTGGTCCCATTCTGTGAGCTTGTGTGGCCTACCACTTCGTGGCTGAGCCGTTGTTGCTCCAAGACATTTCTATTTCACAATAACAGCACTTACAGTTGACCGGGGCAGCTCTAACAGGGCAGAAATGTGACGAACTGACTTTGTGGAAAGGTGGCATCCTATGACGGTGCCACGTTGAATGTCACTGAGCTCTTCAGTAGGGCCTTTCTTCTGCCAATGTTTTCCTATGGAGATCGCTTGGCCATGTGCTCGATTTTATACGCCTGTCAGCAACGGGTGTGGCTGAAATAGCCGAATCCACTAATTTGAAGGGGTGTCCATATATAGTGTGTATATATATATAGTGTATTTAATTTTGAGTTTGCCTCCCAATATTACACTTTATATACATCACAGAAGACTGAAATATAACAAAACCATTTGACACAGAAACACCATATTTTCTCAGTTTAAACCAATATAATGTTTATTAATGATGAAATGATGAAACATATTAATAAGGTTCCACCCATGAGGTCACTAGAGGGAAATTTGGTCATTTGACTCACTTCCATCGCATCATTAATTGGGGTGTGTTTGTGTGTGGATGTGTGTGTGCGTGCGTAGCTATCCGACACATGTGCTTGCATGTGTGTTTTTTGTGCACGTGTCTGCATGCGTTATCTATGTAGGCTACATCATATACATGTATAACCTTACAGAACTGTTGTTATTCAATGTGTTTCTGTGGGCTAATAGCAGTAAGGCCAAATTCAATGTCTAATCAAATATCTGTTTTCATTACTTACAGGGGTCCTAAAAGTCCAAATGAAATATCTAAATGATACTTGGTATGACCATCTTAAAACAATTCCCTATGTCAGCTTAGTAGAAACCCATCCCTGGGCCCTTAGACCTTTTTAAAGGCAATGTTCCTGTGTCAGCAGTGATGGAATTTATGGTAAACGCTGCAGATGTCGGTTGAAATGGAAATTACCTTTAACTGTCAAGTGTTCTCCAACGCAGCCTCCATTTGAATCCTGGCCTGAGTATACGACTTGGTTCCTGTTTTCCTCTGAGGAATGTGCACAAACATTCCATACAGGGCTAATGGCCAACAGAACATTAGACCATTCTTAGCCTCTATGGGCTAGGTGGGACGCTAGCGTGCCACCCGTGGTGCACTCCATCAACAGCAGGTGCATTTCAAGAGCGGCAAATTTGAATCCAAATAAATGTCAAAATTCAAATTTTTCAAACATACAACTATTTTACACCCTTTGAAAGATAAACATCTCCTTAATCTAACCACGTTTTACGATTTCAAAAAGGTTTTACGGCGAAAGCATAAATTTAGAGTATGTTAGGACAGTACATTTACAAGAGTTGTGTGTAATGTTTTGTCAAGTCAAAGACAGGGTCACCAAAACCATAAAACCAGCTAAAATGATGCACTAACCTTTTACAATCTCCATCAGATGACACTCCTAGGACATTATGTTAGACAATGCATGCATTTTTAGTTCTATCAAGTTCATATTTATATCCAAAAACAGCGTTTTACTATGGCATTGATGTTGAGGAAATCGTTTCCCTCCAATAACCGGCAGTCAAGTCAGCGTCACAAATTAAATAATTAAAATTAGAAAACATTGGTAAAATATTATATTGTCATTTAAAGAATTATAGATTTACATCTCTTGAACGCAATCAACTTGCCAGATTTAAAAATAACCTTACTGGGAAATCACACTTTGCAATAATCTGAGCACTGCGCCCAGAAAAATACGCGTTGCGATACAGACTAGACGTCATGTTGGGGAGATCTAAAATCGAAAATACTATGTAAATAATCCATTACCTTTGATTCTCTTCATCAGATGTCACTTCCAGGTATCACAGGTCCATAACGAATGTAGTTTTGTTCAAAAAAGCTCATCATTTATGTCCAAAAATCTCTGTCTTGTTAGCACATGATCTAAGCCAGCCGGACTTCTCGTCATGAACGAGGGGAAAAAATATATTTACGTTCGTTCAAACATGTCAAACGTTGTATAGCATAAATCATTAGGGCCTTTTTTAACCAGAACATGAATAATATTCAAGGTGGACGAATGCATACTCTTTTATAACGTATTGGAACGAGGGTACCCAACATGAACTCGCGCGCCAGGTGTCTAATGGGACATCATCGTTCCATGGCTCTTGTTCGGTCAGATCTCCCTCCAGAAGACTCAAAACACTTTGTAAAGGCTGGTGACATCTAGTGGAAGCAATAGGAAGTGCCAAAATATTCCTCAGCCCCTGTGTTTTTCAATGGGATAGGTTTAAAGGTAATACAACACATCAGGTATACACTTCCTGTCAGAAAATGTCTCAGGGTTTTGCCTGCCAAATGAGTTCTGTTATACTCACAGACACCATTCAAACAGTTTTAGAAACTTTAGAGTGTTTTCTATCCATATATAATAAGTATATGCATATTCTAGTTACTGGGTAGGATTAGTAACCAGATTAAATCGGGTACATTTTTTTATCCAGACGTGCAAATGCTGCCCCCTAGCCCTAACAGGTTTTAAAGGGTCTCCAAAAAAACCTCATATGCTATGACATCAAAGCGTTTCCAATGGCTGCCACTGTACAAGGTACATGTCCACCTGTTGAAGTAAAGCCCTTCAGTGTGATGATAAAGCCATGTCTGCTGGTACTTGTACACCCTAGTGTCCTTATAATGTCCTTAGTGGAACCCTGTCCGTGTCCCACTATCTCAATAAGGTCTGCACAATAAATTGTCAATGATCTCAACAGCTGAGACAGAGCCATTGCGCTTACACTATATCCCAAGGAAATCTGAGTGAGAAAGGCTTTGTCCTTCTTTTCTAACAAGAACCACACGCATTATCTATTAACATAACCTTACCTTTTTTACTTTCTGTTTTTTTTATTAGAGTTTTTTTGTATCAAGTTGTGCCCTAAAACTCTACTTTCTGAAGAGCGTCATCATCGTGGCTGGTCTGGTGCAGCTGGTCAGTCAGACAGACATGCCTTAAAGGGTCTCCTAACGCCTCTGCCATGTCTGCTGGGGACTACACTTCCATGTCCTTACAGTGTCTTCACAGGAATCCTGTCCCACGGTCTTGTCTTGTCCTTATATAACAGGAATCCTGTCCCACGGTCTTGTCTTGTCCTTATATAACAGGAATCCTGTCCCACGGTCTTGTCTTGTCCTTATATAACAGGAATCCTGTCCCACGGTCTTGTCTTGTCCTTATATAACAGGAATCCTGTCCCACGGTCTTGTCTTGTCCTTATATAACAGGAATCCTGTCCCACGGTCTTGTCTTGTCCTTATATAACAGGAATCCTGTCCCACGGTCTTGTCTTGTCCTTATATAACAGGAATCCTGTCCCACGGTCTTGTCTTGTCCTTATATAACAGGAATCCTGTCCCACGGTCTTGTCTTGTCCTTATATAACAGGAATCCTGTCCCACGGTCTTGTCTTGTCCTTATATAACAGGAATCCTGTCCCACGGTCTTGTCTTGTCCTTATATAACAGGAATCCTGTCCCACGGTCTTGTCTTGTCCTTATATAACAGGAATCCTGTCCCACGGTCACAGTAAAGTCTCTTTATAATAGCTAATGTTCTCAATAATAACAAAGCCAGAGGCACAGGGCTAACACTTATCAAATTCCAAGAAAACCTGAGTAGTTAGAGGAAGTGGTTGGCCTACTTTCCCACCAAGAACATTTGCATTACATTTTCTACTTCCATTCTTCGGTTTGTATTAGTGTCAAGCTGTGCCCTAAAACCCTACTTTCTGAATACCGTCATTGTCGTGGCTGGTCTGGTGCAGCAGGTTGGTCCGACAGACACAGCTAGGTGGTCACTATGACGGCCAGTAAGACGTAGCAGTGGGAGCTCACCACTAACAGGTCATTTCCCTATCAGCGCAGTGACTCCGCGCTTACAAAGGAACAGATGTGGAAACGTGGGGTGACATAGCAGTCATTATTCCATCTTCCATTTCCATCATGTTGTCCTGAAACGTGGGGTGACGGAGGGGACAACAGAACAGCCATTATTCCATCTTCCATTTCCATCATGTTGTCCTGAAACGTGGGGTGACGGAGGGGACAACAGAACAGCCATTATTCCATCTTCCATTTCCATCATGTTGTCCTGAAACGTGGGGTGACGGAGGGGACAACAGAACAGCCATTATTCCATCTTCCATTTCCATCATGTTGTCCTGAATCGTGGGGTGACGGAGGGGAAAACAGAACAGCCATCATTCAATCTTCCATTTCCATCATGTTGTCCTGAAACGTGGGGTGACGGAGGGGACAACAGAACAGCCATTATTCAATCTTCCATTTCCATCTCTTTCCCCCGTCCTCATCAAAGTAGAATAAGACTTAGTCTACTAGGGTCCAGCATCTTGGTCTTCCTATTGACATTGTTTGTGTCAGCTGCTTATGCTTGGTGTTGTGTTGCATTCGTAAGTGGGAGGTGGGAATTTACCAGTTGTTAAGTCGTAAATACCAGTTGTATGCATTCACGTGCTTTGAACTCATTGAGAAACGCCGATTAGCTAATGGCAACAAGCTGCGTAAAACATCAACTAAAAGTACAGCTATCATGCTTGTAAACAAATTATAGCGTTCCATAACCATATTAATAGATCACTTTAAATAAATAATGATTTGTTGTTGTATTAAACTGCCAAAAACTTTGTTATGGAGGTAATTTGGTTTGTAGGTGACGTCAGAGGTCAGCATGTGGGAGTAGTGGGAGCTCAGGATGATAGACGAGTTTCCCACTAGTAATTACCAGTTGGAGGGTCGTTAATGTAGATTTTTTATTAGTCGTATGTGGTACATTCCCACTTCCCACTTGGTTACGAATGCAGCATTACATTGTCATGTATTCCGCCAGATCTTACAACGCCTTAGGTATTTTACATATTGGCTAACCACATCACGTTATAGCAATCTGGTGACCAACGGCACGTAACCATTGAGCATGCAACATCTGAGCAGGGAAACACAACCTTGATGTTCTACTTGGGGGCACAATACCTCCTGCTACTCAAGGAAAACAGAATCAGGTGTGAGCCTGCTCACTGTGGAGAAGCATCAGGTGTGGTTGTGTGCAAGCACCAATCAGAATGCTGGAATTGGCACCTCCCACCAGGTATAGAAAGCCTGCATTTGGGTTGCTCTGATGGAAGATCTCACTCAATGTCTAAACTGCTAAGGAGGCACATGCCTATGGCCAAGTTTCCACCAGTGATGTACTACACTTTTAGAAAGAAAAGTGCTATCTAGAACCTAAAAGGGTTCTACGATTGTCCCCATAGGAGACGCCTTTGAATAACCCTTTTTGCTTCCAGTTAAAGCCCTTCTGAGTTCCATGTAAATCCCTTTCCTACATGGAACCCAAAATAGTTCAACCTGGAACCAAAAAGGGTTCTACTATGGGGACAGCTGAAGAACCCTTTTTTATAAGAGTTGCTTGCAGTCAGTGATTTCATATCGTGGACAAATGTCGCAACGTTGAGATTCTTGCAGCGAACCGATATCGTGGACATATGTCCCACCATTGAGTTCCTGACATGAATGGATATCGTAGACAATGTCCCAACATCCAGATTCTGAGCTGGCATGAAAAATAAAACGAACTGCATGACATAAACCCTCGATTTATTTCATATAGCAAGGAAACCAGTGTTATAAAATAAAGAGATTGAATTAGTTAAATGAAGGGATAAAGGAGAAAGCTATACACCCCTACGTTTATGTTTCATTTATAACCAGAGACATTAGCTGATTACTGAAGAGGCATTAGTTCATTATTAAGTAGGCATTTGTTATTGAAGTTGTGGCGTGGCATCGATATGTTCGGCTAATGATCCGTCTTCCCGTTATTGCAATGGGGTTGACTTGGGCCTTAACACTTGGGCCTTAACACTTGGACCTTAACACTTGGGCCTTAACACTTGGAAATGAAGTGAGCAGGGCTAGCTTTCCCGAAGACTTCGTAGCTCAAGTTGACTGGAATGTCTTTGCACAACCATGCTGCACAGCCCAAAACTAGGAAATAAATCCAGGTTTGATAGTGAATCTTCTATTTGTCAATAAACAAACTTTGTATTAAAGGAACTACAGGAGGTAGGATGTTAATGTAATCACCCTGTTGCAGGAGGACGTCCCTGCAATACAGGACATGTACAACCTGTACTGTATTTGAGGTTTAAAATGGCTTCTGAAGTTTGTAATTTCCACTTCGAAATTTCAGACTTGATTTTCCCTTAAGAAAAATGTTACAACCACTAGAAAAATGTCCATTAATTATAATCCACATGATAATTCACATTGGATTATTTTCATGCTGTAGCAAACTGTCTGAAATTAACATTCTACATCATGACTAAGCTTTTGTGGTCATTTAAAATCTGCTTCACATACTGTAAGAGTTAGTCATTAGTCCACACTTGAGTGACTCACACATTGATTGGCATTAAACTGACATAAAACTCACAGGTGAAAGCTGAAGAAGTCTGATATCACCTGCTTTGCATTTGGCACATTTGGAAGATGAATCGGATTTGTCTGTGAATGCTTTGAGGGGTGCTGTCAGGGTGGCAGGGGTTGGGGGATTGGCATGTGTCAGACGTGGCTTAAAGGTGATTGGCTTATCTCTCTGACCATTTCTCATATGTTCTGAACTATATGAACTCGCAACTAGCATACACACCGAAAACTTCCAGTGATTTTACTAAATTACTCAGCATAAACGTTCACAAAATACATAACAATTATTTTAAGAATTATAGATACAGAACTCCTTTATGCAATCGCGGTGTCAGATTTTAAAATAGCTTTTCGGCAAAAGCACATTTTGTAATATTCTGAGTACATAGCTCGTCCATCACAGGCTAGCTATTCAGACACCCGCCAACATCGGGGCTCAGTAAACTCAGAATTACTATTAGAAAAATTGGATTACCTTTGCTGTTCTTCGTCAGAATGCACTCCCAGGACTTCTACTTCAACAACAAATGTTGTTTTGGTTCCAAATAATCCATAGTTATATCCAAATACCGCCGTTTTGTTTGTGCGTTCAGGTAACTATCCAAACGGTGACCCGCGAGTGCATTTCATGAGAAAAAAATTCAAAATATTCCATTACCGTACTTAGAAGCATGTCAAACGCTGTTTAAAATAAATGTTTATGCTACTTTTCTTGTAAAATAGCGATAATATTCCAACCGGGCAACGTTGTATTCATTCAAAGGCTGAAAGGAAAAAATGGAAAAGTCTCGTGAATGCGCATCTCAGTCTCACTGTCCCCAGGCTGACCACTCACAAACAGAGCTCCTGAACCTTGCCCAGAGACAGCAGACATTCTGGCGCCTTCAGAGAGCCAATGGAAGCCTTAGAAAGTGTCACATTACAGCAAAGATTCTGTATTTTCGATAGAGATGCAACAGAAGGACAACAAATTGTCAGACAGGGCACTTCCTGTATGGAATCTTCTCAGGTTTTGGCCTGCCATATGAGTTCTGTTATACACACAGACACCATTCAAACAGTTTTAGAAACTTTAGAGTGTTTTCTATCCAAATCTACTAATTATATGCATATTCTCGTTTCTGGGCAGGAGTAGTAACCAGATTAAATTGGGTACGTTTTTCATCCGGACGTGAAAATACTGCCCCCTACCCAAGAGAGGTTAGTTCAACGGAAACGGTACTGTACAACCAGTTAAAGAAAGGTGTGATTATGGTGGCCCAGAGGGTGACTGTGTATGGTGTGCTGCACGACTCGAGATATGAGATTTCAAATAGTGAGACCCATAATGACCAGGCCACACTTCGCCATACCCACCAAATGGGAGAAAACATACTTCAAAGGCTTTTGAAGAACAGTGAGCATCGTTTTGGGGAAACGTGTCGTTCAGTACAAACCGTCACGAAATGAAGCAAACGTTGAACCCAACTGAACGCACCCCTGGAGTCTGTTTCTGTTTCCTGCACTAACCAAACATGAGGGAAACCACTTAAGGCCTGGTTGTGTAATGGAGGGAGAGGGCAATAATACACCTCACTGTGGATGACCAGCTCTCCCAGACATTCAGCAGGAATTCACCTCCAAACACTTAATGGGGCTTCTGCAGATTCCAGCCCAATAAACACACAAATAAAAGCAAAAATACGACAAAACCAAAAGCACGTAAACTAGACTAAGGAAAATGTAGTTGCATAGTTCACGGCACAACAGGCATCCAAACTGGCATCCAAATCACGGGTGTATCAAGGATCGGACCAAGGCGCAGCGTGTTCGTAGTTCCACATCTTTATTTAAATCGTGAAACTTTGCAAAAATCACCAAAACACTTAGAACATACAAAATAACAACCCGTGACGCAGAGAGAAAACACTACTCAAAATTAACAACCCACAAACACCCAGGAAGAAAACCCCTACTTAAATATGACATCCAATTATAGACAACAAGGACCAGCTGCCTATAATTGGAGATCAACCTAAACAACCCCAACATAGAAGAAAAAAAACAGAACTAAAAACATAGAAATAGAAAACATAGAAAACACAAAACAGCCCCTGTCACGCCCTGACCACTCTACTATAGAAAATGACAACTTACTAGGGTCAGGACGTGACAATCCAACTATAATTGAGTTGAGCTCGAAGCCAAGTAGAGGAATTGACCTTCTCCTCAATAGCTACAGTAAATACAAACAGACTGCATCAGTATGGAAGTTGACAAACCATTTTGTCACAAATCAACATTTATAAATAGATACAAATGCTGTAAGAATGACATAATAAAGGTGCTGTAAGAATGACATAATAAAGGTGATTTAATAATGACATAATTAAGGTGCTGTACGAATGACATAATAAAGGTGATTTAATAATGACATATTAAAGGTGATTTAATAATGACATAATAAGGTGATTTAATAATGACATAATTAAGGTGCTGTACGAATGACATAATAAAGGTGATTTAATAATGACATAATAAAGGTGATTTAATAATGACATAATTAAGGTGATTTAATAATGACATAAAGGGGATTTAAGCATTTACAAAGTGAACCTATATGACTATCACAGTTTAATACATTTACAGAGTGATCCTCTATCACAGTTTAATACATTTACAGAGTGATCCTCTATCACAGTTTAATACATTTACAGAGTGATCCTCTATCACAGTTTAATACATTTACAGAGTGATCCTCTATCACTATCACAGTTGAATACATTTACAAAGTGATCCTCTATCACAGTTTAATACATTTACAGAGTGATCCTCTATCACAGTTTAATACATTTACAGAGTGAACCTCTATCACAGTTTAATACATTTACAGAGTGACCCTCCATCACAGTTTAATACATTTACATAGTGAACCTCTATCACAGTTTAATACATGTACAGGTCTTTCTTGGGGTCAGGTATTAATGTAGTCAGAGCTTGAGTCAAACTGGGAGGGAGAGTATTATTTACAATGCTTTCAGAAAAGACCTCCAACAGAAAAGATCCCAACTGTTGAGAAACAGTTCTGTTAAACTCAGCAGATACACCATCAGTCCCAGGAGACCTCCAACAGAAACAGTTGTGTTAAACTCAGCAGATACACCATCAGTCCCAGGAGACCTCCAACAGAAACAGTGCTGTTAAACTCAGCAGATACACCATCAGTCCCAGGAGACCTCCAACAGAAACAGTTGTGTTAAACTCAGCAGATACACCATCAGTCCCAGGAGACCTCCAACAGAAACAGTTGTGTTAAACTCAGCAGATACACCATCAGTCCCAGGAGACCTCCAACAGAAACAGTTATGTTAAACTCAGCAGATACACCATCAGTCCCAGGAGACCTCCAACAGAAACAGTTCTGTTAAACTCAGCAGATACACCATCAGTCCCAGGAGACGTATTATTTTAAGTTGTTCAATAGAATAAATGATGTGTTCAACTATAGTAGGGTCGTCACACTGTTCCCTGTCAGCCTCACCAACTGATTTCACATCCCCCAGACAATCAAAACAAAGAGTTGAGGACACGTCACAATACTGTAGTAGTTGAACTAAAGATGGAGAATAATGTGGTATCATCTGTGATGAGACCAGTCATATTTAATTGCTAAATTGTATTATTTCTAGAGTGGTATTTTTCCAACCTGAATTTTTTGGCGGGATTAATTTTGTCCACCCTCCTCTAGCCATTTCTACCTACATGTGACAAAGGTTCCGTCTGCTTTCAGTCTATAAATATCATCCAACTGGTGTTGTAGATCAAACAGAACAGATTTATCCTCCTCTGAAACACTTTCAACAGGCTTTTGAACAAGACAGGTGATCTTTGTAATTACACTTTCTACTTCAGCTCTCCTGGTCTTGGCAACAATACTCCCATGTTTACTTGCATATTTTCCAACCTCATATTTAAAAAGCTCCCAGTTATTACTGTATGAATTGTTATTTATAGCTTTATTCCAGAAGTAATTACATTGTTTATCTTCATCTTGACCAACTCATGTTTTAATAGAGATATTAATCTTCCTTTAGGATGCTCTGCCAGGGCCATTATCAGAGATAAACAGTGTAATGTCAATATAAACAGCTCTATGATCAGTAAGGGACATTATCAGAGATAAACAGTGTAATGTCAATATAAACAGCTCTATGATCAGTAAGGGCCATTATCAGAGATAAACAGTGTAATGTCAATATAAACAGCTCTATGATCAGTAAGGGCCATTATCAGAGATAAACAGTGTAATGTCAATATAAACAGCTCTATGGTCAGTAAGGGGAGTGACCAGGATGTTAACAGAAATAGCCTGTTTATCAAAACATTGAGACACCAACCAAAGATCTGTGGTGATTGTCTGGACTGGGTCTTATTACTCCAAGTGATAGACTTGTCATTAGGAAACTTTACTCTCCAAATATCTATAATATCAAACCTTTACATAAACTGCCTCAAAGTGATAATATCCCCACCTACTATAAGTAAAGCATTAGGGAACTTGGTTAGCCAATGGAGAATACACTTTTCCAAAGATTCAAGTCACTGATCATTTTCAAGTTTGGAATTGAACCAATAAATGTTGGTTATAATGATGTTGTTACAGTTGATGACAAGACACCATTGAAATGATTCATTAGAGTGGTAACTCCAGCAGAGAGTTCAGAACCATGAGAGAGACAGAAACCATTGAAATGATTCATTAGAGTGGTAACTCCAGCAGAGAGTTCAGAACCATGAGAGACAGAAACCATTGAAATGATTCATTAGAGTGGTAACAACAGCAGAGAGTTCAGAACCATGAGAGAGACAGAAACCATTGAACTGATTCATTAGAGTGGTGACTCCATCAGAGAGTTCAGAACCATGAGAGAGACAGAAACCATTGAAATGATTCATTAGAGTGGTTACTCCAGCAGAGAGTTCAGAACCATGAGAGAGACAGAAACCATTGAACTGATTCATTAGAGTGGTAACTCCAGCAGAGAGTTCAGAACCATGAGAGAGACAGAAACCATTGAACTGATTCATTAGAGTGGTAACTCCAGCAGAGAGTTCAGAACCATGAGAGAGACAGAAACCATTGAAATGATTCATTAGAGTGGTAACTCCATCAGAGTACAGAACCATGAGAGAGACAGAAACCATTGAAAT
This sequence comes from Salmo salar, assembly GCF_965601325.2. NCBI lineage: Eukaryota > Metazoa > Chordata > Actinopteri > Salmoniformes > Salmonidae > Salmo > Salmo salar. Next base: position 380,350 of record NW_027675424.1, read on the forward strand.
GATTCATTAGAGTGGTAACTCCAGCAGAGAGTTCAGAACCATGAAAGACATAAATCATTTCCCCACTGACATCTGCAGAAGTTGACGTAAATCTGTTTTAAGCTGTTTGACAATATAAAAATAAGGCATTGCACTTTACATGATTTCTTAACCCCCCCGGCATTGAGTGAAACTATAGACAACGACAAAGTGGAATATAGAACAGGAAGTACTAAGAGATAAACAACAATTACAACCTCCAGTAAAACTGAGAAGAAACCAAAGCTGGACACCATATAGATTTAAATGATTGTTATGCTGATACTATTCTCACTCAAAGATAACTGTCTGACCTCCATATAGATTTAAATGATTGTTATGCTGACACTATTCTCACTCAAAGATAACTGTCTGACCTCCATATAGATTTAAATGATTGTTATGCTGACACTATTCTCACTCAAAGATAACTGTCTGACCTCCATATAGATTTAAATGATTGTTATGCTGACACTATTCTCACTCAAAGATAACTGTCAGACCTCCATATTGATTTAAATGATTCAGTGACAATAGTATAACATAACAAAGATAACTGCCAGACCAAGAAACAACAAGGAGCTCACTGCCTTTACTGCAGGTAAAAACAGCAAAACTGAGAGAAAAAAATAAAATAATAAATATCCATTACTCCAGTAGTCATGTGCAGTTAGATAGAATACACCCTCTCCAATCAGATATCACTAAAGTTAAATCACCTCAGAGCCAGGAGTGAGATCTGCTCACATCAGAGGTAGATATCTAGGTAGACTATGTTGACCATCAGTCACAGCCAGGAGTGAGATCTGCTCACATCAGAGGTAGATATCTAGGTAGACTATGTTGACCATCAGTCACAGCCAGGAGTGAGATCTGCTCCCATCAGAGGTAGATATCTAGGTATGTTAACCATCAGTCACAGCCAGGAGTGAGATCTGCTCCCATCAGAGGTAGATATCTAGGTATGTTGACCATCAGTCACAGCCAGGAGTGAGATCTGCTCCCATCAGAGGTAGATATCTAGGTATGTTAACCATCAGTCACAGCCAGGAGTGAGATCTGCTCCCATCAGAGGTAGATATCTAGGTAGACTATGTTGACCATCAGTCACAGCCAGGAGTGAGATCTGCTCCCATCAGAGGTAGATATCTAGGTAACCTATGTTAACCATCAGCCACAGCCAGGAGTGAGATCTGCTCACATCAGAGGTAGATATCTAGGTAACCTATGTTAACCATCAGTCACAGCCAGGAGTGAGATCTGCTCCCATCAGAGGTAGATATCTAGGTAGACTATGTTGACCATCAGTCCCCGCCAGGAGTGAGATCTGCTCCCATCAGAGGTAGATATCTAGGTAACCTATGTTGACCATCAGTCACAGCCAGGAGTGAGATCTGCTCCCATCAGAGGTAGATATCTAGGTATGTTAACCATCAGTCACAGCCAGGAGTGAGATCTGCTCCCATCAGAGGTAGATATCTAGGTAGACTATGTTGACCATCAGTCACAGCCAGGAGTGAGATCTGCTCACATCAGAGGTAGATGTCTAGGTAACCTATGTTAACCATCAGCCACAGCCAGGAGTGAGATCTGCTCACATCAGAGGTAGATATCTAGGTAACCTATGTTAACCATCAGTCACAGCCAGGAGTGAGATCTGCTCACATCAGAGGTAGATATCTAGGTATGTTGACCATCAGCCACAGCCAGGAGTGAGATCTGCTCCCATCAGAGGTAGATATCTAGGTAGACTATGTTAACCATCAGTCACAGCCAGGAGTGAGATCTGCTCCCATCAGAGGTAGATATCTAGGTAGACTATGTTGACCATCAGTCACAGCCAGGAGTGAGATCTGCTCCCATCAGAGGTAGATATCTAGGTAACCTATGTTAACCATCAGTCACAGCCAGGAGTGAGATCTGCTCCCATCAGAGGTAGATATCTAGGTATGTTGACCATCACTATGACAGTCCTCAAGGAGGAACAAAATTCAACTTCAGTTGAAAAAACTGGGAAAAACTACAGATCTCATTGTGGGGTACGACACATGTTATAAAGATGGTTACAGCTCCTAAACTGAATGACGGACACATGTTATAAAGATGGTTACAGCTCCTAAACTGAAAGACGTCAGCAGCATGTTTCCAATGTCCATACCTGCCTACACCTTTAACACCAGAGACAACATGATTAATCTGGACTATTAAAAGGGCCAGGATGAACCAAGCTAGTTTACAGACAAAGACTTAGAAGGAGGATTAAAGCTCCCTAACATGTAATTATATCAAGAAGACTTTATAACTGCCCTGATAGGCTCTTTATTGACAACTCTAATAGGCCAACTTGGGTCGACATGAAAGAAGAACTTAATGCCCCATTTGGACCATCATATTATCTGAACACTTAAATGTGGGACTGCAGAATCCCATCATGTCCCAAACTAAGAAATATGGAGTCAGATAAATAAGAGACGGACATCTTCACCTTTCCTGACAAGCTCTGCTTCGTTATAGAACAACCATGAATACACATTAGGAGGAAAGGTGGTTGTCTGGAAAGAGTAGGAGAGGTTTTGTTTTAGCCTCAACACTGATACATTTCACTTCTGCTTTTAGTGTCAACTTGAATTAGAGTGTGGCTGTGGAAGACTGGTCCCTTGATGATGTCTGCAAGTGGCTGAGTACCAATGATCTCCATGATTCCATCCCATCATTCCAAGGTTCACAATCTGTCTGCAGAATGCCAACTCTATTCAACTGTCCACTTTGCAACGAGCCTCCTTCCTCTGTGTCCAGACTACTCACACATATTGTCCTCTATCAGCAGCATGAACCACATGTTGTAATGACCTGTGGAGTTAATGGGTGTGGGAAAACAAATAGATGTTTCAGCATCTATCGGTCACACATCTACCAAAACCACACAGAGATTTTAAGAGCCAACTTAGATGAGAATTGCCCTCATGATGAATTTGAGACTGGGACTGATCCCATTGAAGATGACATGAGTGATGTAGAGAGTCTGCCAGAGGCTGAATATGTTCAAGCCACAGAGATCAACACTGAGCAGCTAATTGAAGGTCTCTAAAACAATATCTGTCTTTTTATTTAGTAAATCAGGAAAGAACACTGCATCCCAGCTACGGTACAGAATAACATTGTTGAGGACCTCAGAACCATTTTGGATGCATTTATGACCCACTACAGTGATCCCCTCAGGTTTCATCTGACAAATAAGCAAATAAATGTTGTTGAACAGGACGATCTCAGGGACTTTCTTAACAACTCTGCAGTATTTGAGGAATGCATTAGATGCATAAGCTCTGAGTGGATGCTGGAGCATTACTGTGTGAAAGAATTGGACAACTGATGTACCACTGAGCAACAAAGAAGGTTATAAAACAAGGTAATTTCAATACAGCTACATGGCCCCCAGGCTATATGAATATAAAGAGACATGAGACAAAACAACCATAATGAATCAGATTACATGGAGAGGAGGACCTGATCCTAGATCATAATGAATCAGATTACATGGAGAGGAGGACCTGATCCTAGATCATAATGAATCAGATTACATGGAGAGGGGGGGACCTGATCCTAGATCATAATGAATCAGATTACATGGAGAGGAAGGACCTGATCCTAGATCATAATGAATCAGATTACATGGAGAGGGGGGACCTGATCCTAGATCATAATGAATCAGATTACATGGAGAGGAGGACCTGATCCTAGACCATAATAAATCAGATTACATGGAGAGGGGGGGACCTGATCCTAGATCATAATGAATCAGATAACATGGAGAGGAGGGGACCTGATCCTATATCATAATGAATCAGATTACATGGAGAGGAGGGACCTGATCCTAGATCATCATGAATCAGATTACATGGAGAGGGGGGACCTGATCCTAGATCATAATGAATCAGATTACATGGAGAGGGGGGACCTGATCCTAGATCATAATGAATCAGATTACATGGAGAGGGGGGACCTGATCCTATATCATAATGAATCAGATTACATGGAGAGGGGGGACCTGATCCTAGATCATAATGAATCAGATTACATGGAGAGGGGGGACCTGATCCTAGATCATAATGAATCAGATTACATGGAGAGGGGGACCTGATCCTAGATCAGCACTCCTCCTCTGGGACACTGCCTGTATAAAACAGAACACATTGTTGTAAAGTCTAGGTTCAGCAGGTGTTTACTGCCATCTAGTGGATGATACCAATAAAACACTTTATTTTCAGGGTGGGGAGACGCCTGATTGAAACCGAAAGTAAAGTTGTTCTTTTGTTCAGGATCCATTTTGAGACGACAGAGCAGAAAACACTACATGGAGATTATTGAAAAATAAAGTAAGTATTTCTGAACAATAATCTATTCTAATGGACAGAGTAAGAGAATGAATACTAGGAATGAGATATTACTAGTTAGTAGAACTGCTACTTGAGCTGAGTTGCTGATAGACAGCAGTTTTCAAAGTGGAAACTAATCAGTAGGTCTACATGTTATCAGTAAAACGTCTGGTAAAGATGGCGGAGGAGCTTTTACATTATATGGTTTAATGTTTATCTCAGGGTTTCTCAATCCTTTTGTTCTTACCAGCACTTACACACCTGATTCAACTAATCATTAAATATTTTATGACAGTTTAATATTTGAGGCATACAAATTAACATTCTCAAATAATTAAAACCTTTTGGGTTTGTAGGCCTGTTAACAATTATTATAGTCCTACAGTAACTCACATTCTGGAGGAAAAAACACAGCTAAACTTGGTTTCCAGTAAATTATATGTTTAGCTAAAATAATGTAAGAGAGATGTCTTGAAGAAACGCATCTGGGTTTAGAACTCTGTGTCTCAGTGCCCTGCGACAGTGGAAAGTTAGTTTTGCATGGCCCGGTGCTACAGGTGAGTGGAGTTTTATTTTAAGGCACAATGGAATGGTCTAAAATGCGTAAACTCTGCGCACCCGGGGAGCCGGGCAATGCAAAACAAATTCACCCTGTGACCGTTGTTTTATTTCCTTATATGAAACTGAAAGTAACTTTGTAGCCCACGCAGTTACAAAATGTCTGTTGAAACTGTGGCTCATATGTCTCTAGAACGTTAGAACAGTGGTGGAAAAAGTACTCAATTCTCATACTGGAGTAAAAGTAAAGACACCTTAATAGAAAATGACTCAATTAAAAGTGAAAGTCACCCAGTAAAATACTTCTTCAGTAAAAGTCAAAGTATTTGGTTTCAAATATAATTAAGTATCAAAAGTAAATGTAATTGCTAAAATATACTTAAGCATCAAAAGTAAAAGTAAAGTAGTGATAATTTAAAATTCCTTTTATTAAGCAAACCAGACGGCACAATTTTCTTGTTATTTTAATTTACGGATAGCCAGGGTCACACTCCAACACTCAGACATCATTTAAAAATGAAGCATTTGTGTTTAGTGAGTCCTCCAGATCAGAGGCAGGGATGACCAGGGATGTTCTCTGTTTAGTGAGTCCTTCAGATCAGAGGCAGTAGGGATGACCAGGGATGTTCTCTGTTTAGTGAGTCCTCCAGATCAGAGACAGTAGGGATGACCAGGGATGTTCTCTGTTTAGTGAGTCCTCCAGATCAGAGGCAGTAGGGATGACCAGGGATGTTCTCTGTTTAGTGAGTCCGCAGTAGGGATGACCAGGGATGTTCTCTGTTTAGTTAGTCCTCCAGATCAGAGGCAGTAGGGATGACCAGGGATGTTCTCTGTTTAGTTAGTCCTCCAGATCAGAGGCAGTAGGGATGTTCTCTTGATAAGTGTTCAAATTGGACCGTTTTCTGTCCTGCTAAGCATTCAACATGTAACGAGTACTTTTGGGTGTCAGGGAAAATGTATGGAGTAAATAGTACATCTTTTTCTTCATGAATGTAGAGAAGTAAAAGAGAAAGTTGTTAAAAATATATTTCTCAAAGAGATAATGAATGAATGAGAACAATTGACATTCAAGAATTAGTCACTGTTGGATCTCTGTTTAGTTGTCACTGTGTTAACCACAACCAACATGCTGGATCTCTGTTTAGTTGTCACTGTGTTAACCACAACCAACATGCTGGATCTCTGTTTAGTTGTCACTGTGTTAACCACAACCAACATGCTGGATCTCTGTTTAGTTGTCCCTGTGTTGACCACAATCAACATGTTGGATCTCTGTTTAGGGGTCAGTGCTCTAAAATGAGTCTCTCTGGGGAGAGAGAGGAGGGGGGCCCTGCCTCTAAAATGCATCTCTCTGGGGGACATGACACCAAAGCTAAGAGGTAAGATGACAATTTTATGAAGAATTTATTAACTTTATTTCCAAAATAAATAGCTATCTTAAGATGAATGCAGTTACTGTAAATCTCTCTGGATAAGAGCATCTGCTAAATCAGGGGTTCTCAATCCGGGGTCTGTGGAGGTACTGCAGGGGCTCCACGGCACCCTGACTGTACTCGTTGCAATGTAACACATTTGATAGAATTTTCACATGACACGACCACTTTGCCTACTCTTAATTATTGCCTAATATAATGGAATGCATATTTTCTTTACCAATTCTGATCGTTGTTACAAGAAGAATTTTGACAATATTCCCGTTATATCAACACACTCTTCACACCCGTTTAACAACTCTAAATAGCTTTGGCATAGTAGGCATCAAGTCCCTTGCCAATAATGTTGCCCATAACGTTGCATTCAATGTTCATTTTCATCGAACACAGATTACGCCCTAGATGTCTTCAATTGCCCAATTTATAGCCATGCCAAATTTAGGATAATTTTTTTAACAATGTGATGTTGTGCTCCCAAGGGAGAACTTGAAATAACATGATGTGGATAATTAAATAATCAAAAGAAAAACGTGTTAATTTTACACTCAGAAAAGAAGGTTCCTTATAGAACCAAAAAGGCTTCTATCACTTCCTTAATATATGGAACCACTAAAAGTGATATATATTTTGGGGTTCAGTGAAGAAGAACCTCTAGAGTTCTGATCAATGAAAGGTGAATGTTTAGAGGATATGAACCCAGCAGACCTCCAGGGGTCAGATCAATTCCTCACGTTTTTTCCAGCGCCCGGCCCGGGATATAAACCAGCCACCTTTGGACCACAGGTCCAACTCCTGCCACAGCTCCAACTCCTTAGCCGCTGGACGAAAACCTGAGTTAATCTTGAGAAATTAGCATAAATTAATCTGCCAAAATGAAGACAAAACGCTTTGGAGACATACATGGTATCACTTGTTATACATAAGTATTATACATAAATCATTGCCAAAAGCACAAGACATATATTATTTATGGATTGACCATATAGAGATATAAAACATTATTTTTAACTACTGCAAAGCAATTACATGTGGCTCAGGAACCACTGACTCGCTGCATTATTCTATTGTATTATCAAGACACCTGCTGTTAACTCTTAACTACTTAGGACAGCTCACGAGGTGTTCTAAATATCTGCCGACTAGGTGGGACTAGAGACTTCATTCATAGCTTTAATTTATACCCATAAGTGTAAAATGTCTTTATTCTCAGTACTTATACGACCAATTTTCTGCTCTGAGACGCTTTGTGGACATGGGCCTAGATCTGAAAATATTGTTATAAAAAAACGTAGAATGTTTGTTTAACATAATAATAAAAAATGAATATTACTAATTTAACCCACTGTAAACATTGGGTTTAGTTGATTGTGTTGCACTGCTCATGTCCACGTTCTGAAACTGCCCGCATCCCTGTACAGAAACAGATCTGTCCGCGTCCACGTACGGTGTGGCGCCAAGCATATTGTCCGGTTACGCGCAGAGTGGGCTGAGGTGATCTTGGGGAATAACGACAGAGTTTGTTACAGTGTTGAAACGCCGAAGTTTTATTGTTCAATTTCCTTTTTGCTTTACGGTCAGGGACCGTATGAGTGTAGCCAGATCCTTTTCACTCTCTATCCTTGTTTCATTTTGTGGTTCACTGGATTCGTCGTCATCATCGAGATGAGGGACAGACGAACGTCCTGCTAGCTAGCCAAGCTAGTCGGTACAGCTAGGTAAGCTAGCTAGCTACTCTACCAGCAGGATCCTAGTTATCCTAGCTTGTTGGTACAGTTAGGTAAGCTAGCTAGCTACTCTACCAGCAGCATCCTAGTTATCCTAGCTAGTCGGTACAGCTAGGTAAGCTAGCTAGATACTCTACCAGCAGCATCCTAGTTATCCTAGCTAGTCGGTACAGCTAGGTAAGCTAGCTAGCTAGCTACTCGACCAGCAGCATCCTAGATATCCTAGCTAGTCGGTACAGCTAGGTAAGCTAGCTAGCTACTCTACCAGCAGCATCCTAGTTATCCTATCTAGTCGGTACAGCTAGGTAAGCTAGCTAGCTACTCTACCAGCAGCATCCTAGTTATCCTAGCTAGGTAAGCTAGCTAGCTACTCTACCAGCAGCATCCTAGTTATCCTAGCTAGTCGGTACAGCTAGGTAAGCTAGCTAGCTACTCTACCAGTAGCATCCTAGTTATCCTAGCTAGTCGGTACAGCTAGGTAAGCTAGCTAGCTACTCTACCAGCAGCATCCTAGTTATCCTAGCTAGTCGGTACAGCTCGGTAAGCTAGCTAGATACTCTACCAGCAGCATCCTAGCTAGTCGGTACAGCTAGGTAAGCTAGCTAGCTACTCTACCAGCAGCATCCTAGTTATCCTAGCTAGTCGGTACAGCTAGGTAAGCTAGCTAGATACTCTACCAGCAGCATCCTAGTTATCGTAGCTAGTCTTTACAGCTAGGTAAGTTAGCTAGCTACTCTACCAGCAGCATCCTAGTTATCCAAGCTAGTCGGTACAGCTCGGTAAGCTAGCTAGCTATTCTACCAGCAGCATCCTAGTTATCCTAGCTAGTCGGTACAGCTCGGTAAGCTAGCTAGCTAGCTACTCTACCAGCAGCATCCCAGTTATCCTATCCTCCCTCTCTCGTTGACTGATGCTGGCTACCTCTGTCCGGTTCTCCTCTCTTCACTAGATGGACAGTAACTTTAGTGTTTAACCCCTCTGTGTCCAAGGACCAATCTTTTGAATATTATTTTCAGGGCGCCTCAAGTAGGCTGGACATATTCCATTTTTAACAATGTTTTTTTTCTGATGAAAACTAGTTAATTACATGGAGCCCAATTTCATAACATTACCTTATGTCCCTAGTAAGTAGTTCATTCCATCCACAAGAAGGCGTAGTGCTGACACAAGCTTTTTGGCGGGGCTGAGAATCTCTACTTTTCTAGGCTACCGCAGGTTAGAGCGCTGGACTTGTAACCGAAAGGAAAGGTTGGTAGATTGAATCCCTGAGCTGACAAGGAAAAAAAAATATCTGTCTTTCTGCCACTGAACAAGGCAGTTAACCCACTGTTCCTAGGCCATCATTGTAAATAAGAATTTGTTCTTAACTGACTTGCCTAGTTAAATAAAGGTAAAATTATCTAATGTAAAAAACACTATTTCAAATGTTGCTACATACGACCGAATTGAGACGGTCGGTCACATTTGACTGTAAAACCTAGCAGTACTACTGATTTCTCTGACAGTGAGGCAGAGATATATTATTACTGTGTATGTAGCATTTAGAAAAAAAACATGATTATTTGTCTCTGAAATGAAACCATCAAGTGATAGATTTTAAACAAATACATGTCTGTCATTGAACAACCCCATGCCATGATTAGATTGTCATAATTACAGCCGTGTTGAAGAGACCAAACTGCAGCAGGTGAAATGTAGATACTCATCTTTTTAATATGTAAGAGCAAAGTATCCACGGGAAAAAACAATAAACAACAACAAAAACAAACGACTAACAGGCTACGTACCAAAAGACTATCACTATCTAACAGTAGCCTATCACTATCTAACAGTAGCCTATCACTATCTAACAGGAGCCTATCACTATCTAACAGGAGCCTATCACTATCTAACAGTAGCCTATCACTATCTAACAGGAGCCTATCACTATCTAACAGGAGCCTATCACTATCTAACAGGAGCCTATCACTATCTAGCAGTAGCCTATCACTATCTAGCAGTAGCCTATCACTATCTAGCAGTAGCCTATCACTATCTAACAGGAGCCTATCACTATCTAGCAGGAGCCTATCACTATCTAACAGGAGCCTATCACTATCTAGCAGGAGCCTATCACTATCTAACAGGAGCCTATCACTATCTAGCAGGAGCCTATCACTATCTAACAGGAGCCTATCACTATCTAGCAGGAGCCTATCACTATCTAACAGGAGCCTATCACTATCTAACAGGAGCCTATCACTATCTAGCAGTAGCCTATCACTATCTAACAGTAGCCTATCACTATCTAGCAGTAGCCTATCACTATCTAACAGGAGCCTATCACTATCTAGCAGTAGCCTATCACTATCTAACAGTAGCCTATCACTATCTAGCAGGAGCCTATCACTATCTAACAGGAGCCTATCACTATCTAGCAGGAGCCTATCACTATCTAACAGGAGCCTATCACTATCTAACAGGAGCCTATCACTATCTAGCAGTAGCCTATCACTATCTAACAGTAGCCTATCACTATCTAGCAGTAGCCTATCACTATCTAACAGGAGCCTATCACTATCTAGCAGTAGCCTATCACTATCTAACAGTAGCCTATCACTATCTAACAGGAGCCTATCACTATCTAACAGGAGCCTATCACTATCTAGCAGTAGCCTATCACTATCTAACAGTAGCCTAGCACTATCTAACAGGAGCCTATCACTATCTAACAGTAGCCTATCACTATCTAACAGTAGCCTATCACTATCTAGCAGTAGCCTATCACTATCTAACAGGAGCCTATCACTATCTAACAGTAGCCTATCACTATCTAGCAGTAGCCTATCAGTATCTAACAGGAGCCTATCACTATCTAGCAGTAGCCTATCACTATCTAACAGTAGCCTATCACTATCTAACAGGAGCCTATCACTATCTAACAGGAGCCTATCACTATCTAGCAGTAGCCTATCACTATCTAACAGGAGCCTATCACTATCTAGCAGTAGCCTATCACTATCTAACAGGAGCCTATCACTATCTAGCAGTAGCCTATCACTATCTAACAGGAGCCTATCACTATCTAACAGGAGCCTATCACTATCTAACAGGAGCCTATCACTATCTAGCAGTAGCCTATCACTATCTAACAGGAGCCTATCACAATCTAGCAGTAGCCTATCACTATCTAACAGTAGCCTATCACTATCTAACAGGAGCCTATCACTATCTAACAGGAGCCTATCACTATCTAGCAGTAGCCTATCACTATCTAACAGGAGCCTATCACTATCTAGCAGTAGCCTATCACTATCTTACAGTAGCCTATCACTATCTAACAGTAGCCTATCACTATCTAACAGTAGCCTATCACTATCTAACAGTGGCCTATCGCTATCTAACAGTAGCCTATCGCTATCTAACAGGAGCCTATCGCTATCTAACAGTAGCCTATCGCTATCTAACAGTAGCCTATCACTATCTAACAGTAGCCTATCACTATCTAACAGTGGCCTATCACTATCTAACAGTAGACTATCACTATCTAACAGTGGCCTATCACTATCTAACAGTAGACTATCACTATCTAACAGTGGCCTATCACTATCTAACAGTAACCTATCACTATCTAACAGGAGCCTATCACTATCTAACAGTAGCCTATCACTATCTAACAGTAGCCTATCACTATCTAACAGTGGCCTATCACTATCTAACAGTGGCCTATCACTATCTAACAGTAACCTATCACTATCTAACAGTGGCCTATCACTATCTAACAGTAGCCTATCACTATCTAACAGTAGACTATCACTATCTAACAGTGGCCTATCACTATCTAACAGTAGACTATCACTATCTAACAGTGGCCTATCACTATCTAACAGTAACCTATCACTATCTAACAGGAGCCTATTGCTATCTAACAGTAGCCTATCGCTATCTAACAGTAGCCTATCACTATCTAACAGTAGCCTATCACTATCTAACAGTGGCCTATCACTATCTAACAGTAGACTATCACTATCTAACAGTGGCCTATCACTATCTAACAGTAGACTATCACTATCTAACAGTGGCCTATCACTATCTAACAGTAACCTATCACTATCTAACAGGAGCCTATCACTATCTAACAGTAGCCTATCACTATCTAACAGTAGCCTATCACTATCTAACAGTAGCCTAGCACTATCTAACAGGAGCCTATCACTATCTAACAGTAGCCTATCGCTATCTAACAGGAGCCTATCACTATCTAACAGTAGCCTATCACTATCTAACAGTAGCCTATCACTATCTAACAGTAACCTATCACTATCTAACAGTAGCCTATCACTATCTAACAGGAGCCTATCACTATCTAACAGGAGCCTATCACTATCTAACAGTAGCCTATCACTATCTAACAGTAGCCTATCGCTATCTAACAGTAGCCTATTGCTATCTAACAGTAGCCTATCACTATCTAACAGTAGCCTATCACTATCTAACAATAGCCTATCACTATCTAACAGTAGCCTATCACTATCTAACAGGAGCCTATCACTCGTTTTTAATGTTAACTTTAAATCAGAGTGGATACAGAGTGGAATGTACTGTTGACCAACCCATATATTTCAGCAGGGAAGTGTTCCTCACACCATCATTTCAAATGGTAGGACATGTGTCCTGTTGAAGCTAACTGGCTGATGGTAGGACATGTGCCCTGTTGAAGCTAACTGGCTGATGGTAGGACATGTGTCCTGTTGAAGCTAACTGGCTGATGGTAGGACATGTGTCCTGTTGAAGCTTACTGGCTGATGGTAGGACATGTGTCCTGTTGAAGCTTACTGGCTGATGGTAGGACATGTGTCCTGTTGAAGCTAACTGGCTGATGAAGTACAATAACCTAGTATGCCTATTTACAGCAGCATATTAGTAACGGTTGTTGTCGTGTTGAATGGACCAAACTGCAGACGGAATGTGGATACTCATCTTTTTAATATATACGAGCAAAGCATCCACAGGAAAAACAATAACTACTAACTACAGGCTAACAGGCTACATACAAACAAAAGACTAGCGGTGTTAGCACAACCACCCACAAACCCAAGTGACAAACATACTCCTAAATATATGACTAACAATCAGGAACAACGATCCCCAGCTGTTCCTGATCAGGAGTCACAAGACTAACACAGAAACAGACATACTAGACAACACATACAGACTTCTTCTGCCACGTCCTGACCAAAATACTACACCACTACTCCCTCTACTGGTCAGGACGTGACAGTACCCCCCCCTAAAGGTGCAGACCCCGGAATGCACCTTAAAAGAAAACACAAAAATCCCCAATACCACAACAAAAAATAATACCCCCTAAACAAAAAAAGGGAGGGAAGGGAGGGTGGCTGCCGTCAACGACAGCACTGTGCTACACCCTCCCTCCCCAACCCACCTATCCTGGAGGTGGCTCTGGTTCCGGCCTCCTGCCCTCCAGGTTGTAGGCAGACTCATTGGGGTCCTGGTCGTAGACAGACTCAATTTGTTGTGGCTCGTGGGCAGGTTCCCTCATTTCCACACTGTAGGCAGACTCATTTACAACACAGTTAGTCAATTTCAGTTCCGGGTCGCAGGCAGACTCACCCGGTTCCGGGTCACAAGCAGACCCCCTCGGTTCCGGGTTGCAGGCAGGCTCCCTCGGTTCCGGGTCACAGGCAGACCCCTCTGGTTCCGGGTCGCAGGCAGTCTCCCTCGGTTCCGGACTAGACACTGTTGCCGGATACTCTGGACTGCACACTGTTGCCGGATACTCTGGACTGCACACTGGTGCCGGATACTCTGGACTGCACACTGGTGCCGGATACTCTGGACTGCACACTGGTGCCGGATACTCTGGACTGCACACTGGTGCCGGGCTCTTGAGGCTGGGCCGACGCACTGGAGGCCTGGTGCGTGGGGCTGGTAGAGGTGGTACCAGGCTGAAGACACGCACCCTAGGGCTAGTGCGAGGAGCGGGAACAGGCTGAATAGGACTAGGCCGACTCATGCTCTATTTGGATAGACAGTGAGAATTCAGTACATAACTGTCTTGTTATCAGAAATATGCTGTGCTGAACACCATGGTAATAGAGGTGAGGTTATGGACATTATGAGGATAATGGATATAGGAGGTTGAATGGCCATATAAAGGGTGTAGAATGTTTTAGTTGTATATTTCCCAGGTCCTCAAGGCTCCAAAATCAATATAAAACAGTTTTTATAAACATTTACATACATACACTTGTTTTCTGCCATGAAGCTCTATACACCCCTAGAAAACCTTATATTTTAACAAGCCTTTTCTGGTCATGGAATCCCCAAAATTATTTGTTTTGTTTTTGGGAGCTCAGACTTGTGGCTTGGCACAAAATATATTTGGGGTGAATCAGACATATTTGTGCAATCCCATCCCCCTGGTGGCTATGGGGTACATATCAATTTACAGGCATATTATTATGATATTGGCAAATATATTTGATAAGAATCCAATTAGGGTTCGAAAAATAAACTACAAAATGTGGCCATATTTGTAGTTCCCAGTCAATGATGATTTCAGAAAACACAGATATTGCAAATGCAAACGTCAAAGTGATTCAAATGAATGACAGATGCAGCTACAACAATTGATGAAGACTATCAGACAGGTGCAGCTACAATAATTGATGAAGACTATCAGACAGATGCAGCTACAATAATTGATGAAGACTATCAGACAGATGCAGCTCCAATAATTGATGAAGACTATCAGACAGGTGCAGCTGCAATAATTGATGAAGACTATGAGACAGATGCAGCTACAATAATTGATGAAGACTATGAGACAGGTGCAGCTACAATAATTGATGAAGACTATGAGACAGATGCAGCTACAATAATTGAAGACTATCAGACAGGTGCAGCTACAATAATTGATGAAGACTATGAGACAGATGCAGCTACAATAATTGAAGACTATCAGACAGGTGCAGCTACAATAATTGATGAAGACTATGAGACAGGTGCAACTACAATAATTGATGAAGACTATCAGACAGATGCCGCTACAATAATTGATGAAGACTATCAGACAGGTGCAGCTACAATAATTGATGAAGACTATGAGACAGATGCAGCTACAATAATTGATGAAGACTATGAGACAGATGCAGCTACAATAATTGATGAAGACTATGAGAAGGATGCAGATACAATAATTGATGAAGACTATCAGACAGGTGCAGCTACAATAATTGATGAAGACTATCAGACAGGTGCAGCTACAATAATTGATGAAGACTATCAGACAGATGCAGCTACAATAATTGATGAAGACTATCAGACAGATGCAGCTCCAATAATTGATGAAGACTATCAGACAGGTGCAGCTGCAATAATTGATGAAGACTATGAGACAGATGCAGCTACAATAATTGATGAAGACTATGAGACAGGTGCAGCTACAATAATTGATGAAGACTATGAGACAGATGCAGCTACAATAATTGAAGACTATCAGACAGGTGCAGCTACAATAATTGATGAAGACTATGAGACAGGTGCAACTACAATAATTGATGAAGACTATCAGACAGATGCCGCTACAATAATTGATGAAGACTATCAGACAGGTGCAGCTACAATAATTGATGAAGACTATCAGACAGATGCAGCTGCAATAATTGATGAAGACTATGAGAAGGATGCAGCTACAATAATTGATGAAGACTATGAGACAGATGCAGCTACAATAATTGATGAAGACTATGAGAAGGATGCAGCTACAATAATTGATGAAGACTATGAGACAGATGCAGCTACAATAATTGATGAAGACTATGAGACAGATGCAGCTACAATAATTGATGAAGACTATGAGAAGGATGCAGATACAATAATTGATGAAGACTATGAGACAGGTGCAGCTACAATAATTGATGAAGACTATCAGAAAGTAATAATACAAATCTGATACCTTTCCAACAAAGGAAGTATCAATGTCACGCAACATAACCTTAGCAGGGATCCAAACCTGCATGTTGACCATTCTCCCTCTTTATATGTCAGATAACCTTAGCAGGGATCCAAACCTGCATGTTGACCATTCTCCCTCTTTATATGTCAGATAACCTTAGCAGGGATCCAAACCTGCATGTTGACCATTCTCCCTCTTTATATGTCAGATAACCTTAGCAGGGATCCAAACCTGCATGTTGACCATTCTCCCTCTTTATATGTCAGATAACCTTAGCAGGGATCCAAACCTGCATGTTGACCATTCTCCCTCTTTATATGTCAGATAACCTTAGCAGGGATCCAAACCTGCATGTTGACCATTCTCCCTCTTTATATGTATTGTATTCTACCACCTGATAGAATGGTAATGTATTGTATTATTACACCTGATAGAATGGTAATGTATTGTATTCTACCACCTGATAGAATGGTAATGTATTATATTCTACCACCTGATAGAATGGTAATGTATTGTATTCTACCACCTGATAGAATGGTAATGTATTGTATTCTACCACCTGATAGAATGGTAATGTATTGTATTCTACCACCTGATAGAATGGTAATGTATTGTATTATTACACCTGATAGAATGGTAATGTATTGTATTCTACCACCTGATAGAATGGTAATGTATTGTATTCTACCACCTGATAGAATGGTAATGTATTGTATTCTACCACCTGATAGAATGGTAATGTATTGTATTCTACCACCTGATAGAATGGTAATGTATTGTATTCTACCACCTGATAGAATGGTAATGTATTGTGTTATTACACCTGATAGAATGGTAATGTATTGTATTCTAACACCTGATAGAATGGTAATGTATTATATTCTACCACCTGATAGAATGGTAATGTATTATATTATTACACCTGATAGAATGGTAATGTATTATATTATTACACCTGATAGAATGGTAATGTATTATATTCTACCACCTGATAGAATGGTAATGTATTATATTCTAACACCTGATAGAATGGTAATGTATTGTATTCTAACACCTGATAGAATGGTAATGTATTGTATTCTACCACCTGATAGAATGGTAATGTATTATATTCTACCACCTGATAGAATGGTAATGTATTGTATTCTACCACCTGATAGAATGGTAATGTATTATATTCTACCACCTGATAGAATGGTAATGTATTGTATTCTACCACCTGATAGAATGGTAATGTATTATATTCTACCACCTGATAGAATGGTAATGTATTGTATTCTACCACCTGATAGAATGGTAATGTATTATATTCTACCACCTGATAGAATGGTAATGTATTGTATTCTACCACCTGATAGAATGGTAATGTATTGTATTATTACACCTGATAGAATGGTAATGTATTGTATTCTACCACCTGATAGAATGGTAATGTATTTTAGTCGTTGCCTCAGACATAGCAATACATGCTGTTGATAACTTGGTTGACTTTCACTGTCATTGCTGGTACATTAATAAACAACTAAGATAACATGCTGTACTATAGAGATGGCAGCCCAGACTAGCATTGTGGACAGTGACAAATGGAAGATAGGTCCATGTACCTTTGCACTCATTTGGTTTCTGTCTTTCTGGCCCTCTGCAGTGCCAGTGTCCTCCTCCATGTTATTTGGTTTCTGTCTTTCTGGCCCTCTGCAGTGCCAGTGTCCTCCTCCATGTTATTTGGTTTCTGTCTTTCTGGCCCTCTGCAGTGCCAGTGTCCTCCTCCATGTTATTTGGTTTCTGTCTTTCTGGCCCTCTGCAGTGCCAGTGTCCTCCTCCATGTTATTTGGTTTCTGTCTTTCTGGCCCTCTGCAGTGCCAGTGTCCTCCTCCATGTTATTTGGTTTCTGTCTTTTCTGTTCCTCTGCAGTGCCAGTGTCCTCCTCCATGTTATTTGGTTTCTGTCTTTCTGGCCCTCTGCAGTGCCAGTGTCCTCCTCCATGTAATTTGGTTTCTGTCTTTCTGGCCCTCTGCAGTGCCAGTGTCCTCCTCCATGTTATTTGGTTTCTGTCTTTCTGGCCCTCTGCAGTGCCAGTGTCCTCCTCCATGTTATTTGGTTTCTGTCTTTTCTGTTCCTCTGCAGTGCCAGTGTCCTCCTCCATGTTATTTGGTTTGTGTCTTTCTGGCCCTCTGCAGTGCCAGTGTCCTCCTCCATGGTCACAATGGACCCCTGCTTCTCTTCCACTGTGAACTTCAACCTGAATGAACACACACAGACATGATTGGTATTGAAACTCTTAGGTGGCACATACAAATTATTTGCTGGTCCAAATTAACACCCTTCCCCTCCTCCTTGGCCCTGACTTAACCTTTAGATTATTCTGAAGGGTCTGGATAGGTATAATCAGGAAAGTGGTGGAGCTTACACCATATTGCTTACACCTTTCACATATACAAACATCTAAGGGTTAGGGCCAAGGGAAAGAGTTAGGTAGTGAACTGGGAACAGCTGATTCTCTATGGGCAAAGAGTTAGGTAGTGAACTGATTCTCTATGGGTAAAGAGTTAGGTAGTGAACTGATTCTCTATGGGTAAAGAGTTAGGTAGTGAACTGATTCACTATGGGTAAAGAGTTAGGTAGTGAACTGATTCTCTATGGGTAAAGAGTTAGGTAGTGAACTGATTCTCTATGGGTAAAGAGTTAGGTAGTGAACTGATTCACTATGGGTAAAGAGTTAGGTAGTGAACTGATTCTCTATGGGTAAAGAGTTAGGTAGTGAACTGATTCACTATGGGTAAAGAGTTAGGTAGTGAACTGATTCTGTATGGGTAAAGAGTTAGGTAGTGAACTGATTCTCTATGGGTAAAGCCCAAACCACACGGGGAGCCTTTTTTATACGTGTGTGAACAAGCATGGTAATAGAATGCATGGGAGTCAATGAGAGAAGACAGACAGGCTGTGAGCGTTACTCTGGTAATAGAATGCATGGGAGTCAATGAGAGAAGACAGACAGGCTGTGAGTGTTACTCTGGTAATATAATGCATGGGAGTCAATGAGGGAAAATAGACAGGCTACGTGCATCAACGGCATCACAAATATATAGAAAGCCAAATTAGAAAGCTATTTTTCTCGTGGCGCAATGCTGGTAAAATGAGCTGATGAACTCACAGAAAATAGACTGTTTCTGCATTGTTACCGAGTCTGGAATTGTGAAGTGCAGGTTTGCCGTTTTCATCAGGAATCTTGTTCCAAAGGCAGCTCTGCAGAGTGGTGACTAGCTGCCACAGACACAAAGTCATAAAATCTGTTTTTAAACCCTAACCACAATGCTAACCCTAATGCCTAACCCAGGGTTCTCCAACTGGCGGCCCGCGGGCCAAATCTGGCCGCCAACAATATTATTTGGCCCCTACAAAGCCCACCAAATAAATTAATATTTTGTTCATTCAAAAAATCAAAAAATCAATTAAAAATGTTTTATCTTGCACCTGAGATGCAAAAAGTCCCAAAAGCAATGTCCCAAGAAGGATGTGACCTCACTACATTATGCAAAAGTTACATTTTTAACTTCATTCATGAGGGGCGGCAGGATAGCCTAGTGGTTAGAGCATTGGACTAGTAACCGAAAGGTACAAATCTGTTGTTCTGCCGCTGAATAAGGCAGTTAACCCACATTTCCTAGGCCGTCATTGAAAACAAGAATGTTCTTAACTGACTTGCCTAGTTAAATAAAAAAATGGAGAGAGAATGCAGGAGACAGTCAACTAATAAAGCAGGCCATTTAGTGGTGTTGAAATGTAAAGCTGCAACCACAGCGTAATCAATAGGAGGTGAACAGTGCCTGGTGCTGAAAATATAGACTTGTTATGCAAGTGGCGCCAATCAACAGGTGGAGAAAAACTACACCAGTCGAGTAATTCATTTCAACAATAATCTTCATTTTAATTTGACTTTACAAACAACAAGAGGGCTTAATTTGAGTCAATGTCTTCAGAGCGAAGGCCCATATAAATAACTGTCTGTGCTAGGCTATGTGGCTGAACAGCATCTTTCACAAGAAAACAAAATGGCCTGATAGAAGAGGGATTTGTATTTATTTATTAGGCCGACTTACAACTGCATCATGGCCAAAAAGGCAGCATCCTACATAAAACAATAATTTAAGAAAAACAGGTGATGTCTGTGTCTGAGTGTCTGTAGCCCTGTATCAGGAGTCTGGGATAACCTGAGTGTCTGTAGCCCTGTATCAGAGTGACCAGAGTAACCTGAGTGTCTGTAGCCCTGTATCAGAGTGACCATAGTAACCTGAGTGTCTGTAGCCCTGTATCAGGAGTCTGGGATAACCTGAGTGTCTGTAGCCCTGTATCAGAGTGACCAGAGTAACCTGAGTGTCTGTAGCCCTGTATCAGAGTGACCAGAGTAACCTGAGTGTCTGTAGCCCTGTATCAGAGTGACCAGAGTAACCTGAGTGTCTGTAGCCCTGTATCAGGAGTGACCAGAGTAACCTGAGTGTCTGTAGCCCTGTATCAGAGTGACCAGAGTAACCTGAGTGTCTGTAGCCCTGTATCAGAGTAACCTGAGTGTCTGTAGCCCTGTACCAGAGTGACCAGAGTAACCTGAGTGTCTGTAGCCCTGTACCAGAGTGACCAGAGTAACCTGAGTGTCTGTAGCCCTGTATCAGAATGACCATAGTAACCTGAGTGTCTGTAGCCCTGTATCAGGAGTGACCATAGTAACCTGAGTGTCTGTAGCCCTGTATCAGGAGTCTGGGATAACCTGAGTGTCTGTAGCCCTGTATCAGGAGTGACCAGAGTAACCTGAGTGTCTGTAGCCCTGTATCAGAGTGACCATAGTAACCTGAGTGTCTGTAGCCCTGTATCAGGAGTCTGGGATAACCTGAGTGTCTGTAGCCCTGTATCAGAGTGACCAGAGTAACCTGAGTGTCTGTAGCCCTGTATCAGAGTGACCAGAGTAACCTGAGTGTCTGTAGCCCTGTACCAGGAGTGACCATAGTAACCTGAGTGTCTGTAGCCCTGTATCAGAGTGACCAGAGTAACCTGAGTGTCTGTAGCCCTGTACCAGAGTGACCATAGTAACCTGAGTGTCTGTAGCCCTGTACCAGAGTGACCAGAGTAACCTGAGTGTCTGTAGCCCTGTATCAGAGTGACCATAGTAACCTGAGTGTCTGTAGCCCTGTACCAGGAGTGACCAGAGTAACCTGAGTGTCTGTAGCCCTGTATCAGAGTGACCAGAGTAACCTGAGTGTCTGTAGCCCTGTACCAGA
The DNA here is from genome assembly GCF_965601325.2 of Salmo salar. Classification (NCBI taxonomy): domain Eukaryota; kingdom Metazoa; phylum Chordata; class Actinopteri; order Salmoniformes; family Salmonidae; genus Salmo; species Salmo salar. The sequence goes on from NW_027675424.1 coordinate 401,683, forward strand.
GTGACCATAGTAACCTGAGTGTCTGTAGCCCTGTATCAGAGTAACCTGAGTAACCTGAGTGTCTGTAGCCCTGTATCAGGAGTCTGGGATAACCTGAGTGTCTGTAGCCCTGTACCAGGAGTCTGGGGTAACCTGAGTGTCTGTAGCCCTGTATCAGAGTGACCATAGTAACCTGAGTGTCTGTAGCCCTGTACCAGGAGTCTGGGATAACCTGAGTGTCTGTAGCCCTGTATCAGGAGTCTGGGGTAACCTGAGTGTCTGTAGCCCTGTATCAGGAGTGACCAGAGTAACCTGAGTGTCTGTAGCCCTGTACCAGGAGTCTGGGATAACCTGAGTGTCTGTAGCCCTGTATCAGAGTGACCATAGTAACCTGAGTGTCTGTAGCCCTGTATCAGGAGTCTGGGGATAACCTGAGTGTCTATAGCCCTGTATCAGGAGTCTGGGGATAACCTGAGTGTCTGTAGCCCTGTACCAGGAGTGACCAGAGTAACCTGAGTGTCTGTAGCCCTGTACCAGGAGTGACCATAGTAACCTGAGTGTCTGTAGCCCTGTATCAGGAGTGACCAGAGTAACCTGAGTGTCTGTAGCCCTGTACCAGAGTAACCTGAGTGTCTGTAGCCCTGTATCAGAGTGACCAGAGTAACCTGAGTGTCTATAGCCCTGTATCAGGAGTCTGGGATGACCTGCTCCTGTAACGATAAAACAAACAGAAAATACTGTCATCATGAGACCTAAAATAGCCATTGATAAGCACTAATAATCACAATAATAATAATAGCAATAATAACAATTATAATAATAATAATAATAATAATTACAATAATGTTAGTAGCCTATATGACTATTTATTAAAAACTAAGTTATTTACTTAATGGGAAAAGTTGCATTTCAACTCGGACACGATCTTGTGGATGTCAGGTGAGAGGGATGTGATGTTGATGCCCAGGCAGTCCTCCATTGACTAATGTGAAAGTCGGTTCCTGTCGTGAGTCTTGATTGACTCATGTGAAAGCTGGTTCCTGTCGTGAGTCTTGATTGACTCATGTGAAAGCCGTTTCCTGTCGTGAGTCTTGATTGCGTTCAAAGAGTAAAAGGAGGAGTTGCAGGAGTCGATCCAAACATTGTTAGCACTTAAAAGGCAAGTATCTTTATTGTGCTGTATTCCTCTGAGCTGCCACCCAAAACACACACAAGGACTCGGCACTCCATGAGTGCATCTCTGATTTGGCTCGATGGTTGGAATTCAATCAGATCAGTTTGAATTGCGGCCTAATCCAGCGAGGGTATCGTTTTCTTAGCAAGGGAGGAGAATTCCCCACCTGGGCGGACTGTGAAAGGATCTCGAACAAACGCACTGATATCAGATCTGGTGGAGAAGTTGTCCCTCAGCTATTTGATGAAATCTTCCAAATCGGCCTGGTCTCTCTCTGCCTGTCGTTTCTTCAGTGTGCTGAAGAGCAGTAGCCTTCCAGAGGACAAGTCCAAATCCAACAACTCAAGCTTCCTAGTAAAGGCCTCAAGTCCACGACTGTTTTCCCTCTTCCTTGTAACTGCAGATTTAACCCGTTTATGTTACAGAATGTCGCCAAAAAAAACAACATTAGAGAGGAATTCCTCAGAATACGAAGGAGGTCAGCTGCTGCCCTCATTTAGATTTTTCTGACTAAATCCACAACCTGGTCATGAAGCTCACAGAATGGCTCTAGAGCTTTTCCTTTACTCAGCCAGCGCACGTTGTTGTGAAGCAGGAGATCATCCTGGATGGACTCCTCTGGTTCTGTCACCAGCTTGCTTTTCCATTACTCAGCCAGCGCACGTTGTTGTGAAGCAGGAGATCATCGTGGATGGCCTCTTCTTTAAAGTCATTTCCATGAAAATAACGGACATATACACACAACTGTGCTACATCGGTGTTGTCAGTACTCTCATCAATATCCAGGGGAAAATGCTCAGCCTGACTGAGCACCTCCAGAACAATCCTATGCAGATCATCCTTCAGAGCACAGACACACTGTCTGGCTGTTGTCACAGACAGGGGCACCTGTTTGACAGACGCAATTATTCTATCCATAGACTTGTCTGTAGACAATTCCTCCAAAACTGTCACCATGCTCTTTTTAAACAGCTCTGCTTCTGTGAAGGGCATGTTGTGTTTGGTTAGAACCCAGGATGCTTTTAGGAAAGCACTTGTGACCTTCTGTTGTTGGGTCAGGCCACGAAGGAGGATTCTACTGCCGTGTTTGTAGCTTGTAGTTAATGCTTCAGTGTTTCTGCGTCGGGCCTCTGTCTGGGGCGGGAAGGCCACTTTGAAAGTATTACGCTTAGATTCATAATGCCGTCTGAGATTGAATTATTTGCAAACAATGACATTTTCATTGCAAACAAGACACTCTGGCTTGGCATTGGAGAAAGATGGTCAGATGAATGGATATCTCTCTGTCCGTTCTTCCCTGAAACTTTGATTTTCATTATCCACCTTTCTTTTGTTACTTTTTGAGAGCGACATGTTCTCTTGCTATCAAGCTCATTGTTCTGAATGAATGTTGATATTAATAAAGTAGTGTTGACTACAGTAGGCTACGTAGACCTGTTTTTCCCCACCAATCAACACACAGAGAAATAAACAAAAAGTTATAATTGAATAGAGATATTGGTGATTTTATGAACTTAATCAGATCTAAATTATTTTATTGTCACTGAATGTACTATGTACTAATCAAATGTGTTAAACATGTTGTTAAATTTGTAGTGTAGGCCTATTAATTGTGCTAATATTATACGCTAATTATGTTCTGGCCCGCCCACTTTAACTCAGAAAAACATTCTCCCGATGTCACGTCCTGACCAGAGAAAGCTGTTATTTTCTATGGTAGAGTAGGTCAGGGCGTGACAGGGGGGTTTCTAGTTTAGTTTTTCTATGTTGTTTTCTAGTTTTGTATTTCTATGTTGGGTTTTGTTTGGGATGATCTCCAATTAGAGGCAGCTGGTCATCGTTGTCTCTAATTGGAGATCATACTTAAGTAGGTGTTTTTCCCACCTGGGTTTGTGGGAGATTGTTTTTGAGTAGTGTATGTTTCACCTCTGCATCACGGTTTGTTGTTTTTTTGTTCTTTAGGTTATGTGTATGTATTGCATAGTTTCACAGTTCAATAAAATATGTGGAACGATAATCACACTGCACTTTGGTCCGCTCCTCTCTATGACAACCGTGACACCCGAAGCCAAATCTAGTTGACAAACCCTGTTTTATAGTATGTCATGGCCTTTACTGGCCAACTGCTGTTATGTTTATGATATACTATGGTGTTGTGCCACTAG